>NC_088853.1:60253645-60623242 GCF_963853765.1 Magallana gigas
GATATGCTAGGAAATGTATAAATCTGAAATTGATAATACCTATTATCCAGTCAATCTTGTTTACGCATAATATACAACCACACCAGTGATTATATAATCCCTTTTCGCTCCAAAGCACACAATATACAAGTATATTAGTAATAGTCAGTAAATAGGAGGTTAAAGATATTGTAAAGCAATTAGCTTATACACGCACACACTGTCAAACAGTAGTAATAATCTGATTGTAGCTTAGTATGATTCTAACCGATTGTGGAACTACAGACAAAACAACAGGAGTAATAAAATAATGAAATATTGTCAAATTAAACCAAGATTAAACGACCAACAATAAAACTAACCCAATCTTTCCTAGTAAGCTTCGTCAATATTTGTTTAAAGCTTACATTATGATAATTTCATGTAATATGTTCTCTGTCTAAGAGTAGCTCTGTTGATATATACACGATTGTATGAAGTGGTGTCCTCTGTGATTTTCCTCTTTTTTGTATGTATGATGTACCTTCAGAATCTATGAGCTACATAGAAAGTCATTAACAGTCTTTCCCATCTGTTTACCCAACACCTCATTATTTATAGGCTAGACTACATATAATAATGACATTGTGTCACTGCAATGTTTTGAAATTTTCTTTGATATGCGCGCATGGATGGCGACCATAACTACAATTATTGCTTTACAAATCAGTTACCAATGGTCGTGCACTGATTCGATAAAAGGTGTTTTGTTTGTTCTTGTTTTTTTTTACCATACAGTGGTAACAACGTTACATGTATTGTTGACAAACGACACGCACGTTTCTGATACACGAAAGATCACGCACGATACACGAACGATCACGCACGTTACACGGACGATCACTAACTTACTGAATTTTCACGATACACGAACAAAAACGATAAAACACGCAACCGAACGATTCTACACCATTAAACACGCAAAATCAAAATTAATTTTTAAGATTAGCATTAAGAAAACGTATTGCTTTAATTTGTATTGCTTTATCTTTGTGTTATATTGAAAAGCGGCATGTACAGTAGCAATGCACTGTTTTATATTTTACGAGTAAACAATTTACATATCCATATAAAAAAGAAATAAACAAGTTGCTGTCCTTTAAAGAAGGACTACAATACGTGGTCCATTTGCATGTGTTTCCAACGAAAACGTGAAAGCCTTAAGGTGTCTTAACAGTATTTCAAAACATGGCTAAGCCAAAATAATTCCCGAATTTTCCTTTGAATTCGGGGCATTTCCGCATTTTTTTATGAGATGAAAAACAATATGTTAGAGGTCTAACTATCCCATTTTTGTAATAATGCGAGGTCATTTGAATTTTTAATGCGTTTTGTTTCCGGAGGGGGGGGGGGGGGGGGGTAAAAAGGCCCGGGCTTGATTTTCAAGCACATGTGTAACTTCGAGGTAACAAAGTCTCACGCCTTGCTGGATGCACGTGTGTATTTTGCTAGAAATTGTAAATGAAGCGTTGTTTAAAAAGATGTAAAGAGGATTTTTTCCAGAAGTTCGTTTTGAATTTTTAATCTGTATGTAAAGTTGTGCAATTTTGGTAAATTTAATACTGTAGTGATACCTTAAGATTATCAGAGATTCCACCGACTCTAGACCTTTGCTTTTAACCACTAAATTTGTACGTTGTATTACGTATGTAACATGTATGTATATATAGCTCTGACTTTTTATCTCAGAATTTAAAGGATTCAAACTTCTAAAATAATTATGATCTATCTATGAATGAAGTTTGCATGTATAGTATCAGGAATTCGGTGAATTCTACTATTTGCGCACACATTACGATTCACACTACCTTGTTAACTATGCAGTGACAGCTTTGTGTAAATTAAAAATTGTCTATCCGTGAATCTTGAATTTTACACTAGCACATGGGTTAGAGGTCATATTTTGATGCATTTTTCTTGAGATTTTAAATTTTATACAGTGACATAATTATTCAATCATACTTAAATGCTTAAAAAAATTTAATCGGGAAGTTCTCTAGCCTCGCCTACTATAAAAGTAAAGTTAAGTTACATGTGTATTCGGAAAACAACAAAACATTGCAAATTATGCTAGTTGATGCATGTTGTAGTTTCGGCTTAACATTAACTTATTTCATAATACTGATAGTTCATATCACATGCCAATCATTTCTTTACACGGATACTTTGTTTCTGTACTTTTTACCGACAACTTTACAATTACAGCGCCTTTGAACTTATGTGTGCATATGGCACGGAATCCCGATCCCGATAAACGTGTGCTAGCCTGGTTCCCTGAGCTACCCATTACGCACAGGAACCAGCCTAGCTCATGCGCAGACTGAATTTTCCCCATAGCATCCGGTTTAACCTCGCTTATATATTTTTATATTTTCTTCAGGGTCCACGCAATGATTTATACACAAATTATTTGTCTCCATAACGAATAATAACTTAAGTGTAAATAAAATGAAGACAATGCATTAACTATACGAATTTGACTGTTTATGTAATCCAGTTCCCTTACGTACGATTTGAGTATGCGAGATAGAGGTAAATTTGTTACCTTGTTCCATAGAATTTCGGTTTTACACATTCTATATTTCATTATTTATAGTACATAATTGATTCATTTCTATTTATTCTAAATTTTAAAGCGTCTATTAAAAATATTTCAAACAAATGTTTACACTATGTAACAGATAGGAATGCGTATCGTATTCTCATTTGAGAAGAAAAACGTTGGGGATAATCGTTTAGTTTAAAACGGGGAATGGGTAAGCTTGACTGCTTTCATTCAATGTTTCGCTCTTGCTAATATGATTAAAATTATGTGTCAAGACACAATGGATGCTTGATATAGGCTGACTATAACCTTATGCAAAACTAACCCGACCGAACAAAGGAGTGAATTAGCTGTGGAAATACTTGATAAATTTATTTAACCACGAAAGAGAGAATAAATGTTAACAACTGTCAATGTTCTTTTATAAAAAAAAAGTTTAAAATTCACTTTGTTTTACAAAAACTACTTGTCGTTGTTTTAAGAATAAATCCCGACATTCCATAAAAAAGTTACAAAACGAAAAAACGGCACGATCACGCACGGTAAAAAACGCAAACTATTTTTCCTGATACACGCACGATTCCGCACGTTACACGAACGATCACCCACGTTACACGAACTATTTAACACGATTGGCTTGTCAACAATAACGTTGTTACCACTGTATATCAAATCGTATTTAACAGAGTAAACTCGGACATGTTAAAAAGAGAAAAAATATGGTCACTTTCTCATGCTTTGCAGAAAATCAAGCCTCCCTCTGAAACAAATACTATCGTGATTATGAAGCTAAGCTGAAAACAATCTAAAAACAATATATATGCATCTCAAACAGGCTATTTCTTTCTCACATTATACACTGTCGTTATCCTGTGATACATCAACGGGTTCATAATGCGAAATCTCGATCCCGAAGAAATAAACAAACGCACAAAATAAACCGAAGATCGATCTGAACCTGTTGATGAATATATAAAATCACAAAACCAAAATTATCTAATAAATATTTTTAACAAATCACGTCTCCATTTGATATGATTTTAATTTTGTTTTAAAGCTTTGGAATATTATTTTATGTGTTAATCTCAATATATAATATATCGCTGCATCATAACGTTATGTGTTGGCCTTTAATATAACTGTTCAAATTTATTATTTGAATGAATAATAGTTGTTTAAAACTGATTTTCTAGCTGTACAGGGGATGTCAGGGGTAGGTATAGGGTATAACAGGGAGTGACAGGGGTTGTCAGGGGCGTAGAGTGGGAGACAGGGGCTTACAGTGGCACACAGGGGATGTGTACAGTGGCACACAGGGGATGGCAGGGTGTACTGGGGATGTGCACAGGGGATGACAGGGTATACAGGGGCTCTGGACAGTGGCACACAGGGGATGTACAGGGGGTGACAGTGAAAACACAGGGGGTGACAGTGGATTTTCATACGGACAGGGGTTTTTGAAGTCAGTAGTGTAATATGTTTTTGACAGGTGAACAATAAATTACTGAACATGATACCAGGCATTTTAACTAGAATTGCATGTCTGTTGTGATTCACAATGAAAAGTTATTAGAAAACTTATTTAATAATACACCATCCTCACTTAAAAATTAAATTCTTCTGAATTGACGACAGTCTAAGTGGAACATTTTTTGCATTGATTGTATTAATGAAAGAGTCCATGGTCTTTTTCCTTTGCAGGAAAGGATATCAGATTAGCATCAAAGAACAATTTGCTGAAGCTCACAGAATTCTAGATAGAATTTCTTCAAGGACAATTGTTATCCATTTTTGGTGTGAAGAATCGGAAATTGTGATATTATGCCTTTGCCGTCACAAGGGCCTCATAGGAGGGACCAAATATGCAAAATTCTTAAAAACTTCTGTTCTCCAACACATGTGGAAAAAAATGACTTATCTAAATGTCATAAAAACATTTCTGAGTGTGTTTGCCAGTATACATAATGTAATTGATCATGGCTATTATTTTTTTCATAAATCTACTTTATGGATGTATACATTTTATATAGAAATCAGCTGTACGCATTTAAGTTGCTTTGTAAATGAAACCTTGAATATTCTAAAAGACTAGATTTTGACCCGTGCGTGCACGGGTTGACATGGCATATGATATTGGACATTTACGAAATAGATACATCGCCACACCGTATTGTTGACATTTGCATAACCAAGCTATAAGCATACAATTATGCTATTAATTTCACTACACTCTGCTGAGTTGGAATAATGTAACTGTGTCTGAGGAAAGGCCTCCACCACAGACGCGGAGATCCGACGCGAGTGGACAAGTGATCCGCAGTCGGTTGAACGTTCGTGTACTTCTACATGTACCTTATCACGCGTTCATGTTTCATATTTTGCACGGACACAACTATATTTTATTATGTTTTCAACTATTATATTGGTTTAAGATGAAAAGATAAATTTATTTTGCTTGTACAGTTTTTTACACACCATGTTGACATTCGAAGCTCTCGGGATATTTTTTATATTAAATGCACTGTGTTAGAGTTATATCTCCAGTATTTTCTTTGGTGAACAGGGAAAAAAATCCATTGAAAATTTACACGCATTTGTTTTATCGTCCCTGAGTTTATCCATGCAAATGTGATATTGTGGAAACATAAAATAAAGAGCCTCCCGTGATTTAGCGTGAATGTTATGCACGTGCGCAAGATTGTAAAATCCAAAAATATTTTTAGGAATTTTCGCTGATTATTAATAAGCGAAGCTTGATTGAGAAAAAAAATGGTAATCTTCAAGTGCCATGTTGTTTAGAATATATAAAACAAAAGACAGTACTCTTTCGATTAACCGGTATTAAAGCCCCAAAATTTGAGTCTATTATTTTCATAAAGTAGTATAGATTGACCATTAAAAGCCAAGTTTACAATTTTTAGTCCAATGCTTAGATATATTAAGATTCACCCGACTCTTGAACCCCAACCCCCATCTAGCCTCCATTTCCATGAATGAATGTTTTCCAACATTAAATAATTAAAACGGGGATAATATTCAGAGAAATCTCATTTTAGGATTTAGATCTCTAAATGAAGTTTAAAATACAAGTCTGACAATGTAAAGACTTGGTAATTGTAGGTGACTGTCAGTGCATATCGGGCTCCTTTGTTGTTGAACAAATTTTTTTTATTACTTTACTACATGTATATAAACCAATATAAGCATGATACATTAAACCAATATGAGCATGATGATATACATATCATTGCATGGCACACATTTACAAAACAATAAAAACATATCTTTAAGAAAAATAGATTAAAGTAAAACATTTGAAATTGATTTAAAAATACATTTAATTTTTTTTCAAAAGCTGTTTCATGATGTACACTGCTTAGTGTTACATGCCCATACCTTAATTATACAATTATATTCAGTATTATACAGTACAGGTCACGAGAATCCCGACACCCACCGGGTAAAAAACATTTGTCTGTTGTCTGTCGGCGTTGGTGTTGGCATTGTCGTTGTTGTAAACTTTTCACATTTTCATATTCTTCTCCAGAACCACTGGGCAGATTTCAACCAAACTTGGCACAAAGAATCACTGGGTGAAGGGGATTCAAGTTTTTTTCAAACGAAGGGCCACACAATTGAATTCGCAATCGATTGAATTCGCGGAAAACAACAAATTGTATGTGGAAAATGTTTTAAAAATATTTTTCTCGAGAACTAAAATGCTACAGTCTGTGAGATTACTATGCAATAGATCCTCAAATAGTGTAAATTCTAAATTTATAAAGCCAACCATAAACCTTTTCACAAGGACCAATACTGGAGCCCCAGAAAGGGGTTCAAAGTTTAAAATAGAAATAGCATATTTTACGAATTAGAATGTTACATGGAACTGCTGTTCAGATGAGCGATGTGGCCCATGGGCCTCTTGTCTTATTTTCTTTTCACCTTTAACCTTTTTCTTATTTTTTTTCTTCATAGGCGAGGCAACTTCCAGCAACAACTGCATACGAATACAGTGTATTGATAGTGCTAAAGAAGGTAGGGATTTTACAAAACAGCATTTTTGCCATTTCTGCCTGAAACCTCAGACAAAAATTTCAAGACACCTTTTGTCACAGCATCAAGAAGTGAATTTAGAAATTGCAGCTAAAGGTAATGAAAATAGAAAGAAGATTCTAGACAAGTACAGAAGTCTTGGTGATTTCAATCACAACATCGAAGTTCTCTTGCAAATGAGTGGAAATTTCATTGTTGGTAGAAGACCGAAAGATGATAATCTTTACAGTGCAGATCAGTATCTTCCCTGCCAGTATTGTCTAACCTTTTATGTTGCAACTGACCTTTGGCGTCATATAAAGAAATGAAGTGAAACCCATATATAAAAACAAAGGCGACCCAACACATCCTGAGAACTATAGGCCGATAACATTATTAAGTTGCTTAGGAAAACTTTTTACTTGTATATTAAGCAATAGATTAGAGATATATGCATCAGCGAAAGCCAGGCAGGTTTTAGAAAAAATTATTCAACTCTAGACCATATAATAACACTACAGTTTTTAGACGGAGTCTCTTTGAGCCTCCTCTATTGTTACCGGTCAGCTCACATGTGACGTCGATAGTGGATTTGACGGACACCACCTAGCGGCAAAAATTGCAATATTTGTTTGGGATTCATATTTCAGTATTATTATTGAAATAAATCTCTTATTTGCATTTACAATAAATAGAACTATACATATTGCGATCAATAAACATAATTTCTCTCGAAAATTTTACTCCATATGTCAAATTCAAGTAAGTATGAATATGCATAAGTTTTAGAATAGCAATGGTGTGTAATCATCTAGTGGCTATTTATACTTTTTATACAGCTTCCTGTCCGTGACGTCAAATAATGAGGATTCCTCAAGAACCATCTTGTGTTGACCGAAATATTGAATAATTATGAGATGCAATGGATAAACACGGCGTGGTTCTTAGTCTGTATCGTATATTACTTGCGCATTAGCAATTAATCTTCTGCGGAGATATATCTTTCTATGTATCGCTACACTCTCCACACCCCCCGGCATCGATCCAATAAAATGATTATTCAACAAGTTGAACCACTGCTATGTGAACTTGAGTATTCTCCCAATTAAGAACAGACAACCGTGATCGTAGCATGGCACATTTTAGTTTAGTTATACTTGGCATGCATACTAAACCTACTATAAGGATAGTGAAACAAATAAATTAAACATCCAGATTACACCCTTTAACGCAACCCCCCCTCCCCCCCCCCCACACACACACACACATTCAGTGTGTGCATAGGTAAAGTACCCATGCCACGTGCTGTGAAGTTTGATTAATCCTGCATTGTCTGGCCAGCGCTGTCGATTTCAAAATAAGTTTGGAAGTCAGTGTGTGTTTTTGCAAGTTGATAAGAGAATTTCGCGTTAAAAAAAGTGTGAACACATTTGACAGAATGTACATATTTTTTTTTAAAAGTGAAGCACGGGGTATTATGAGATATACCGCGGTATACTATTTTAGATTTGGCTTTAAAGAGATATTACAGCGAATTCTCTTCATCTTGGATATTTCCGTTTTTAAACATAGTTAGATAAAAGAATAGGAGTCGTGCATATACTGAAAGATTGAATCTTTTTACAGCAAAAGAAAAAGCTCGCAATTGCGTGTTAAATATTTTTCCGAAATTCTAAATTTATATCTCTCAAATTTTGTTTACACCACAAGTAAAATCTGTATAGATTCGTAATATTTTAATCCCATGCAGAAAGTCACGATGAAATGTTTACAGTTGATTCGCTAGGCTGTTGATCAAAAGGCTGAGCTACATGTAGCAATATTTACTTTTTGGACCGCCTGAAATGATTAAATCAACGGTAATTTTGAGCAAAATGAGCTGTAGCGTCTCTTATATATACATATTTCATCCGCTTAGAAATATATTTGATCACTCTCTACAATCGAATCGTACATTCTGCAAAAGAAAAAGAACAACTATGCGAGATTGAGATCATGCATGTATTACCTACATGTAACATTAGGGGTTTTTAAGCATGAACGATTTTTTTCATTTGAAAAAAGTTCACTATTCAAAAGTTTTTATTGATTATATATCATAAATTTTAGTATATATTGTGAATCATTAGGTAAAGTACTAACTAACAAAATATGTTTTTGTTTGTAATTTGTTTTTGCATATTCCATAAAAGAGCCTGAATATGTTAGCAAAGTAGTTTCTGTCCTGTAGTATTTAGTATTGCAAACTCTTAATTGATACTTTAAACCTTCTATACCTTAAAGTTGTAAGAAGAAAAAACCATTATTATTTTTGGGAGTTGATTTTTATCAACTCTCCTATACAGTTACTTTGGCAAACCGGAAGTGAACTTATGTTTGGACCTAACCACAGATCATCGCCACTGACTGACAAGACCTTGTTCTCGAACGTAATCCATAAATTTGATGTAATGCATTCTAAAGTATTAAATATTATTATAGTTAAATATTGCTCGGATCCATATAATTTTCCAGAAATATTTACATTACTGATACTAGTACATAGTTTGATGGAAATAATTCTATCTTAAAATATTACGCAACATGATTCATATGATGTTTTCCTATAATTCTTAAAATTGTCGGAAAAGCCCAAAAATTCATATTATGAAAATATGCGTTATTCAATTACGGATAAGAAACAACTCGGCATGCGAAATTACATATCGTTGATTTTAAGATAAATATCAATCGATGAAATCAACTCCCGTCGGTACTTCAATACTTGGAATTAAATTAATAGTAGATTAATCTCCTCCGCAATGATGCCTCCGTCTCTCAGTACTCCCAGTACTTTGATTATCCCATACTCTAATGTCAATGAAGAAAAAACTTTTTTGTGCTTTTGTTGATTTTAAACAGGCATTCGACACTGTCTGGAGAAATGGTCTTTGGAGCAAGTTAATCAAAAATGGAATAAATGGGAAATGTTTTAATTATATTAAAACATGTACATGGAAGTTAAGTCAAAAATCAGTATGAATGGCTTATCTACCGAATTTTTCAGCTGTAATGTTGGAGTACGCCAAGGTGAAAATTTGTCGCCATTTTTATTTTCGTTATATATTAATGACTTAGAAAAGTTCTTGATTGATAAAAACATAATTGGGTTACAGAGTGTTACCAAACCTTTAGAGGATGAACTGTAATTCTTGCTGAAACGCCTGATGATTTACAAAATGCCCTGAACGAGTTTCATTTATACTGTGAGCAATGGAAGTTAACGGTTAATATAAATAAGACAAACATATTGGTATTTTCTAAAGGTCCAATGTTAAAAGGGGAATTTTACTTTAGAAATGAAGTAATTGAAAATGTGAAAGAGTTTAAATACCTTGGAATTGTTTTTTCACGTTCAGGGTCTTTTAGAAAAGCAAAAACACATCTATGTTAACAGGCCCAGAAGGCTATGTATGGGGTCATCAGGAAAATAAGGCCTGTCGATTGTCAGTTAGACCTTTTTGATAAAGTAGTAACGCCGGTATTATTTTACGGATGTGAAGTATGGGGCTTTGAAAACATAGAAATTATAGAACGTATTCATTTGAAACTTTTGAAACATATACTGAATTTAAAAAGCTGTACCCCATCATACATGGTTTATGGAGAAACAGGAAGGTTTCCGTTATCTGTTAAATATATACTAGAATGGTTTCATACTGGGCAAAATTGTTCACCGGGCCAGAAAATAAAATTGTTCATATACTTTACAAATACTGATTGAGTCAATGTAATAATGACTTTTCTAAAAACCCATGGATTGATTGTATACATTCTATTTTTGATAAGTGTGGTTTTTCAAACATTTGGAATGAACAATGTACTGTTAATGTTAATTGGATTACAAATGCTGTCAAGCAAAGGCTTAAAGACCAGTTTGTGCAGAAATGGTCGGCTGATATTGCAAATTCTTCGAAAGGTCAAATATATGAAATTTTCAAATTTACTTTTGGATATGAAAATTTTTTGAGTATTCTACCATCAAAACTTCGAAAAATACTTGTTAAATTCCGTACGTCGAATCACCGACTTCCTGTAGAAACTGGTAGATGGTTAGGCATTCCTCTAAATGAAAGATGTTGCACATTATGTAATAACAATCAAATAGCTGATGAAATGCACTTTATATTAGAATGTAATGCTCTTTCATGTATTAGACAAAAATTCTTGGAACCTAGATTTTGTGAAAGACCAAACACTTTCAAATTTTGTGAATTATTGTCTACTTTAAAACTTAAAAAACTTTGTTTATTTATAAATGAAATTTTTGAATCAGTCTGTCCTCCTTGAACATTTGTACTTTTTTCTCATTTTTTTTTCTCTAATTTGTACTGTACATGTACCTCTGACTCTATACCTACACTTGTAAATATTTATATATATATATGTACCTCATGTACCGTCATGTTGACGGTTTGAGTGAAATAAATTGAATTGAATTAATGTGAGGTTGATTGGCATCGAATATTTAGACACTTATTGTTCAACAATTGACCGCTGCAGTGAAAGCACCCTTCCAAATGTTACTCAATTATTTATCAATAATTGCTGATCTGCAGCCCGGGGGCAATATTCTGAGCTATGTGCGCTGACGCGACACGAGATTTTCGGTCGCACGTGGAGCGGATTGACTTAGCATAGACTGACCGAATAAACACACGGGTGGGAAAGTGACATACATTGAGGAGAAAAATGTACACTTGTTAAGTAGTCGCCAAAAATAGGTCTTCGCCACATTTTGAAAAAAAATAAAACCCTTGCTTGCACTGTGTTCATGAAACCGATAAAATCTAAACAAATCTTGTTTAAAACCCATGTAAACATTCTTAAAATAATCACTAACTCCCTCAATTCTGGACAATTCTTTTATCGTGTCAGCCTCTACCGCAAATCGCAACTTCTCGGGCCTTCCGGTAAGCTCGGAAAAACACTTCGAATGTATTACCTAGGCGTCCATGACAACCCCCCTTTTTATAAAACTTGATATAATTACAACACATTTTTTTATTATCTGTCGAGATGTGGCTCCATTTTGTATAAAATTCTAACATCCGGTGATGTTAATACACTCGAGGTGTTTTTCCAAACTTGCCGGAAAGGCCAGAGAAGTTGCAATTGTCTCTACCGCATGTGTTAATTTGATATTTGATTTTTTATATCCTGCCTTGAACGCTTGGGGACTGTTTCATTTTCTAAATTCGGCTAAATAATATGCTTCCAATTTTGAGCTCTCTCTCTCTCTCTCTCTCTCTCTCTCTCTCTCTCTCACATGTTATGTGCAACCTTATGAAGACGTCAACTTCTTTCTACGATATCTATAAAACCTCTCAGCAGTATGTAGCGGAAATATTCGTGGGTAAATAAAAAAATCTTAAATTGAAACACAAGTCAATCTTACATGTACCGGTCAAAATCTAGAATAAACAAATAGTTGGAATCGTACAAAATATCAATAAACATGCACGAGTGATAAAGTACATGTAGAAGAACACGAAGCTACCGCGGACCACTTGTCCACTCGCGCGGGATCTCCTTGGCTATGTTCTAGGGGTGATCATCATTTTAAGGTTTAATCTTTGTGGTTTTTCGTTGTTTATCTATAACATTATTAGTAAATGTATTGTTTTTAGAAGATTTTAGAATTACAAATTCACCATTGATTTATGTCTGATGATGTTTCTGATTTGGAATAATATCGCGTTTATCAATTTTTAAAGGGGCTTCTCAAATCACATTCTAATGTTTAATTAAATAAATTGAAGGTGAACAAACTTTAAGAACATAAAATTGAAATAGTTCTTGTATATATATCTTGTTATTAGATAACCGCTGACCTCTAGGTAGTGAAGCCGCGACAGATTTCCTCGGCCGCGGATGAGGGATCGGATAACTTACGTAAAGGTAAAACACACATAGAGAGCTCAGAACCCAGGAAGATTTACAATGTTTGCAGTATGATGAATAAACTCTAATTAATATATGTTTTTCCCTCCTTTAATCCCACAGTTGATCTATCTGTCTGATACTGCTTCAGTTCGAGAATGGCATTGCTTTTATGATGAAACAGAACCATTTCTTATTGACACTCTATCGTTTAATTCAAATTGAGAAGAGTAAGCTTTAATTTCACTGTGTACTCCGTGCATTCGTAAGTCTGAAATTATAGACCAATGTCAATAGATATAACCGTCTGTCTGAACTTCAAATTAACACTGTTTTATGAAGATATTCTTCGACAATATTTCAATATTATAATTGAAATACAGAATATATTTAATGTTCAAGCAATATGTCTTAATACATTGATTTAAAGTTGTTTTTGATGAGATATTGCGATGAGAGTGTATATCCATTTTATCTTAAACTTTGCCAACTGCACCTCTCTCCGCCTTGACTCGGTAGACACAACACCGGTCTCCCCAATCTGAATTTGAAATCAAATACGAATATTGTACACACTCAAGATATCGAGGTATATTATTTCTACACTTACACTTTTTACTTGTACCGGGCCAAGGCAGAGCCTCATGCAGTTTGGCAACAATGATGCGTCAGCCATCGAATATGTTTTCGGAGAATAGAACTTGGTCTTAATTCTGTTCTCTTCCTCTGTTAGATCAAACATGGTGTCCATGATATACAAGAGATATTTAACAAAATGCACAATATTCCTATAATATATATGTATGTATATATATATATATATATATATATATATATATATATATATATATATATATATATATATATTTCTACTTGTAATACCTGTCTGGCTTGCATAGTTTCTGCCACTTCCACGAGTTTGCCCCCCCCCCCCCCCTCCACCATCAAAACATACAGTCTCCACACAGTCTGTGCTTTCACGCCTATAATTTTAAGAATGATCTCCATTGTCAATTGTTGTACACATTTTTAACAAATTTAAGATATAGAAAAAAGACGGTGACAGTAAGTAAATTATATAATTTTCTTACATAGTGAAAATACATAATATATAATGGACACTTGCCGGCTCTTTTCCTTTAATAGCGCTTCACGCCACTGCCTCGAAAGCTACTCCTGCCTCTCTTTCCTTCTTTTTCAGTGTTGTGGGGGAAACAGATGGTAAATTCAGTTCTCCAAGGAAAGTGTTTACAGCTGTTTCCCCAATGCCACAGAAAAGCATACCTGAAAATCACTGAAAATAATTCATTATGCACACATAAGAAATAAATCTTGCATATTTGGTAAAAAAAAATATATATATATATACCTGCACCCAATTTGGAGTTTATATCCCATACATTGTGGCCATGTCTTGTTACAGTTGGGACGAGCGTTACTTTATGACACTTTATACACTCAATGTGAAGTAAACTACCTGTTTAAAAAAATATATAAATAATAATTAAGTTAATTATTTATGCAATAAATAAAAAAATAAATGTGTATTTAAAAGCTATATTAAATTTATGTTTATGTTCGTGTTACATGTACCAGTATAATGGCTTTAACCTACAAATTTTAAGTATAAGTATTACATAATACCTAGGTCATATCTGGTATCTCCAATGCAAGACGACATCCGCAGAGGTTCTTTGCAGGAATGAAATCCTGTAATAAGGCCCTCAATCAGGTAATTTATGTCCACAATGTGTCGCCCTTGCAACTCATAGAAGTTTCCACCTAATAATTAAATAAAGGCATCCAATATTGCTAGTCATAAATATAAAATAGCATTAAAATATAGGAAGGAAGTAGATAACATCTTTGCATTTATCGATGTATTAAAATTTTACCCATATAATATGGTTCATCAGCTTCTGAGGCAACATATTCGTCTGCCTTAACCTTCTCTTCCTCCAGTGGGACATCACTGTTTGAACCTGAAAAAAATATTTTTTTTATTTAATGTATGATATGTTATCTTTAACATGTTTAAACATAGTTTCAGTTGGTAAAATGCCTTTAATTTTTTAAAATACAAATAACAAATAAAAAATTCCTGTGTATAAATTACACTTACTTAAGATGCCCATACACATATACGTATGATGATGTAAAACAAGATCCTCATCCGAATCTACATGATCCACCATTTGGCTAATAAATCTACCACGGCTATCGCTACCTAGTTTATTTAATTAAAATAGTTATTTAATTTACAACATAACTATTACCTTTTGATTATCCTATATAATGCAAATGTTTTACATTTGGAATGCCATTAAAAAAAGATAGCTAGAGCTATAAACTCTTTCTAAATATCATTTCTAAAGAAATACAATATCTGCTTACCTTTGTAAGTATGTATGATTGTGCGCCGTATACATGGTAGATCACAATTAAGACAAGTGTACAAAACAGCAAACCAAACGATATTCACTCTCGCAGCAATTTTAAAGGGGCATGGTCACGATTTTTCCCGAAATTTATTTTTTCGATTTTAATGTTCAAAATGCTTCAGTATAGCATTTCTAATAGGCAGCTAAAATTTGAGTGCCATTTGTTGATTTATAAGCAAGTTACAGAGCTTACCATTCTTCGCTATGTAAACAAAGCTTTTGTTTACATTTTGAATGTTGGAGTAAAAATTCCAGTTTAAGACCTAAAACGAATGTGTTAAACATTAGGAACTGTTTATTTAATGTGCTTAAAATGAATAAGAAGATTGAAAAATATTATTTACTGGTATATTGAATGTATGTAAACAAAAACAGGGCACGAGCCTTGCTTACATGACAAAGAATTGTGAGTCTTGTATCTTGTGTATAACTGAACGATTGAATCTCAAATTTTATTTGATCATTAGAAATGCATTCCTAAAGCATTGTAAATAATAAAAACAGAAAAATAGAATTTGACCAATATCGTGACCATGCCCCTTTAAACAGCTAATGATCAAGGTTGGCCGAACGCTTTATTTACGAACATAAAATTCGACATATTATCTAAGCGTTTTGGTGATTTCATACTTTTGTTATCTCCTTCGTAAGGAGAGCCTTTTTGTTCCACGTCAGAATCTTACCATTCCGGAACAAAATGGCATCAAACACAAGTCAGACATATTGTGACGATGTAGCATTCCACCTTAAATGTTGAAGTGAAAGTTCCAGTGTTAGACCAATAAATTAATGTGTTAAACGTTAGAAACTGTTTATCTATGATTATAATAAATAAAAAGACAGACAAATTAATCAGCTTTAAAAAATATTTTTACTGGTTTATTGAACCTATGTAAACAAAACCACGGCCCGAGCTTTGTTTACATGACAAAGAATAGTAAGCTCTGTATCTTTCTTTTAACTCCATGAATGACTCTTAAATTTCATTTGATCATTAAAAATGCATTTTTAAAGCATTATAAATTTTAAAAACAGAAAATTAGAAATTGGCCAAAATCGTGACCATGCCCTTTTAAGTATCTGTAATATGTGGTATGATTTATTAGACAGAGAGAGAGGAGACATGAGGATGAATTGTGCAGGGTGTAGTAAGGAAAATTAAATTGAAAAAGCGTTCGAGATAAGGCAGTTCCAGTGGGAAAATGTTACATTTTTGTGGTAGGTGCGGGCACGATAAAACTAATCATTGTGTTATATATGTGCATATTATCTGATCGGGTTTGGGATCCGAACACGTGTTTAGAATAAAAGTCGCCATCTTACCACCTTATTGTCAAGTACATACCATGGTGTCAGAAAGAGGACTTTAAGCCACGTCCGTCTGTAAGAAACCTCTAAAAGAGACAGTTAAGTCATCATGTCCTTTTCGTCGATCAACCCTCCATAGACTGGGCCCACCCTGATGCGAATTTCTGCGGTTCAGACAACACGTGGACTTCGTTTTAAAGGGACCTTTGTGTAAAGCAGACAAAAAGGACAAGGCCGGATGGCTAGGTATTTGGATAGTAAAGCAAGGTCGTGAGATATATAAAACATTCGATTGGGATGACGGTGAGGAAGACGATCCCAAGAAAATATTGGTCAAGTTCGATGTGTATGTCCGACCGAGAAAAACAAGAGGGTCGCGCGATTCAAAGTCATGCAGCGTAAATAGAAAGAAGTTAACTCTTTTGATAACTTTGTCAAAGACTTACGTTTAATCCTTATGGACTGTGAGTATGCAGACACCGGTGACATCTTAATTGATGCAATTATCGCAGGAGTAGCGCATAAAAAAGTACAAGAACGACTACTTGATCAAGGACAGGGCTTAAATCTTGCCAAAACTCTAGATATAGGGCGCCAGTATGAAATGTCCCAATCACAACTAAAACTAATCCGAGGATCTGACGAAATACCAATTTCCAAACTTGGATCAAAACAGAAGAAGTCTGGAACAGGAAACATTACAGTAAAATGAAGCAGAAGACGGAACAAGTAAGAAATACTTGCACACATTGTGGATTTGATGATAACCACAGCAAATGTCTAGCAGCGGGTATCACTTGTAACTACTGTCCTTTACAAAAATTTAGATTATTGAGAATCAAAATGTGTACATGACAATCTCAATAATCTAAATTTTTGTAAAGGACACTACTGTAAGTAACCAGACCATTGGAGATCACTCTGTATGAAGCGTAATCGGACTAAGATGTACTCATTGGAACCAGAAGACTTATCATTCCATTTCGGATGACTGTGATGAAGATGCCACGATATATATTCTTTTTACCAGTGATGACAGATCACATACTCGTAAGTCAGATAAATGGCTCGTTACACTGTATGTTCATGTCAGACCTCTTGAATTCCGCATAGACACAGGAGCTAAATGTAACGTAATCGTCAAGTCACAGTACATAAGAGTAGACATACACGGCAATGAGTAGAAGTCACAGAAAAAAATACGTTCATTCACAAACTTTGGCAAAGATGGGATGTACGCAAAGTCACAGATGGACTCTTATGCCCAAATCAAATATCATTCTGATTACAGTTTGGTGTTTTGTTGATCAATGAAACTTTGCCACTTGGACTTACTGAGTTGAGCCCTTTAATTAAAATTGTTTATAAATTTAACGATATTGAATAATAAAAAAAAAAAAATAAGTATCTATAAAGTTCAAAGCTTAAAATAACACTTCTACAAACTTACTTGGAATTCTTGACGAACGTTGGGGGGAAATTGATTGAGGCGTAAGCAAGGTACTCAAGGAATACAGGCAAATCTTCTGTTTGCTGTTAGGCGTTTTGTTTATGACCCTTTTCTCTGATTTACGAATTTGCAATGATTGTGAGTTTTGATAAATAGGAACTGAAAGTTTGTCTTTTTTGGTTTCTATAATTCTGTTAAGAAGTCTATAACAAGTTTTACACACGTAACTTCCATAATTTTCATAGCAATAAAATGAAGTACTGTATATTTCACTTGCTAAGGCATAACTTGGACCTTTCTCTCCCGATTTCTTTACGATATAATATCTTTGGTTGGAACTGACGGAACAAGAAACACACAAATCCTTAGACGGCACAATTGACACAACATTTGTTTTTAGCGGAGTAGCCATTAAAACTCAACCTGAAACTCAATCGGCGCCCCGTATCGGTAGCGGTCGTCGGAGATTTACGGAGACAGCCATGCGTCTGGTTGAACGAGACAACGCATAGCTATGCACGAGGTTGTAAGTACCATAGTAAAGTTTGAGCTGTTTATCAAACTACGATATATATAGATGTATGAAATAATATTCACGATAATTTCCCTTTGTTGTTTATACACAGTTTCCCTATAGTGTTTTTTGTTTGTGGTTTATACAAGTTTCGATATGTAAACAAAGGGATATGGAACATCGGTCAGGTCTAAATGTTCTATTTGATATTTTCTTCGCTAATAGCCTAATACTTTCGTACATTGTTTGTTTGTTACATAAAATATAAACAGTCAGACGCATTGTCATCAGGTCTGGCATAATCATGGCTAAACTTTATGTCAGTAATAGTATGAATATTATGAATAACATATTATTTAAGTATATAGATTATGTATATAGATTTTAAAATAAAACCAACCAAATCTGACACACATTTTAAATACACACCAAACACACTTGGATCCACCCTGTACCTTTACACACCTGTATATATACCCCAGGGGCAGTGATTTGATAAACATTCGTGTGCACGAGTTTTATTGGTCAGATATTTGTTAGGGTTGTTGTGGTTGGTTTGTTGATCTGAGTATGATATTTTGCCGCCAAGTTTTGTCAATCTTTGTTTGGTCAGCCAGAGGGTAGCAGTTATATAGAATAAGACCTACATCATAAAGTTTGACAACAGACTATTTCTCTTTCTGGTAAGTAGCATATTAACTAATATTCCATGTATTAAAATATTATTAACATGTACTTTTTCTATAAATTAGCAAATAAGTAATTTCTTATGAAGCACTTTAACTAATTAGAGTGAATGAGTGTCATGAAAGAGTATTATAGATTTATTTAGTAGATATTGATTATAAAGTCAATATTTGATTCTTATTCAAAGGAGTAACTGATTTTCTAATCAGTTTAAAGAGTGTTTTTATGAAGATCAGATTTTTGGTCTAATTGTTCAAAATGAGCAATGTACATGTATTTAATTCAATAGTATTTTTATTATTCTGTTAATTGAACTACAGATATATAAACCATTATACACTCATCATTACATGGATAGAGGAAGCTTATTCCCATAGAATGGTGAGACAATTTCTAACGAATTATGTGTCTATTATATTTTTAATTCCAACCTATTTTTATGATTATTATGGGAGAAGTGCATATCGTATAATACATTGAGATTGTAAGAGTTACCTCCCTTTAATTGCTTTATGTAAATATATAATATGAATTATGATATCGCTATGATATTATGTGATAATTCAAATCTAGATGGAAATGTTAAATTAATTATCATAGCATGAGGATTATTGTTTTATATTTGCAGGGCTTTCTATCATTTAATTTCACTGTCACTGTGTCCACAATAAATAAATATTCGAACCCTCAACAGGCGTTATTTATTATAAGTAAAAACTACGTAAGTAAAAGTATTATAAGTAAAAACCAGTAACAGTTTTATACATGTACATCATCGTAAGTTAGGTGTTTGGTTTTTTTTTTACTTTTTATTGTAGTCTTTTCCTACATTTCAATAAATAAACAGAATGGAAATGAATTAGCTGTTGTGATACATAGAAACAGTTAATAGCACTACATAGATCTTTGTAAAGGTAATTTGTCCCGTCAACTGTTGTCTGCAAATTTTAACTAATGAAAATTTTGACACACTACTAAATAATGACGACATTGATACAGATCCATGGGTTTAAAAAAGAGAATTTTTCGTATCAAAGCAGTCATATCGTAAGCCATTTTAATGACCGGATTTTCCTAAGGTAATCCTGCTTAAGAGGAGAGGGTGTACTTAACGCCTTTATAATGCATCCGATATGTGTGTCCGATCTCTTCTGGATTTAAGAGTTTTTAGATTAGTTATATTTTGAACATGTTTACAATGCGTTCCGGTCAAATTCACACGACATTCAACTTTTAGTCATGACGTCATCAATATGTACATCTACGTAATACAAACTAATTTCTGAAGAACAAAAATCATTTGTATTCATGTAATTCCGTGAAATCACAAATCTTAATTATAATGTACATATTTAAATAACTAAGCTTAAAATTGAAAAGTGCTGCTAGAATCCCATGTTTTGTGTTGTTTCGATGCAACATACCGTTCTCCGTGCAAACGTTACAAATGTTGGGAAGGTTTTACGAGAGCTGGATAAATAGCTATTAAATAAAGAAGAACAGAGAATTCTAGCAGCGGTTTTGATTAGATTGAGATGTTTTGCCTTCACTTGGTTTGTTTATTCTATTTTCGAAACCGCGGGGTAGTGTTGCTCTATTACATTTTATGTTAAGGAGTATACGTAAGTTATTTTTAGTTGTCAGGTGATAATGCACCAATGTGGCAGTTATGCACTACCTGATTTTATTGCACTGACATATATTTTAAAGGATAATACTAAGTTTTTGATCTTCTTCGAAATTCTAATTTAATTTCAAGATTTTGAATATAACAGTCAAAATAAGACGCTAAATTGCCCAATTGCTTCCTAAACACCCCTGCGTGCATCAGTGTAGGAGTCCTCAAACACATCATCAGTGTAGGAGTTCACAAACACATCATCAGTGTAGGATTTTTCAAATACATCATCGGTGTAGGAATTCTCAAATACATCATCAGTGTAGCAGTTCTAAGACACATCATCAGTGTAGGAGTTTACAAACACATCATCAGTGTAGGAGTTCTCAGACACATCATCAGTGTAGGTGTTTACAAATACATCATCAATGTAGGAGTTGTTAAGAACATCATCAGTGTAGGACCCGCTACTATCCACCTTTGAAACTGACCTTTATTCTCTCTAAGGCTCATTGTTCCATCATCTCCTTTTTATTAGCTCACCTGAACCGAAGGTTCAAGTGAGCTTTTCTGATCACCCGTTGTCCGTCGTCCGTCCGTCTGTCTGTCCGTCCGTCTGTAAACTTTTCACATTTTTGACTTCTTCTCAAAAACCTCTGGGCCACATTTAACCAAACTTGGTACAAATCATCCTTATGAAAAGGGGATTCTAAAGTGTTAAAATAAAGGGTACAACCCTCTTTAAAGGGGAGATAATTACGAAACAGTGAAAATAGGGTGCATGTCATTAAAAATCTTCTTCTCAAGAACCACTGCACCACAAATGCCAATATTTACACAAAAGCTTGTATATATAGTGAAGATTCTAAATTGTAAAAATCGTGACCCCCGGACCAAAACCTGGACCCAAGGAGGAGTTCAAAATTTAACAAGGAAATACATTGGAAAAATGTTTTAAAATCTTCTTCTCAAGAACAACTGCACCAGAAATGCCAATATTTACACAAATGCTTGTATATATAGTGAAGATTCTAAATTATAAAAATCGTGACCCCCGGACCAAAACTGGGGCCCCAGGCGGGTTCAAAATTTAACGCAGAAATACATTGGAAAAATGTTGAAAAATCTTCTTCTCAAGAACCACTGCACCAGAAATGCCAATATTAACACAAAAGCCTGTATATTTAGTGAAGATTCTAAATTATAAAAATCGTGACTCCTGGACGAAAACTGGGGCCCTAGACGGGGTTCACAGTTTAACACAGAAATCCATATAATAAATATTAAAAAATCTTCATATCAAGAACCACTGCACCAGAAAAGCCAATATTCACACAAAAGCTTTGATATATAGTGAAGATTCTAAATTATAAGAATCGTGACCCCCGGACCAAAACTGGGGCCCCAGGCGGGATTCAAAGTTTAACATGGAAATACAGTGGATAAATGTTATAAAATCTTCTTCTCAAAAACCACTGCACCAGAAATGCCAACATTTACACAAAAGCTTGTATAATTAGTGAAGATTCTAAATTGTAAAAATCGTGACCCCCGGACGAAAACTGGGGCCCCAGGCGGTTTTCAAAGTTTAATACAGATATCCATAGGATAAATGTTTAAAATCTCCTTCTCAAAAAACCACTGCACCAGAAATGCCAACATTTACATTAAAGCTTTGATATATAGTGAAGATTCAAAATTATAAAACTCATGACCCCCGTACTAAATCTGGGGCTCCAGGCTGGGTTCAAAGATTAACATAGAAATAAATAGGATAAATGTTGAAAAATCTTCTTCTCAAGAACCACTGGACCAGAAATGCCAATATTTATACATAAGCTTGTATGTATAGTGAAGATTCTAAATTGTTAAGATTGTGATCCCGGGCAAAAACTGGGGCCCCAGGCGTGGTTCAAAGTTTAACATATATAAGAAAAATGTTTAAAAATCTTCTTCTTAAGAACTACAATGCAACAGTTTGGGATATTACTATGCATACATCCTTGGCAATTGTAGATTCGAAAGTATTAAAATCATGAACCCCGGACTAATACTGGGGCATTAAGAGGGGTTCAAAGTTTAACATAAAATATATAGGAAACATGTTTAAAAAAATCTTCTGGAGAACTACAATGTCATACTTTGTGAGATTACTTTACTTGGGTCCTCATGTAGTGAAAACTTAAAATTATAGAAGCGATCTAATACTGGGGCCCCAGGAGAAAGGGTTCAATGTTTCACATAGAAAGATAGGAGGGAACATGTTTAAAAATATTATGGAGAAGAACTACAATGCTTCAGTTTGTGAGATTACTATGCAAGCATTCTCAAATTGTAAAGTTTCTAAATTGTGAAAGCCGTGACCCCCAGACTAATATTGGGGCCCACGAGGGGGTATTAAGGAAGCATATGGGCAATTTAGCGTCTTATTTTGACTGTTGTATTCAAAATCGTAAAATTAAATAATTGTTTTGAATAAGATCAAAAACAAAAAGTATTATCCTTTAGAATAGATGTCAGTGCAATATAATCGGGTAGTACATCACTGCCACATTGGTGCATTATCACGTGACAACTATAAATAGCTTACGTTTATTCCTTAACATAAAATGAGATAGAACAACACTACCCCGCGGTTTCCAAAATAAAATAAACATACCAAGTGAAGGCAAAACATCTCAGTTTAATCAAAACCGCTGCTAGAATCCTGTGTTTTTCCTTATTAAAAAGTTATTCATCCGGTTCTCGTAAAACCTTCCCAACTTTTATAAAGTTTGCACGGAAAATGGCAAATTGCATCAAAACAACACACAACATGGGATTCTAGCAGCACTTTTTAATTTAAGCATTGATCAAACTAACGATACGTATAAAATTTCAAGTTCAATATATACGGGGTAGTGTTGTTCTAGTCGGAATTTTATATCGTAAACAACAACAGAGGAAAGCCTGGCCGAGAATTAAAAGCAAATTTACATACCTTTTAGCGAATGTTTGATAAAACTAACATCTCCCCCAGTTTTCTTATGTTCAATTCTCAGTAAATCTCACCACAATACTTTATTAGAGTTCTTAGATTAGTTATATTTTGAATATGTTTACAATGCTTTTCGATCAAATTCACACGACATTCAACTTTTAGTCATGACGTCATCAATGTGTAAATCTACGTAATACAAACTAATTTCTGGAAAAAAATTGTCTTCAGTATTTTTTATTTGTTTTTGGTCTATGTTTCGTAGCTTAGATATTTGAATATGTACATAATAACTAAGATTTGTGGTTTCACAGAATTACATGTAACTCAGATTCCATATGCTTCCTTAACACCCCCGCGCAAGAAGGGGTTCAAAATTAAGATAGAAATATATAGGGAACATGTTTAAAAATCTTCTTCTCGAGAACTACAGTGCAAAAGTCTGTGAGAATACTATGCAAGCATCATTGGATATTGTAGATTCTAAATTGGTAAACTCGTGACCCCCGGACTAATACTGGGGCCCCAAGACCCCCAGACCAATACTGAGGCCCCAAGTGAGGTTCAAAGTTTATAATAGAAATACACATGTATATGGAAAATGTTTAAAAATTTTCTTCTTGAGAACTACAATGCTATAGTTTGTGAGATTACAATGCAAGGATCCTCCAATAATGTAGTTGTTAAAGCCAATCATAAACCCCGGACCAATACTGGGGCTCCATAAAGGGGTTCAAAGTTTAAAATAGAAATAACATATGCTATGAAATAGAATGTTACAAGGAACTGTTGTCAGGTGAGCAATGTGGCCCATGGGCCTCTTGTTAAAATATTGCTTATGTGCCTGATTGTGGATATATGGAAAAAAATCTATTATAAGATTATTCGCAGCAAATCTTCTATTCTGAAACTTCTTCTCCACTTCTGTTACATTATCCTGTAGCATAACCATGTCTAGTTAGTGAACAGGAAACCATCTAGCATAGTTTGGATGGTCGTTCGCAAGGAATAACTTACACATATATAACAAAATAGCCTACCATATTATGCTACTTTTCTACTGTAATGGCGTTCCATACTTTTTTAATGATGGAACTTTTAACTTTTTTAAAAATATTTGTTCTTTTGCTGTTGCTGTATAAGTGTTGTTATGTAATATAATATTTGAATAAATATTCATGTACATCTTCTATATAATACAAAAAATGACTGCGGTTAAGAGCAACAGTGATTATATTAGCTCCCGGGACAAAATATAGCCAGAAGCGAAGCGGTGAGCAATAAATTCGTCCTGAGATTTTTGTCCTGGTACAAAGAGTTCAGTAAATTTTATCAACTTTTTATATTCTAATTAAATAAAATATTTTATGTAATTCAATTTCATCTCATATAAGTCATCAATGATCTCATTTGAAATCTTTTTTTAATGAAACCAGTGTGAAAACATATCGCAATCATATTGAAAGATCAAATTTAACTATCAATTAAGGGTCCAAATTTAACCAAAATTAATAAATTTTAATGAATTTTGAATTATCATAAAAAAAATATTGTTTAAATAAACAAGATATCTGTGAGCCAATGCTCACTAGTGATAACCCCGCTCTGATGTGAATATGCAAAATAAGCAAAGCCGACATTTAACAGAAAGCTGGCATCCGATTGGTACAGAAATATATCCCACAATATGGCATGCCTAAACAAATAGTGTGTTAAAATTTCAAGCATCTGCGATCAATAGCTGCTGAGAAATCTTTGAGGAAAATTTGTTTGAAAATTTTAGCTAAAATAAACAAAGTACTCATTTAACAGAAGGTTGACGTCCGATTGGTACAAAAATATATCCCATGATATGGCATGCCTTAACAAAGACTGTAAAAATTGCAAGCATCTGCGATAAATATCTGCTGAGAAATCATTGACGAAAATTTGTTTGAAAATTTTGGCTAAAAATAAACAGTCATTATTTAACATGAAGTTGACGTCCGATTGATATAGAAATATATCCCACAATATGGCATGCCAAAACAAAAAGTGTGTTAAAATTTCAAGCATCTGCGATAAAAAAAATAGTTGCTGAGAAATCTTTAACGGAAATTTGTTTGAAAATTTTGGCTAAAAATAAACAGAGTACTCATTTAACAGGAAGTTGACGTCCGATTAGTACAAAAATACATCCCACGATATAGCATGCCTATACAAATACTGTGTAAAAATTGCAAGCATCTGCGATATACAGTTGCTGAGAATTCTTTGACAAAAATTTGTTTGAAAATGTTTGCTAAAAATAAACAAAGTCGTCATTTAACAGGAAGTTGACGTCTGATTGGTGCAAAAATATATCCCACGATATGGCAAGCCTATACAAATGTTGTGTAAAAGTTCAAGCATCTGCGATAAATAGTTGCTGAGAAATCTTTGACGAAAATTTGTTTGAACATTTTGGTAAAAAAATAAGCAAAGTCGTCATTTAAGAGGAAGTTGACGTCCGATTGGTGCAAAAATATATCCCACGATATGACATGCCTTAACAAACACTGTGTAAAAATTTCAAGCATCTGCGATAAATAGTTGCTGAGATAAATGCGACAGAAATTTTTGTTACGGACGGACAGACAGACAGACAGACAGACAGACACACAAGGGTAAAACAGTATACCCCCTCTTCTTCGGAGCGGGGGTATAAAAACCAAAATGTAACAGATAATATAATTGGCTGTCATATTAATATGTTTTTTTTTCATTTTGAAAGCTAGAACGTCTATTAAAGCATCCACAACCTATCAACTGTGTAAAATTTGAATAAAGTTATAAAACGATAAACTATATGGCGGCCATCCTGAAAATGGCGGCCACATTGATTTTTGAGAGTTGGTCCATTGTTTATTATGCTTAGTACACTGAAATATACAACCATGCAAAAGTTGGTGCTTTCTTCATTTAGTGAGCAATTTTGCACCAATCAGCCGGACTATATATATGAAGGAGATACCACTTGCGGTTATGACACCTTTTAAGAAAGTGTCTTTGAAACAGACCTCATAGCTTTAAATCATGTAATAATGTGTACCAGCTTGTTATTCTTAAGTTTTAATGCACACTGACTATTTTCCTAGGTTTGAACTCAGATTTTAAAATAACAATAGAACAGCCTTAACCTTTGTTATTTTACAAAATTCTTAATATAACCAACTGAAATCATTTGATGCAACATTGTTTTAAATATATTTGATTTTGTAATTGAGTTGGGTTTAAGACTCTTAAACAGTCTGATATTCACACATATCCAATATTTAGTTATTTTCGCGTGTAACAATATTTGCGAACATGGGTGAAATGTGTACTTTTTATTTGCGTCAGTTCTTTAGGGTTTTTTTTTTTGCTGATTTATTCTTCATAAATTTTGAATTATCATGTTCAAAAGTGAATGAAATATAATAAGAAAAGGGGATTTTAACGGCATACGTGAGAATTAAATCAACGTAATTACGATTTTATACGGGAATTAAGTAAATTAATACATTCCTTATTCTTCAAAGAATAACGGATTAATGTTTCCAATGAAATGATAGAGTATGATGCTATGATATCGTCCGATAGTTCTATATAGTATGGATATTTGCAAAGTCAAAAAGAAAATATATTGCAAAGTCAGTGTGACATTTTTTCACACAGATTTACTTTAAAACTGAATGCCGCTCATAAAAAGGCACCGGCACACAATGTCAAGTACCTTGTATATAAACCCTTCGATTTCGGAACACCCGATTGCACACCTGAAACTCGTGGCCGACGAGTGGTATTCTTTTCGTGGTCTTTGGATTTAATGCATTTATTTCTTATTAATGTGCATATTCTATTTGTAAATAATAAATTGACCGATTAATTTGATGTTAGTATTCTCCTGTGTGTAAAATTTGATAATTTCATTGCGACCGAGTAGCACGGCGAGGATGTACGTCCACACAGGTGAGACCTCTACAGCGAAGTACTTTGAACTGTTTAGCGGTCTTTGCCTTATATAAGGGTTGTAGGGACAGCAGTGATGAAAAAGAAATAAGGCGGACAGTGCCTGTTTACGAGCGATGTTCAGCTTTAAAAAAGCTTTGGGTTAGCGACGGGTTGTACTGAATTCTAATTTGTTTATATTTTAGTTTACACAATTTTAAATGTTATATTTTCTGCACAGAGCAATCAAAATAAGTTCTGGTTTCAAATTGTCTTCAATTATTTCAAATCTAAAAGACTCCATTAGAAAAAAGTTATATAATATATTTTGTTGTGTAAATAATTACCATGCCCTAATTAATGTTCTATTAAAAGAAAACAAAATATACCTTAAATGTAATTTATTGACACCACAGTAATTAAACAGAAATAAAACCAATACGTACTGATCAAAATAATTTAAAATACGTTGAATAAGTATAAAGGTACATTAAAAAGCTTTACAGTTATATCCAATGTAAGAAGCATTATAAATAAAAGTCAGACATGTAACATTAAAAGCAAAAACATATTTAGGGATAAATAGGGCAACATATGTAGAATTGTAACTTGAAGCGATTTGTAAAGTCACATTTAATAAGACCAGATAATCATTTCCTCAAGATGCAAAAAAAATATACATGTATCTGAAGTCGGCAACATTTCAGCCTAGTCATCGGCTTTAATGAATATCAGACAGGGACGCCAAACACATCAACTTCACAAAGAATGAGAGTCTCAGTTGTCTTTGAGATCTTAACGAATCCCCCCTGTGGTAATGTCGGACAGTCGATGACGACCAGCTGTGACGCGGTACCGGGACCAGCAAAGAAACCACAGGGAATGTTGACATCAGATTCTGTCAGTCCTACAGTGACGGTGACACCCCGCAGTCGGTTTGACCGATCTAAAGAAAAGTCAAAGTACAGGTGTAAACTAGATGCTGTTATCTTTTGTCTTGTAGGCCTAATGATCATAAAAATATGCACAATATAATTATATATTAATATATCACAGGAAAAGCCTTGCCGAGGTGTTTCCCCTAATTACACTTCCCTGTACTTGTTTTAATTTTTATTGTTTTGCATGATTAACCCATACAAAAAGGCTCATATTAAGCAAAATATGATTATTTTGTTTTTAACGTAAAAAGAAAAGGTTGAAATTTTCTGTGACAATTTTTCAAGAAAAATGTGATCAATAAGAATGATTTAAGTTTGACGAGATCTTGCTTTGGCGATTCTAATATTGTTACGGGTCATAATTACAATGAATGTACCTAATATTAACAAATACATTTGTTGAAAGTTAATATATGTTAAGCAGCTTAATTGTAGGATGTGGCAGGAATAAGTATGCTAATTCATTTTCTTTAGCGGGTTAAGTTTTTTTCTGCAATAATGGCTACCTTAAGAACCTGCATGAATCTCAAAAAAGATTTTATATCATGACACATACATATTTACATCTATCTTTTAACAAATTAATAAATTGATTGTAAAAAGTTGGTAAAATCCACTTAAGTGCTGTTAATGTACATTATGTACACCAGTACGTTATCTAAAAGTAACAGCCAGATCGTCTCCCATTGGAATTTGAGTCTGACGTCATCTTGATTGTTTTGTGCAGTCCGTGGTATTACGTAGGTTGCTGTACATGTAGGTTTCGACCAATCGATGAACATGTGCGTGTAAATTTCAGTATTGTTGTTTCTATAGAGTTATGAATTTACTATTAGTTTTAATATAGGGAAAAATACTTCGTGGATGTAAATATATTATTATCGTTGTAAATCCTTGATATTACGTGCTACTTTCAACTATCTTGATGACTACGGAAAACTTTATAATGTCGTAGACTTTTGTTACTCTAAGCAGTCTAATTGAGGTCCCACTATGCATTTGCCCTATAGTAATCACTCTATCATATTCTCTGCGGTGACTTTACGTCAAGTTTCTATGTGAAAGCTCACTGCATAATCCTCGTCTTGACTTTTTTTCTCCACTTTAACTTAATTCCTGTATACAACACAAATAAATAATCCATGTTTATTACAAAGAAACGAAATGCATGAACTGGATTGCTTAAGTCAAGAGTTAAGGTCAAGGACAAGTTCTCTTAAATGATTATTGATATTTTAGATATTATATGTAATGTTTTCTATGACAATTGTAGGAAACAACTTAGACGTAACGCTTTTATATTTCAATAATTTACAAAACCAAAGATCTGAATAGCTCACATTATTATAACTACTTTGTAATAACAGCCTTATAACCTATAACTAATAGCATATAATTGCACTGGATTTTATAAATTAAGATAGCGTGCTAAACCTGATATTATTTCCACTTGATGAATCTAACTGTATGTTTGCTACAAACACCGCCATTTTAAAGTTCTTATATATTATGACAATGTGTTGAAATTCTACTGAGAAATTTTTACTTTTTTTACTTGCATTGCGTAGTAGCCAATAAATTTATCATCAGTAACTTTACACTAAGCAATCGCGCAAGAGTAATTTCTGTATACAAATGTGTAAACTGTCTGCAGAACAAACAGTTATGGATAACTCCCCTCCAAATATTGCCAAATAAAAAGGCTGTGGAACTGACTTGAAATTGATTTATGTTTATAACATTTATCAAAGCTCATTGGCTTTATCCACCCCCTCTTTATTAACTATTTACAAATTATTGAAATGTCTTGTATATGGTTTAATCCTTATCCCTTAACCATAAATTGTTTTGATATCCCTTACCCATATATATTCCCGTTGATCATGTCAAAACGCAATTCAGACATAGCCCCTAAACCTGGGGTCATCACCTCACCCTTCACCCCACCCTCCAACAAACTCAAAAAGACTAGTATCTTGAAAACATGCATTCTTCATCAATTATATTTTTTTTCTGTTTTTATGTTTTATGGCATATCAAATACTATGTATATCATGATCCTGTGGATGGTTTTGACCCTCATGAAACGGAAAAAAGGCTGACTATCTTGAAAACTGTTGAGATTCATCTTACCGCCTACACTGTAGCCATATATATTCATGTGTTTATATGTCGGGGGCATCAAATGGTGTAATCCCGAGGAGTTGCCAAATAGAAAATGATAAAATATTTTAATGATTATGAAGATCCACATCTCTATTAATCCATTTTTACTCATATTTCAATATTGATTTTTCAGATTGAATCCCATCACATGACATACCTAATCAAAGACTTAAAATTTCAAGCATTAAATTACGGGAAAAATGGAACATAAATATGTTATAGACAGACAAACACAAATACATTCAAACACACAGACAGACGAGTATATGACGTATACTCCCAATCTCATTTGACGCGGGGGTATGACAATTCCAATCCTATTCCAAGAGATGGTTTTGCAACTGAAATATATTTTGTTTTTGAAGAAAAAAACCCTACAGTATTGATTATACCCAACATAACACCAGAGTAAACACCATCTGAACCCTGGGCTTACATTTGAGGTTTTCCTTGGATTTACTATAGGTTTACTTCTTAAGAATTTGTGTCCACTTTGGGTTTACTCGGGATTTGCGATTGGGGTCAACTAAACGGGGTGTTGCTAAAACGCGGAACGGACAACGGAACGGAGAGCGGAACGGAACAGAAAACGGAAAATCTTATCTAATGTTATTTACTTTATAGATTTGTTTATCATGCTAAAACAGATATCCTTTGTCTAATATTTAATTTTTTTGAAAGATTATCAATTCGAGATTATTTATTCAAGAATAATTATTTTCCCAAAATCAACAGTACATGCATTGACCACCATACCCTGTCCTAAAATATCCTCGATTCACATTTTGCTGAATAGCTCGATATTTTTATGTACCTCAGGGTTCAAGCGATGTTCTTTCAGAAGCATGAACATTTTTCATGATTTCTTTTTTAAAACGTCCTCTCTAGCTCATTAGGTTCAATACACAGCTGAAAATAAAGAAGTCTACAGGGTTTTGCATTTCAACTGACCCGAATGATAACGTTAAAAAATTGTGCGAGGTATTCTGAGTGACCTACGAATGGAGAAAAGATGTCAACATTTCCCATTATAAATCTCCGTAAGAAATCTGTTTTCGATCCTCTGAATTTTTCCGATTAAAAAAAATGATAATGTGTCAATGAAGTTTTTTTGGATATTTCCCGTTTCATCTGAATTAATTGCATCTTTCACAGGTATGTATATTTTGTTTTTAAAAATCGTCCAAATGTGTTGTAAAACTATTAATATTTTGGGATCAGCACACCATAGTCCCAATTTATAAACGGAAAATCAAACCAGGCAACGTCTAGATCTCTATATTCAGATCTTATGTATATAGCTGCAGGAATGAACAACTGTCAAGTAATGCAAACGTATTAAAAAATTGCACCGCTTAAAATACTAATTTCACTAAGTACCGGGTATTATTAACGGTACAAAATGTAGGAAACGAACGCCGATATTAGAGGAAAAATAAAACATAACATAAAATCCACAACGTTATTGTTTGCAAATAGAAGATACAACAAGACTTCGTAAAGATGATCATGGATTTCGTCAGTGGTACTTGTATATAAACACTTTGAAAATAGTAAGATTTTATATAATACGAACAATTTAGATATCCATGTACTCTCTTGTATTCCTACGCCAAAGTTTAACTTCGTTCAACCAAAATCTCGGCTGTCTCCGTAAATCTTCGACAAACAGAGAGGCTCTCTTGCTTGTCGGAGATTAACGGAGACAGCAAAGCGTCTGGTTGAACGAGACTGGAGTTCAATATCAATATTGCTTTGATCCATACACTTTTTAGAATTGTTTCGATTGTTAATACATAGTTTGAAATCTATCTTTAAATATTACACAACATGATTCATATGGGGTTTCTCTTAATTCTTGTCTGAAAAGTCTAATTATAAAAAAAGTGCGTAATTTAAATAAAAACTAGAAACTAATTGCCACGCAAGATAAGTTAATTTTAAAATAAATGATAATCGATAAAATCAACTCCCGTCAGTACTTTGATTTATCTTACTATCCTACTGCCTGTAATTCCCGCCCCTTGTACATGTATATTTTGAATACACATGTACCGTCTGCTTTCTGATCGGGGTTTACTTTTTGTGTCCACTATGGGTTTACTTTTGGTTTACTCTAGTAAACCCGGAGTAATCCCAGAAAGTAAACCCAGGGTTTAGTTGGGGTTTACCTTCTGTTTGGTTTGGTCTGATCGATACTGTAGGATGGGAATAAAGATGTATCATTCTAACCGTATATAGTCAATAAATATAACTTGAGTATATGTTATTGATCCCCCCTTAAAAAAATACTGGAGCTCTAACAGACACCAACGATCGTATCTGGATAAATCGTTTATAAATTCTTTAAAGTCAGAAAAATTGATATTGTTTATATTTTTTTAAAAGAAAAATTTTTATTTTTACCAGTTAATATTAAAACCATCATTTATATTTCATTAGAATTTTGACCATTATGTTAAATATGAATGTTCGGATTTTTTGTTGTTGTTGTTGTTTTGGTTTTTAGCTCACCTGAGCTGAAAGCTCAAGTGAGCTTTTCTAATCACCTTTTGTCCGTCGTCCGTCTGTCCGTCTTTTCACATTTTAAACTTCTTCTCTTCGTCAATTATAACCAAAGTTGGCACAAAGCATCCCTTTAGAAAGGTGATTATAAATTGCAGAAATGAAAGACCGATCTTTATTTAAAACAGAGAAAACCTCGAAACTGTAAAAAAAGGGGGTGCATTTTAAAAAAATCTTCTTCTCAAGAACTATTGAAGCAAATTCAACGTAATTTTGCAAAAAAAATCCTTATGGAAAGGAAATCATAAATTGCAAAAAATTATTGGCGAACTCTGTTTCAATTTTGAGTAATTAACGAAAATAAAAATAAAGAGATAATCGCTGTCAATCAGTTTATAACTTCGGGTTCGGTATTCCATATCGAAAACGAAAGTTCATTGTGTAAGGCAGCCAAGTTTGAATGTTGACGCATGGTAAACGGGTCAAACTGACAAAGATGTATTTGCTTGTTGTGCAACAGTTTACATGCGAAGGAATACGTGAAACAAGCTAAATATATTTGTGCCCATTTAGTGAAGTCAATTGAGATTCAATCTTTCGATGCGTTGACCATTTCACTCATGACCGTGGTTTTACGTTGTTTTGAATATCGTTTATGCTTTTTAACTTGAGAGGAAATATTGCCTGTGTTTTGGGATTTTATGTATTAAATCAAATATAGACTTCGGTAAGTCAGACAGTTAATATTTAACCTGCGCAAAACTAGCATAATTTGATGCACTAACAGCATATCATATTATAAATACTATTCATTTTATTGGTAATTCGGTACGATCTCTACGTTATGGTTGATTATAATACAACGTGTTTTGTTAAGATGCTCTGCATTTTCAGTCTAAACGGAGATTGTTTTTGCTGCTAGAAATATATATATATATATATATATATATATATATATATATATATATATATATATATATATATATATATATATATTATGAAAAATGAATTGTGCTCTTTCTTTGTTTTAGTGCATGTTTCTTCTGTTTTAATTGTTTATTTACAATTTTCTCTTTACTTATTTTCAGCTGAGTCAAGTTTCTAATTATAAGCAAGATACAGAGCTTTGCTCCCAGAACTGAGGTCATGCTTTTGTTCATTTTGAATAGGAAATACCAAGTTTAAAAATCTTAAGTTGAATGTAATTAACTCATGTGAACAAAAAATTGACTCAAACCAAGCAGAATTGTGAGTTCTGTATCTTGCTTATAATTCTACGATTGACACTGAAATTTTGATTTATCACTAGACATGTCACACTAAACGTTAAATACTTGTACAGAAAAAATTAAAAGGATAATATGCTATTACAACTTTTTGGGGCCACCTTCTGATGAATCTATACCAACTTTTGTGGTTATTCAGACACAATTAAATTAAAACGATCTCTTTAAAACAGTTTAAAACATTTCTGTTACGGGGATAAATCAATTATCGCTATTAAGAAAAAATTACAGCGGAAAATCATCTTGATTTGTGGCCATTTTTTAATGTGATCTTGAATAAAGATGAAAATAAAGAGTGGGCCTTAGTAAAATAGAGCGATATGCCTGTCAATACATTGCAGTCTGAGGCTCATTGAGGGGGGGGGGGGGGTTAGACCTTATCAGAAATCTTGACAATTGACAAGCAAAAAAAAAAAAAAAATTTGAGTGTGGCTATGTCTAACTTTGCAAAAAAAAGGTGTGTGTTGGTGGGTAGGGGGGGGGAGAGAACCCCTTACCCCTCCACCAAGTTCCGACGCCTATGCATTGATTATACATGTAATAGCTCTTTAACATATTACATGACAACATTTTTCATTCGAGTGTATTCATCAATCAAGTGAGTAAGGTTATAAAACACAGCACGAGTTCACGCCTTGTAAACAACAATCGTTTATAATGTGGAAGACCAATTGAATATTTCAATGTTTTTAATTGATCATGAGCACCTTGAGGTACACTTTTCCTCTTTCAAATATAGGAATCTTTTTTAATAAAATACAATAACTAGCAAGTACAATGTAGTTGAAGATGAATATGTACCTATGTGCATATTTAAGGTCTTCCGTTTTCCAATGGAAGACCTTATTGTTTTCGTTCGGTTTCTTTTTCCCTATTATTATTTTTTTTTTCTTACAAAATTTGTGCAGGCGATTTCTCGGAAATGGCTGAACCGATTTTCGTGAAACTTTCAGATCTAATTGATATTAGTCCGAACTTAATATACATTTTTTTATTTTGATGGCGTCATTTCCGTTCTTGAGAAAATGGCGTTTTAGTGATTTTCAGAGGGACGGCTTGTCCAGGGATCTCCTCCTAAACGGTAAAAGATATTGAGTTCAAACTTTCAGGGATTGTAGACAAGAGATTGTAGATGTGCAAATTTGGCATTCAAATTTGTCATGCTTAAAAGGCGTTAAAGCTCGCCTGGTCCCGAAAATTGAGACTAAAAAAACATCGTAATTTTTCATGGTTTTCTTGGTTTATCTCTTTTCTGAAAAATATTTTGTTAACACATGTAATGCAAAAAAAGTTTATATTTACAAGACCTTTCATTTGATATCGAGAAAAAGGGGCTGGCCCCTAAAATTAGGGGTCCAAAGGGCTCTAAAGTCTTTCATCTGTAGCCCTTTACTGAGGGATATTTTGTGAACAGTTATAGAAGCAAATATGTTTATTTTACAGTTATGTATCCAAGCAATGTAATGATTTTATTATGTGTTACGTAATTAGGGGTTTTTAGGGGCCAAAAGTTCAGAATTTTGATTACATATATCTCAGAAGGGAAAAATATTTTGAAATGCAGGATAGAAGAAAAGATGCTCAAAATGATGTATTAAATCATATACAATTTTCAAAATTTCGTTAAACGGTCCCTAGAAGAAGTTAAGGGATCAGCCCCTAAAATGTTCTTTCCCATTTTTCTTAAAAAATGTAACAAATTTCTAAACAGTTGTTGAACAAAATGTGTTCAGATTTAAATGACCTTTTATTTGATATCAAAAAGGGGGCTGGCCCCTCAAATTAGGGAACTTAAGGGCTCTAAAATATTTCATCTGTAGCTCTTTACTGAGGGAAATTCAATGAAAGGCTATAAAAGCAAATATGTTTATTTTACAGTTCTGTATCCAAGTAATGTAATGATTTATTCATATGTTATGTAATGATGATATTTTAGGGTCAAGAGTCCATAAACTATAACCAGCTATATCTCAAAAAGTAAAATTTTTTTTAAAGCAGTATATAGAAGAAAAGATGCTCAAAATGATGTACTTTACAAAATGCAACCTTCAAAATTTGGTTCAGCGGCTCCAATAAGGAGATAAGGGATTGGCCCCTAAAACGTTTTTTTGTCAGATATCTGTTGAACGGTGACGAATTTCAAAACATTTGTTGAACAAAGCTCTTATCCCTGAAACAAAATAGTATCTGGCCCTTAGAATGTAGACCCTGTTTTTCTATTCTAAATCATGTTTAGCTGTTAAATAGCAAAATCAAGATCGAACGTATATATCTCAAATTCTAAAATCGGACGGAAGACCTCCTCGTTGCTCGCAACGAGATCGTGTCTAGTCTCATATATAATTTGATCGTTTTATAAAGTGAGTGGGCAGAACTGAAATAAAGAGAATTGGAAGTTAAGAGTGTACCCCTACCAAAATGTTGTTTTTTATCTTGCATAGGATCTTATTTTTGGTAAAAAAAAAAGGGTTTATTGTCATAGAATAAGTGTAGGAAAATAAGTGTAAAATTTGGATACAGTTTATTTTATGGTATTTTTTTTTTCTACCGAGGGGCCATATGGCACAATATCCTTTGAACACCTATATAAAGCCATTGTTACTCAGGCCTCTTGTTTTTATTTGTGTGTTGAAAAAGAAAATTTATCTTGGGGGAACTAATGTCATTTTAACTTTTATTTACTTATCAATATGACAATTTTTCAAAAGGTTTTTGTGCATCTAACCGATATCCCATTTCATAATTCCAAAGAAAATTCAGTTCTAGGAGTTTTTGGAACCATTTCTTTTGTAAAAAAAAAAAAATAGACCCACCTTTTTTACCCCAAGGGTTAAAATAAAATTTCAATGACCTTATACATCAACATGACGCCTCCAATTATATGCCAGGAGTTGGTTTGGCCTATGCATACACTAGTTAATTTATTTAAACCACATTTTTTTGAAAACAAAATAAACGTCACATTTCAGCATTTAATTAACCCCTTGGCCGAAAATTAAATTTCCGAAACCTTATTGCACATCTATAGGCCACCCTAATCATGATTAAGATAGATACTGTAAGAGGAATTTAAAGAGTTTTGGATATAACAAAATAGTAAATCAATATTTTGGGGGCTTCATTCGATCGAAGCTATGAACCAGTTAACTAGAATTTAAACAACATTTTCCTCTACATTTGCTATACTTCGATTCTGTAATGTTGTTGTTTGATACGCTTATCTGTGTTTAACTGTCTATTTCTTTGTTAAGTGTTCTGACAGTTGTGATCTTATACATATATAAGGTATGGACATAAAAAGCAAAATCAAAGCTTGCAATGTTGTTAGGTTTTACACTTACCCCCTCTACTGAGTATTCTGACAGATGTGATGTTGTACACAGCCTGCAGATCCACCCTCCACCACGGATTGCTGTCGCCTTTCCGTGTGACTGTACACTTGTCTACAAAACTATCTGTTCCTCTGTTGCCATCTACTGCATACGAGGCATTATAATACGTTGTTGACTGTGTGGCAGGTTTACCTAATGCGATGTTCGACAGAACTGTCAACGATATTACAATAAATAATAATATTTGCGTGGTAAAGATATGAGGATAAAATTAACTCAATAGAGAAATAGCGGTGATATTGTTATTAAACTGAACTTAAATGTAATATATATGCCATTAACTGCCGCAATGGGCATATATATTTAATAGTAAGATGACGACTGTTCGGCAGGTTTAACTAATGCGAAGGTCGGTAGAACTATCTGCAATAATACAGAGAAAAATGCCAATGTCTAGTATTGACTTCAATGTTTGTTAATCAAAAATGAAGCCGATCTGCAAAATTTTGTTTCATTTCATTTCTTTGGAAATATTAAGCTATAGACTATAGAGACTTTCTTAAATGACTTCATATTAAATATGACTTTAGACATTATTAAAGTACACACACAAAATTATTTTGCATCCAAACTATGTCAACATCTATTCTCAAATTTACTGGCATTAGAGTGAAACATTTATGAATCTTTTTTTATGGAGGGTAATCGTGTTCAAAAATCCAGACATGTAAACTTGTAAATCCGTATATGCAATCATGTAGGTATGTGAGCATGAGTATGAATGGGTGTTATTTTGATCGTGTAACCTATAAAACACAGAAATAAACACTTTAGAGTTGACCCCGCAGGCCTTCAATCGAATTTTTCCTACAAATGCTTAATTGCAGCTGTAAATGCTGTCTGTTATTTACATGTAACCTGCCACTATAATACACTTTCTATCTGTAGTCTCAGCATTTGTATATCAGTTTTCCGAAATAGCACGGCTGACATGTTACAAATCAACAAATGTAAAGTCTACAAGTTTGTCGAATTTTGACATGACCATATATGGAAACAGTGGCGTGAACGATAGAAAATGCTAGCTGCAGGTAAAGACATGCCGTAATCGCCGGAATGGGGACGGAATAAATTAAAAAATATATATTAGGTAGGCCTAAAATCGTATCATCTCTGGATAACAACCTTTCGTAGGAAGTATGATTTTTTTTAGAGAATACTATACATATGCGCACAGGATAACCAAATACAATGCAATATTATGTTTCCTCTCAGCCTTGAAGCCGTACCTTATTTCATGATCAATGAATACTTATCCAAAGTACTTATCCATGCGCAGGGTACGATTTCACCGCGTGGATGGTAGTCCAGGGCACAGATGTCGGACATTGTAATATTTATTTTAGAAATATGATAGTTTTCTATACTACAATAATAATTATTATTGTACAGAGAATTGTCTCATTATCGCAAACAATATTTTTAACATCATCCAGCTGCTTGTGCTTCCCTCTCCCCAATGCTCTCGAGAAAAAATAAAGCTGATTTCTAGTGGTATTAAGCATTATATAAAAATAACATGAAGTTTGATGACCAAATAACGTAAATTTGTATTATAACGAACACAACAAACAACCATATTTCACAGTATTAAACCATTTTTAGATTTTTCTCTCATTCATTTATAATCTCTACACTCTTATATACTAATGTTTCTAATAGATTTCTATTGAAAAAGACACCAATAATTTTAACGTTTTGTACGTAAACAAAGATGAGTTAGAACTATTTTAACAAGACCTTGGACTTTCGGTTGGACGAAACCTTCTATTTCTTGCGTCAAAACAAGTTATAAATGACGCGGTTTCAAGAGAAATATGCATTTTCTTCGTATAGTCTTTAGCCCAAAAGCCAGACAAATCTTGTTGATTTCAAAACGCCATGACTGAGTGGCCAGCAATTAAATAGACATGCCTACGTCACATCGCTGTTTCACACAACTACCCAAAGTCGAAGCTCTTGTTGAAATGGTTCTATTTTAACATGCATGTGTTTTTATGAATTCATTCCTCAAAACCTGTTGCACTATTTGATTAGATAAATAACTATGTAAAGCACACCATCTATTGTAAAATTTAAGTTCTAAAACATCATCATGACAGAATTATGATTACAACACACTTTTATCTACATAAATATTACCATGTGTCTTAAATCAGTAATTATATCTTCTGTCCTGGCAGTTCTGCATTGAAAACCAATGCGCAATATAATTACATGTCATTTATTTTGCACTGATAACTGTCTTCTTTGTTTCAAATACAAAGCATCACCTTACACGTCTGAATATTTTTATTTATTGCTGAAAATTGAAAAACAATACATCAAACATAACGCCAAAGAGTGATATGTATCTAAGCAAGGGGAGGTAACCTACAAGACGGTTGTGTATTCAGAACAATAGTACGCTTTATTATCCCATCGCTACTGTGCATGTGTGTATCTGTATGTATGTGTGTGTGCACTATTTCAATCAATTTTCTAGTAAATTAAAAAAAAAATTCCAATAAATTTTTCTCAACCTTTGAACAAATATGCCTTTTTATAAAAGATTAAAACAAATGATATGTCATATTAAATGTTCAAATTTTTATGTACAAACTTAGATACCATTGTAAAGGAGGGGGCATACATTACGACAAAAATCGTTCAAAACTAAAAATATTTATCATAGATTGCACACTTCTGTAAAATAACAAAAATAAAAATGCATGTGCCTTTCTAAACAATTAATACTATTACAAATTGTTATTTCATTAAATTCATGTCATAAACAACTTTGTATACGAGTTATCAATCACCTAGAGCGAAAGTAGCGTGACAGAACAACGTTACGGTGAGTTAATAGAGTTAATAGCTTGATGTGTGTTTGAATGTTTGTTATTATCCCCTCGCGCAACTTGTTGCGAAGGGGATATAGCATTGCTGCTGTGCGTGTATGTGTGTGCGTTCAGCTTTGAAGCAAGTTTAAAGAAAAACTCTTGCACAGATAATTATCAAACTTCGTATACGTATTTGGCATGGTAAAAGGATAAAGCCTGATAATTTTCAAGTCAATTAGTTCAGTACTTTCTTATATATAGTAAAAATAACACAGTTTTATACAGAAATTTATGTACGACTTGACAATAACTATTTCCGCTTCACTTCTGTAAAAACAAAGTGAAAGTAAGCAGTTCAAATCAACAACTTGATATTTTTGATATAGATCTAGTACATGTAAAGAAATGATTTTTTTTTATTTAGATCTAGTTCAGGTAAAGAAATAGTAGTTTTTGTAGTAATGGAGGGTTAATAGAATGTGATCTCCTCATTTACATAACTACATCTTCCTAAAAAATGCATTCCCCACACAATAGAGAGGTTAAGCAAACCAACGTGTACGTGTACATGTAGAAAGGAAAATATGTGCATTACGTCATCAGTTTGTGTAATGACGAATTTCTACACGTATGTTCCCGAATGAAAATACGTGTAAATTGCAAAAGTACCCATAAGGTCAAACTTGTAGCTTCCGTTTCCCTGTTGGCTTTTTATTTTAACCATTATGTTTATTTTTCGTAAGCCTGAATATTTAATGCGAATATTGATAAGAAAAAAACATAAATTTTCATTTAAAATTAATATGTTATTGGAGTTTTATGCACCAATTTTCATTTCAAATTAATATGTTATTGGAATTTTATGCATCTATCTCTTACTCCGAAACATGCAATGGCTCTGTTATGTTATTCATCTGTAATAAACAAAAATATACATATATATATATATATATATATAAACAATGATATATAATAAAATTAACACATTCTCCATTTTCGAATGTGAATAGATTTCTCAGCTAAGTAGAAGAGGATATCTAGAATTACATAAAACATTTACACGTACAGGTACATGTTACAACTAATAAACAAGAAAAGTAATTTGAATTGGTACGCGTAGTTCAAACTTGTAACCTACATGTACAAGTACGCGTACCCGTTGCTCCGCTAAACCTCTCTAATAACTCAGGTCGCGAGGGGATACTCCGCATAGCGATGCCCTTGTTTAATATCAAACGTCATTTTGATTATGGAGGATATAGAGAAGGATGGAACGATACTTAATATTAGAAAACCAGAGATTATACTGTAAAAATTTAGTGATTTAAGTAACGGACGCGCTTAGGAACGTTCTCAAACAAATTGCTATAATAGTATGGAATTTTTATGAATGGAATAAAGGAAACTTACGAAATCCCATTGAAGGAATTTGACCCATTACGACGTTGTGAAGGATGGAAGTTTCTCTCTCGATAATTTTGAATTCAAGAAGATAGTGCTTCATTTCAGACGATAGACTCTCTTCTACTGTATTTTAAACGAAAATGGTTTGTCGACAAATCTGACAACGAACGAACAAGTTTTGTAAATCCGAACAAAAAATCTATAGCTTCTTCATAATAAATTATATTCCTTATTTGGAATTTGAATAAAAGTCTTTAATTTTAGATATATGATATAAACAACATCACACTGTTGTTCTGATCTCGTCCCTGGTACATGTATCAGCCCTCGGATGGTATCGACCGATACCAACCGCTCGGGCTCAGATTCCAGGGCCGAGATCATAACAACAGTGTAATTTTCTTTATATCCATGAGGAGTGTGGGTAGGTTGGGGGGGGGGGGATTCAGAGTAATTAATGTAATTGTGTTTGAAAGGAGGGGTTAGGGTCCGAGGTTTATTTTTGGTAATTTTACTATTTATGTTATTTAAAGAAATTTTCTAGGGGGGGGGGGGGGGGGGGGAGATGGTCTGAATCCATCACTTCCACACCTTCTCTAAATCCATGCACACAACAATGTTGGCACACATAAGCAAAATTAATCTAAAGTCGGCAACCGCCGAGGGACGGAGCATTATTGTATTTGTTTGTAATTATTATATAGAACATAATTTCTTTGGCATGAAATGTTAAGATTAATGATTAACTTAAAAAATTGATTCACATGCAAACAGTTCAACCCAAAATCGTACATAAAAGGCTTCCCGTGTGTATTATTGGATGGAATCTCATCCTTAATAAAAATTATTATTTTTAAAAAATACTAGAAATTGTATGAGGCCTTCATTTTTACTAAAACTGGTGCTTTAAAAAAAAACCCAGTGTTATTTAGGGGCAAAAACTTGGTGCGGGTATTCCTGTCTTATGACAGCATCTAGTTGTTTATATTTATTGTTTTACATGATAAGGAATTATTCCGGATCCCCCAAACATTAACGTGTATATATATTTTTTATTTAATTGTGTAATGGAAAGTGTTAAAATTATATAATAAAAGTCCAGAAATTTGTTAAAATTCTGTGCATATTAATGACATGTATATTAAAGAGAAAAAGTATAAACTATAGTCATGATTTGAAAATGTACACATAAAAAAATGTACAATGATATTCGTAGGTGCCAAAATATCTTGAGTTATCCAAACTAATATGATTCATGTTGATGATCTATGTCCAGGTATGTTAACAAGAAAGTATCTTTTAAACAAACTACTTTCCTTGGTATCTAATATGGAAATAAAGTCGCTGTCATTGTTGGAAAATACAAAACCAATGTTCGCGGGTTATGTTTTATTTACTGAAATTTTTCCTCAATCTATAGCCTGAAGTAAACAAGCTACAGATATGTAGCCCCCGGTCTGTAAAAAATCAGATTAGAGACATGTTAAAATATGAGAAATTACGGTACACGAAACTAAAATATTCATTAAGTGTAAATCAAACAAAAGGAAAATGAACCAAACTTGAAAGAAAAGTCAATTTAGAGACCTTTGTAATGAAACAAAACAAAAGTAAACTAGAGGTACTGTGAGCAAGCTCACAATTGATACCCCCCGCTAAGAAAAAAATCATAACGGGTGTATTTTTGCTATTATAGAAAATATTGGATGAATCTATTTCACTGTCCATTTTCTATAAATAACAACTGCTTTATTTTTGAAAACTGTTAATTTTTAGCTTCTAATATTCCATTAATACAAGACATGACACACAGACAGAATTTAGCTTTTTTGAAACAATGACCTTAAACTTTCTCAATTGACCTTAGGCCAAGGTCATGACACACCCTTTAATCATAACTTGCAATCTTTGTGTGAAGTAAGAACTTCCAATGTTTCCCCATAAGAAAGATATGGACCGGACACGAATTTTGCATTTTTTCTGCCAGTGACCTTGACCATGCCCAAATGACCTTGGGTCAAGGTCATGACACACCCTTAGGTCATAAGCAATCTTTGTGTGAAGTAAGAACTTCCAATGTTTCCCCATAAGAAAGATATGGACCGGACACGAATTTTGCATTTTTTCTGCCAGTGACCTTGACCGAATGACCTTGGGTCAAGGTCATGACACACCCTTAGGTCATAAGCAATCTTTGTGTGAAGTAAGAACTTCCAATATTTCTCCATAAGAAAGATATGGACCGGACACGATTGCACAGACAGACGGACAGACAGACGGACGGACGGACGGACAAGGTGATTCCTATATACCCCCCCAAACTTTGTTTGCGGGGGGTATAATGAATGCCTTGATTACATTTATATAACTTTGAATTCAGTCTTTCTTTCAGATGTCGAGAACAAACACGATTTTTTTTAAATGGTTATATTTGAGTTTATAAAATTTATTCTTAAGTAAAAAAAAAATCGACTGTCTCTGCCATTTTGGCATCGTATCCCCGGGAATCATAATTTTAGCAAACAAGTTGCACCTTCTTTGCCTAATTTGGGAGGAAGATATGTAAAGTTATTATAGATGTGTAAATTTTTCATCTATATTTTCAATTTAAAAAATTGATTCCCTCTTCATCGTGACCACAACGAATTCCTCAGGGATCATGATTTGAACAAACATACATACATATTTTGAAATATATACATTCCATAGAATGCTTCTTTGGCCGATTGGAGAAAACTTTCGGAAATTATATTGTCCCTGCATAGGCCGTTAACCTTTGTTTAGAATTGATTCCCCTTAACCCAGTAGTGCTTTGTTACATCTCTGGTAAGGATTAGCTTTGAGGTTCTAGAGAAGAACTCAAGAAAATGAGCATAACAAAAAGTGATAACAAAAGCTCACTTAGGTGGCAGGGGACATTTTTTTATACAATTCATTGTAGCCAAGGGATGCATGTCTTCGGAACTCTGTAACTAGAATTTTCTCAGTTCCCATTCAGCACAAATACCTTTAATTCACTCTTTATAAGGCCAATCACTAATTTCTGAAGAAAATTACTAATCAAAACCTATAAAATTCTCAACATACTGGTTTTATGAGATTTTGACCCTTTCATATTTTGCTAATTTTTCAAGATTTTTCAGCTTTTTAGACCTCCCCCAGCTAATTCCCTGCAGAGGGTTGACCTTCCGTACCGCGTGCACGTTGCACTATCACATGTCACAAACTTACCTGTGTATAGTTTACAATGTCCCATCCACCTACTTTTCGTGTTTTTTAACCTCCCGTCTGTAACTTGCAATTTCACTGTGTAAAGTCAGCATAACAGTCATAGCCGCAGGGTTCGCATTTTACTTCTGATTCTCATGTACCTAACATAAGGGGCCTACATATTGCATATCAATTTCAACAAGAGACACCCCTCTAACTAATGATAATCATTAAAAATCATTTCATGAGTTTTAGCAACACGCATAAGCCTTTAAGTACAGCAATCAATTTTACAAAATTATTGACCGGGTACTTTATTCGAAACAGTCCCTTGCTACCTTTAGGCTTTCAGCTCAGATGAGCTTAAAGTAAGTTATGTAATTTGTTTATTTATTAATACATGTGTAAATATTATAAAGTAATAAAGATTTTTAAAAAAATGAAACGAAAATGATTAAAGAGTAAAAAGAATGATGATGAACAAAAATATATCTTGAAATCTTTGTTTTTATTGCAATTTTTTAACCGTTGATATATGAACCCTCAAATATTTTCTTTGTATCTGAGTTGAAACAATCACATAAAAGAGTATTTGAATAAAAAATTAAATCATGGTAGACTGTTTTATGAATCAATGTATAAAAAGTGGGCGCTAATGCCATTCTTTCATCATTTTGGGTAATACTTATTTTTGACGAACACTCATCGGTATCTTTAAATGAATACATGTTAACTTTAACTGCCGTGCATCAGTATTGATTGTAATGTTCCATGTACAATAGGGGAAATAAGGGCAATTTCTTTAACGATTTAAGTCTTCTCTTTCAAAATAACCCCCCCCCCCCCCCGAAAACAATAGCTCTAGGTGAAGGCGTAAAAATTTTATGATTTTGATACAAATTTCTTTCGGTATATTCAAATCAGAGAGAAGTAAAATACAAAGCACCTTTACCTCAAAGTCGTCTTTCGAATTACGGAATAACAAAAAGTTATTATTAAACGAACAAGAGGTACTAACCATAAATAAAAAATAAATAACGTAGATCTTTTAAGTAAAAACCTACTGTTCTTGCATATCCCCCGAGATCTTGAGAAGAATCCATTGGGGCAGTCCTTGTTCTGTAAAATTCGAAACGAGATTTTAAGGATGCTGGATGGTCAGATCTACCTAAACTTTCCAGATATGAATTGCCTACATATAATTTTTTTTAATCGATACATCTATTTAAAAACTATTATAAACGAGATATTATGCTTTAATCATAATCGTAACTTCTCGGGCCTTTCCGGCAAGATGGGAAAACATCTTGAATGTATTGCCTAGGTGTCCATGACAACCCCCCTTTTTAAAAAAACTTGATATAAATACAACACATTTTACGATCTGTTGAGATGTAAGCTAGACTTCATTAAAGTAAATAATATACCCTAAAATATAACACAGAAGCGACTTATAAGGCTGTCTAACCGATATCTATTTTAATGGGAAGCGACTCCATTTTGTATGAAATTCTAACATCCGGTGATGTTAATACATTCGAGGTGTTTTTCCGAGCCTGCCGGAAAGGCCCGAGAAGTTGCGATTGCTTTAATCACAGATAAATGAACAGAGGAAATTCAAACTACATAGTTGATAGAGAAATTAAATAAAAAAAAGGGATAAATAATACTCTTTATTTTATCTCCAGTAATTTCGCCAAGTCGATAAAGTATTTGCTGGTAAAAATTTGTGAAAACAATGCACTGTAATGCAGATTATCATTTCTTACCGTCTTCTGTTCCCTGAATCAACAGACTAACCCGATAGCGAACCCGATTGTAATAATGCAAAAAAAACCACCGATTAAATTTACAACACAATGTTTGACACTATTTTACAGATTGAACCTATTTGTTTGTTAGAAACAATCAAAGGAATGGTACAAAAAGATCACGATATTATTACTGACTACATACTTTCCTCGTTCATTCAGTACACACTGAACCCGATAACGAAAAATGTCAACCAGACGTTACAAAAGTATAAACTTGACCTGTAGTTTGACATTTTGAAGCTGTTCAGCAAATTTCATTTTATTCATCAAACGCATAAAGAATAAAAAGTTTGAAAAACTGAAGTGGGACAGACAGACAGACGGACGTAGAGGAAAGCTATAGTCCCCTCTGGTGAAACCGGCAGTGGACTAACAAACGAGTTCATGAAAATGAAGTATTAGAAATCGATTGGATAAAGCCATATTAAATGATATTGTGTTTCGCGAAAGCCATCTACAACTGATAGTACTTAAAGCTGACATGAATTCATAAAAGCATTTGGTCGCCATATTAGTTTCGATCGCTGCTCTACTGCCACTGGGATATATATACCGGTTGAGAAAGTTACGGTCGGTTGCTTTCCGATCGAGGCATTCACGTTGCACGGACTTCTAAATGCATGAACTACACATTGTAGTAAAATGTAGTAATAAAGAATAAAGAAAACAACAATCAATGAAATACAAAATATATTTATTCTTTGAAAGGATGTCCAAGGTATCCGTATTATTTTGCACAGACAGTGCTGTCTTACTTCGCATGCACATCGAACACGTGTGTAATTCATACAGAGTGCATAACGTCTGCATCTTCTTGAAAACCCCGGCGACACAACATCCAACACAGTAGCTAAATGATAGTTAATCCAAGAAAGTAACAACGTTTCCATCCGTTCCTACAAAACCTTCCCGTTTATAAAATCCATGCGATAATTGACATTGCACGATCTGCCACAGTGTGTGGTTTGCGCATGTGCGATGTTATAACATACACAGGAAAACGGTCTACAATTATCGAGGAATTTTCGAAGTATCTGCGCCTGGATTTCAGCCTGTCTTGTTTCGTCGTTTATTGGATATATCTTGCCAGTGCAGTGGTTGTCATTTTATTTTTGTTCAAAACGCGTTTTTACAAGTCTTTTCGTCCAAGGTAACGTGTTCGGGTGTATGAAATTCCTGAATGCGGTGAAGCATGAATAGTGCTCTCGGCCTTATATAGGGGGTGTGTAGCGATGAGCAGAACAATAGAAATCGACAACTAATATGGCGGTAGTCGGAGATAAAAGGGTTATGAATTCATGTCAGCTTTAAAGCTGAAAACCCCTCGTAAATAGCCACTGTCACACAGATACCTTGTATCTAAACCGTTCGATTTCGTTACACCCGATTGCACACCTGAAACTCGTGACCAACGTGTAGTATTCCTTTCGTGGTCTTAAAAATTTATGCATTTTATTCTTTTTTATGTGCATATTCTGTTTGTTAATTATATTTTGACCAGTTTCATTGATGTATTCTTCTGACTTGAAAAAAGTGCGTAACACTTGATAATGTCATCGCGACCGGGTAAGACTTTTTTTTCAAAAAGATTTAAACTATTTGGATATTTGGAATTTTGATAAAAATTCAGAAAATGTATATTCTCGCGATTTGATGCAAAACTTGAAACGCAGAAATAAAGGGGCATGGTCACGATTTTGGTCAAATTTTATGTTTCGGTTTTTATTATTTACAATGCTTTAGGAATGCATTTCTATCAATCAAATGAAATTTGGGTGCCAGTCGATAAGTTTTAAGCAAGATACAGGGCTCACAATTCTTCGTCATGTAAACAAGGCTCGTGCCCCCTTTTTGTTTACATAGGTTCAATTTACCAGTAAAGATCTTTTTCAAGCTGATACGGCTCTCTTTTTATTCATTTTAAGCATAAATAAACGATTAACACATTCATTTTAGGGCTAAAACTGGAATTTTCCTTCAATATTCAAAATTTAAACAAAATATTTGTTTACATAGGGAAGAATTGTAAGCTCTATAACTCGCTTATAACTCAACAAATTTTGGCTGCCTATTAAAAATGCCTTACTGGAGCATTATGAACATTAAAATAGAAATAACAACTTATGACCAAAATTGTGGCCATGCCCCCTTTATGTACATGTACTCATGTACAAAAAATGAATATACAGTATTTACTTTGAGAATTTTCTTTTTTCGGTCTGTTTTACACTGAAAGACACATATTAGTCTAAGATTATGTGGGGGTGACATTCAAGAATAATCTTGCAAAAAGAGAACTTTTTTTTGCAACATACCAACTTGAACTGTACAGTTGCTTATGCTTTATTCAATAAGTACATGCACTATTAATAATGCCGTAATGTCTGAGTTCGCGACAAATTACTTCAAAATTCACTGACGTATACAATTTCTGCAATGATATATTAAGCTTTTTATGCATTATATTGGTAGTTTAAATATAAATAAAATAAATGATCACTGTTTATGAACATGAGGATTTGGCATAAATTCTCAAAACTACTACAGCTTTCTCAAAGAAATTTTAGTTATGATTTTCAAATATATTGAAAGTCGTTAAAAATAAATTGAAATAATCTAGAACAGTAAAATTACAAGATAATAAAATATAATTGATAACTACATGTATTTAACTGTAAGAAACATTAACCCGATACCCGTAACAGTGCAGCTGCGAGGGTGTTTGATATTGCTTATATGACATGGACCTTTTAGTTTATTATATGAGCTCCATCAGTGTGGTTGTGTAACATACATGTATATCAACAGCAGACAGTATTTAACGTTCATCAGCATCACAAATTTAATTTGTACGCCACGTTAAATGAACTGCACCTCGTGCTTTTGTTACATTAAAAGTTTAAAATTTATCAATTTAAACTTAACTATAACAGTTTATAATGTAACAGTTATAAGTAACATGAATCAGCAATTCATGATATTTAACTGTTCAATTAATTGAAAAATGTTGTTATTTGAAATAGAAATTCGTGCATTTATGACCTTTAATTACGTATCAAAATTTAATAATTGAAATTAGTTTAATTAATTTACTTCGTTTAGTGCGATGAAATATCTCATACATTCTTTTAACTTAAAATGGTATTCTTACATAAATCTTATTTAGACTAATTTTCACTCCCAAAGTTTACTAGCACATCTTATGTAACACATAGAATGTCATTTTACATTAAAGAATTTTTGACAGGCTGTTAGGTAGTAATGTAAACATTTCGTTTTTCGGTTTCTTTGGAAATAAATTCTTTGGCGCATTAGCTTGACACTTCGAAATTCCACGTAGATAAACTTATTTATTTTGTTACGGCTTCAAGTTAATCCTGTCTTTGTTACAGGTCTTCTTTGCGGAAATGCGAGTAATTGTTGTAACACCTTTTTGGCTTAGTTAACAGTGTCAAGCATCAAAGAAATTTTGCCGAAATTGGGCGTTAACCTTTTTAAAATGAGTTACCTGATTGGTCAATTTCAAGTCCGTAGAGTGACCGCGTTGGTAAGTGATTTTTACGAAATCACTTTCCAATTGCGGCTCATCGAAATAAACATCTTTTAATTAATTTCTACGGATTTTGATTTTGATTCCTCAGGTAAGCTCAAAATTATTTCTAAGTACTTTTTAATAATATTTATTATTTAGGAAATCTTATTTTAAGACTATTTTGAAAAGTTTTTTTTTTATTATTATTTACTTGTAAAGGAATTTGATTAATAAATCATGACAATTCTTAAATTATCAAATCTAACTATAAAGATTCTGTTCAACTTATATTAATTTTGTTATTGAACTAAATAACGTAAGTAATTCGTTATCCTTATTAAATTAATTAGTTTCACGAATTTTTCATATTTCAACTTTAAATTTTACCGCGCTAAATTAAAAGAACTCTTCTGTGCTAAGAGATAAACGAGTTAACCTATACAAAACGAAAATAGAAATTTTATCCGCTAAATTCTAAAACATGTCAAAATCTTAAGTAATTATTTTATTCTTTCGATAATTCATTTTCGATCCATTATGTTATTACAAAGGAAACATTTTATAGGTAAGCCGTGTGCTTGATCTTGTTTTGATTTCTTTTTATGTGTACTGTACGTTATTTTCACTCGTGTTTACATGTTTGTTTACATCATCATTTGTGTTTTAGATAATGCTTTTAATCTCTGAAATTGTACAACTTTATATTTTTGTATTTGTGATTTGAAACCACTTTCCAATTGCGGCTCATCGAAATAAACATCTTTTAATTAATTTCTACGGATTTTGATTTTGATTCCTCAGGTATTGTGAACGTGAGTTCCTCACATAGCCACAAATCTGCTGAGCTATTCCCCAAACATCACGACGGTGAAAACCAGAGTGTGATACTTTTACAACACCTCAATATATTAACATTACTGAGTGTAATGATATTAAACAAAATGGAATACATTCCTGAGACGTACAATATTTACCGAGGCGAAGGAGATGTACTTTTCGTGTAGCCAAATCACCAAAATGATAGAAACAACAAACAATAATTGTTTTATTATATGACTTTGAGAGAAATTGATACAGAGTAGATATATTTAGAATTAAAAAATATGAAGCAAAGAAGAACTTCATCACCCTTTAGTTTAAAGCCACAGCAGAGAAAAAATAAAATAAAGCTATATTTCATCGGACGATATACATAATTATAAAACCAATCGTAGCATTTTAGAAACTTCCGATTACATAACTAGGAATTAATAAATCACACAGAGCTGCCAACTTTTGCGATTTTCGAGTAATACTTACGAATTGAGCGTCTAAAATACGTTTTATGATTTCTCTTTGTATTCTTCCCATTTCAATTTCGCTCGATCAAAGTTTGAAATACCACAATATGTATAGCTGATTATGTACAGTATTGACTGTTATGATGAAATATTTATGATTTTAACAGCAATTGCTTGTATTGTCGCTTATGTTTTTAAAGCAATCTTATTATTGTCAATGTGTTAAAGTAAATGAAATGAAAACGTCTCAGTCGTCTAAAGCTTTGAAACGGAAAGCCAGTGACAATGAGAAAAATAATACTCCCTCAAAACGAAGGCACAATGGGTTCAAAAATAAAAAGAACTACAAAATCGGAAAAATAGAATGTTTTTATGCCAAGTGTGTGGTTTGTTGGGTTGACCCCACACGAAGGACCCTTGTTAATTAAAACGATGAAATCAGAATGCCTAAAAATAAGCATTCCGATTTCATCGTTTCATGATTTCATCGTTTTAATTTACGTTCTTTATTATTGAATACACTCTTGAAATAAATATTGCAGACTATGCCACAAAAGACTTTCCTTACATGTTTTCCGACATAAAACTTTGTATACAATAATATTAGGGATATCAACGAGTACTAGACTATCGCTAGGTCAAGACGATCAGCGACTAATGTTTTTTTAATTGGGTTTTCATTTCACAACATATGTACCTATATGGCCTAAGAGGTGATTGGTGCATTTGTAGAGACACATTACATAATCTTTAAGCTATTTCTACTTAACAGTACAATTTTGTATATTTCAAATGAGGTGAAGCTGATTTTGAGAGAGAGAGACAGACAGACAGACAGACAGAGAAAGAGAGAATTTTTAAGTCGTTAAATCGTTATAAAGTAAACAAGATATCTGTGAGCCAATGCTCACTAGTGATACCCCCGCTCTGATGTGAATATGCAAAATAAGCAAAGTCGACATTTAACAGAAAGCTGGCATCCTATATGTACAGAAGTATATCCTACAATATGGCATGCCTAAACAAATAGTGTGTTAAAATGTCAAGCATCTGCGATAAATAGCTGCTGAGAAATCTTTGAGGAGAATTTGTTTGAAAATTTTGGCTAAAATAAACAAAGTACTCATTTAACAGGAAGTTGACGTCCAGTTGGTACAAAAATACATCCCACGATATAGCATGCCTATACAAATACTGTGTAAAAATATATCAAGTATCTGCGATAAACAGTTGCTGAGAATTCTTTGACAAAAATTTGTTTGAAAATTTTTGCTAAAAATAAAGAAAGTCGTCATTTAACAGGAAGTTGACGCCCGATTGGTACCAAAATATATCCCACGATATGGCATGCCTTAACAAACACTGTGTAATTTCAAGCATCTGCGATAAATAGTTGCTGAGATAAATGCGACAGAAATTTTTGTTACGGACGGACGGACAGACAGACAGACACACAAAGGTAAAACAGTATACCCCCTCTCCTGCGGAACGGGGGTATAAAAATCTCAAACTTTTTTTCTGCTTAACGTGGCATTTTTCGTCTGAGGAAAAAACCCAACAGTTTTCTGGTTGTCTTTTTGTATCGTTACTAACACTCTGTTCTATCGGTATCTCTGACTTTTATATAAGTGGCTAACAACTATCTCTTTCGATTTTGTTGATCAAATTACCATTTTAAACAGAAGTACTAGGACAGATATTTACTTAAAAAGATCAATTGGCAATTCTTCTAATTAGTTTTTCATTGGATTAGATGTTTGTATGATTAAAACACTTTAATCATCTCAAAGCGTTTGTTTGTATAATCATTAATCTTTATGATTAAGTTGGGGCAATGACTTAATTGGTGTGGAACAGGTCCCATTTGATTTGTCTAATATGATATGGAGATTAATTTTGTGCAAGCGTCACAAGAAAAAAGAAGAAGAGCTAAGACATTTCTAACGGTTATTTAGCTAACATATTTTTCAATATATTTTAAATCAAATACATTTAGTTCATGTAACTTTAGTTTTAAATGTTTTCAAGTTTAGGATAAGGTGTATGTAATAGTAGCATTAAACAGTTTCAAAGAAATTAACGAGTATTCGACCATCGTTCGACTTAGAGATCCGATTAAGCGACTACGCCAACCGAGTTAAATTTACATCCCTAATTTATATGGTATGTATGTATGTATATATAAAAACTATTTATTAATAAAAACCATTCAACATACACTCATCTGATTAAATTGATCGTATAGTAGGAATATTTCTGAGTTTGAAGAACCAGAAGTTTGCTTTAAATTATTCCGATCGCTCGCCCATTTACATAAGTTCTCCACCGCCTTTCATGTACTACTTTATCATTTCATATTGGCAGCTCTGATTATCATATATATGAAATACAAACAATAGCATGTCTTCATTGTCTTTTCTGTGGTTTATTTTAGCCAAATTTTAAATTTAATTCAAAACTCAAAATGCGAACATACTCCTTTTTAATTTATATCACTATAAGACTATCATGAATATTCCTTCTTGATTTATGAATTGGGGCCCCATGGTCATAAAAAACCAGAAAGGCCCAAGAAAATGCAATTGACCTTAATCAATTTTATTTACGTCATCCCATGAAAACTCAGGAGCGGATCTGAAACTGAATATAGTAATACCCTATTTTAAACACCATAATTTAATGTCTCTTTACAGAGCTCAAGTAAATTCGCTCTAAACAAACTAACAGTACTTGATTGTCTTTTTTCTAGAGGTAAAGAATTAAAGTTCATCGGCATTCATCCTTACTCGGTATAACTTATCCGTGCTGTCAAAGTTAAGTCTTTAAATTGAAGTCTTTAAGGTACGGTCTACATATAATTCGATACACAATATTAGGCCAAGTTCAAATAATGAGGTGAATTGAACTCCATCTCAATTACATTTATATTTGTTTCAAGATTAAGTAAGGTCTTAATAAGAGAATAATACTTACAGCTCTGATTTCAAAATGTTCACATTGTGTAGTGGTATTGGAAAGGTTTGTGTGTCCACTGCGGAATCGACAAGTGTACAAACCGTCAAGAAAGCAAAGGTCAAAAGCGTTACAAAGTACATTCATGGCACAATGCAATGCACATTCTACAATAGACTTGATTTCCAGGGTGTGGACAGCAAAAACACTTAGATCCGTAGTTTTCAAAACATGGCCTCGTTTAATGAAGAATTGTTCAGAAGAATGTACTATCATAAAACCATGTAAATAAAAGACCGCTGCCCAGAAATTCATTTTAGAGTCTTTTCATCTACAGGTCCTTAATACATAACCACGTTTCAACTATATTCTGACTTAAACTTTGATTATATCCCGGAGTACCTTCCTTTATCCTTCAGGACCGATCAGTCAGTAAATGTTTGCCCTATTCACATTGATACGTTTAAATATTGACATTTTCAAAGTGCCTTTTCTGTGATAACATTACGAATCAAATTTATAACGTATACTGTTGGACGCAAGCGGATATAATAAATATAGGAAAAATCGATAACGTAAAAATGTCAACCTTAACACTTAGTCGTACATTTGTTTAGAATTATACAAGTAATAGCTTTCAAAAAAGCTTGCCTGACTAAACAAAACTATTCAATGGAAGCATGCATGTATCAATTAGGCTATCTTATCAGTAATGAATTTTAATTTTCGCTGATCATAAATTTATGAACGGAACGTGCAAATTTAAGACACAACGTCAGTCTTTTTTCGATCTTGAACATTTACATATACACTAGTATCGCTTGAAATTCAATTGTTTTATCAATTATTTTTTTAAGGAATGTACATATATCATATAAGTGCAGCTTGAAAGCTGGAGATTAAATAGTCATTTTTTAAAATTGTATTTGTTATATTAAGATGCAAAATCAACAAAAGGCGTTTTTAAAATTTTCCAGCCATATAAAATATGAAAGAGTATACAAACACGTTTTGTTTCTGAATGTGTGTGGGCAGCTTCATCAAAATCATCTTGACAAGCAATTAAATCAAAGGCCTGAAGGGCCACAATGGCGTCGAGTTGAAGTTAATTTGAAGAGTACAAACCTTTTTTTTTTTTAAAAGTCAAAATAATTTATGGTATTCCATCATTGATCACACATACACTTGATTAAAAAAAATCCTTAAACAAATTATGATTCTGTAACTCTTATTAAGAAATGTATGTACAATGCCATGAGACCAACTTTTCTTATTGTTTTGCTGGAGATTAAATTTTTTTTTTATTAAATTGAGTCGGGCGGTCAATTTAACACAAATAAAATTTAATACAGATTTTATGCAGTCAACTAAAATAATAAAAATATCAAAATGAACTGCGATTTCTTTTAGTATCAAAAACCATTTTAATTTGGTTTCATATTGACCATTCATTTAAAAATTTGTATCAATTATACTTCCTTTTCAAAAACAAATATATTAGACAAAATACATCTGTCGACTACTTTCAGATAAATAAAAATTATGTTTTTATCACAAAATTTATCAAATTTCAATTCATTACAAATTGACTCACCTTATTCCTAAAAAATTTTGAATGTTACTTAAAAGTTTTTATAGAAATATCCTTGGAGTTAAAACATTGTAGATATTTTTTTTTCTCTATTCAAATAGAATTAATAATTATTAAAAGTATGATTGTATTTAATTCTTTATATTGTACATTGCTGATAAAAACTCTGTCTCTTATTATCAATTGATTTAAAAATCACATGGGTCCAAATGACCGGACCGAAAAGATCAGGGGTAGATATAAGAGGCACCCATTCATATCGTTTACAGTTAAAAGTGAAAGTAGGCTAGTTGGTTTAAAGTTACTTTTTGTTGTAGATATAGCTCTGTGCAGGAAGTTTTTTTGTTTCTAAAAGATCAAGCATTAATTGTGTACATAGTCAACATTCGATATGGATTCAAAATAATCTGTTTTGCAGGCAGGTATATTTTATAAACAAATTGAGTATGTAGGCCTAACTATCGCAAGTGTGTGAAGTATATTCATCCGCTGAAACCAAGACATATTGTTTACAATAAAATATGAACATTGTCAAAGACATCAACTATTTTTTTTATCTGCCAACTTGTTATATTGACGTACAGTTCTGTTCTAAATGGAAGCAAGTCTTTTTTTATTCCTCAAATACAAAAGAAAACTTTGCACTCATTTTCGCGGATTTATTGATAGTATGCGTTGTTCAGCTCCTTACACTTCCGGTGGACGTACAATCCCTAGATGGCTTTCGAGCTTCGCTCGACGCCATAAAAAGGGTGAATTCTCAAATTCATGAAAAAAAAACCTACCGTAACTTCAATTCCTTATTTGCAGTTTCATTTATTACATGCTCCTACAAAAGTGAAGGGGGGGGGGTGTAACGGGATGAGCGGAGGCTACTCCAAACAACAACAAGACATCTTAAATTTAACAAAATTTAATAACAAAAAAAATAAGAGAAAGAAAGAAAAGATAGAAATATAAACACTAAACCACACAAACACTCACACAACTTTCACTCAACAAGAAAAAATATGATGTTTATACAAATGACCAAAAATATATTAGAAGAGTGTCCGAATCTCCGGGGCTGTAGTCCTGGACCAACTACGGACAACCACAACTAGAGTAGTTTCGTCACCACAATCATCATCATCACCATCGCCATCATAATCATCGACACTATCGTCAACATCATCGCCTACAACACCATAATCATAAAAGACATCATCGTCATCACCATAATCATCTACTTCATAATCATCACCGACGTCACCATGAACGACATCATCTACATCATCTTCATCGACATGACCATCATCATCGTCGTCGTCATCATCACCATAACATCATCGTCGTCATCAACATGAACATCGCATCGTCATCGACTTCACCATGAACGACATCATCTACACCATCATCATCTTCTCAACATCAACAATATGACACTACAATAAGTGTACAAGTGACACCATAACACCATAATAAAAACAATATTGTATAATACATCATATAAGTATCTCACTGATAGTATCAAACTATGATAATGTATAAATAGTATTATATTAAAGGCAACATCTCAAAATATTGTAAGTATATGGTAACTGTTATTTGTTTACAGTAAACAGTATGGCGTCTGAGACTTCCGGTGACGCACTTCCGCCCAAGTAGTTAAGTGGAAAAAGTGACAATAAATTGTAAAATAAAATAACGCATAGAAAATAGCCCTTTGAATCACCGTTTCTTTATACAGCAATAGCGAAAACTGTACTATAGAAAAAGACGAATTCCATTTAAACACTCTCGCTAAAGTCACACATCAGTGAACACACAGGTAACTCTACAGTGAACAATGGTCAAGGTGACTTTATAGGACGACTGCGTAATACTAATAAAAAGGCAAAAATTTACAAATAAACTACACCAAACTAAATAAATACTTACCACGGTCAGCTATCCGTGTCCGCGTCAAATGCTGAACTTGTGAAACTAAAACATGCCACACAGGCTTCTAACACGATACCCCCTTCACACACTAAGCACGTCTTTATTGCTGGACAGCTCGGCCGGGTATAACTTAGCGCCTATTGTTAGGGTCGGCCAAGCACGTTGCAAAGAATTATGGGAAAAATAAAATCGGGTGTGTTCGATATGAACAGTGATTGTCACACACCTCCCCCCTTAAAAAATTGTCCTGCAATTTCAAATAAACAATCACCGAATTTTGAAAATTCTCACGTATTTACAATAAAACCTATATACATACCTGTACTGTCTACTATACATCTCACTGACGACTCAGGTAATCCGCACCCACATTGTCGCTTCCTTTGATTGCAATGATCCTAAAGCGGTATGGCTGAAGCTGCAAAGCCCAACGCATCAGTCTGGAGTTCTCTGTCTTTGCTTTGTTAAGGTAGGTCAGGGGTTGGTGATCAGTTTCAAGTAGAAACTCGCGTCCATAAAGGTACTGGTGGAACTTCTGTATTCCCCACACTACCGCCAAACACTCCTTCTCGATAACAGCGTATGCCTTTTCTCTTGGTTGAAGTTTCCTACTGGCGTACGCTACGGGTAGTTTCTCGTCATCCTCCATCTGTAACAGCACAGCACCTATCCCATCATCTGCAGCGTCCGTGCGTAAAATGAAGGTTTCATTAAATTCTGGCAACTTCAATATTGGCCTTTCTGATAACATGTGTTTCAATGTATCAAAAGCTCGTTGCTGACTTTCAGTCCAAATAACTTTATTTGGTTGGCCCTTCTTCGTAAGATCAGAAAGTGGAATGGCTATCGCAGAGAAATTCGGAATAAACTTTCTGTAGAATCCTGCTAAGCCTAGGAAGGCACGAACCTGTTTCTTGGTTTGTGGTATTGGCGCATTTCTGACTGCATCAATCTTGTCCTGTTCTGGTTCTAGACACTTGTTGCCCACCATATGTCCCAAACAGTCAATCTTGTCAAATCCGATGAAACATTTTGTCGGTCTGGCCGCAAGTCCCGCATCTCTGAGTCGTTCGAACACAGTCTTCAGTATGTGTAGATGTTCTTCAAAGGTATCTGTAAAAACAATGACATCATCGATAAAGTTTTCTACGCCGTTCATACCTTGAAGTAGTTTTCTCATCATACGACTAAATGTTGCCGGCGCGTTTACAAGACCAAACGGCATTGTCCTGAATTGGTACAATCCGGATGGTGTGGAAAAGGCTGTAAGCGGCTTACTCTCGTCAGCCATCGGTACTTGCCAGTATCCTTTGCTTAAGTCTATCTTTGACACAAACTTCTTTCCGGTCATTTTGGAAAATATGCTTTCTGGACTGGGCATTGGTTCTGCATCAAATACCGTAGCACAGTTCAGTCGTCTATAATCAATGCAAAATCGATTCGTTCCATCTTTCTTCCGAGCTATGACAACTGGAGCTGAATAAGGGGAAGATGATGGCTCAATCACATTCAACTGTAGCATTTTCTGAACTTCTTCTGTAATTGTTTTCTCTGTACTGAACGGAATTGGATATGGTTTCACACGCACAGGTTCAGACGATGTCACAACAATCTTATGCTCCACTAAGTTCGTCATTCCAGGTATATCCGTAAATACATCTGAGAACGAATCACACAGTGATTTAGCAGTTTCCAACTGATCTGGTGTTAGTCTGTCTGCAAACTTTATGTCCTTTGCTGTTTCGGTTTGAGTAACAGGTGGCATAAGAATAGAGTCCTGTTGTTCATCATCATCTAAGTCACTAAAGTCTATGAGTGAAATTGCACATGTTGACAAAACACCACAGTTCAATGTATCTCGTTCAACATACTTCTTAAGAAGATTTGCGTGGAAAGTTTTCAGCTTGCCTCCCATATCGATCTTGTAGTCCATATGTCCTATCTTCTGTATTACACTATAAGGTCCCTTCCATTGCATGAGGAGTTTGTTTGACTTTGTCGGTAGAAGAACCAGTACTGTGTCTCCCTCTTTCATCTGACGACCTTGCGTTTTCCTGTTGTAGTACTTGCGCTGACGTTTTGAAGCTTTCTCCAAGTTTTGGCGAGCTATGTCACATGTTTCTTCCAATCGTGTGCGTAAGTCAAGTACGTATTGATACGTTGTCTTAACGTCCTCGTCAGGAATTTCCTTTGTCCAAAGTTCTTTAAGAATTGTCATCGGACCACGAACAGTACGTCCATAGAGAAGATCAAACGGCGAAAAACCAAGGCTCTCCTGTGGTACTTCACGGTATGCAAAGAGTAATGGGTTGATGTACTTATCCCAGTCTCTTGGTCGCTCAGCACACATCCTCTTTAGCATCTGTTTCAACGTACCATTGAACTTCTCGACGAGTCCATTACACATGGGGTGATACGGAGTAGTAGTAATCCGTTTAAATGACAACAGACGGCTCACTTCTTTCATTACGTCCGATGTGAATTGCGATCCTTGATCTGTTAGCATCTCGATCGGAACTCCTAATCTACTAAAGATGTCTACCAGTGCCTCCGCTACTCGCTCTGTCTCAATTCCAGGAAGTGGAATAGCCTCGGGATAACGGGTTGCGTAATCGACAAGCGTCAGAATGTAACGATTCCCTTTGTCGGTAACTGGTTGGAGAGGGCCTATAAGATCAACTGCTACTCGTTGAAACGCTTCTGTAATTAGCGGCATTTGTCCTAACGGTACTGCAGGTACTTTTCCTTTTGGAATAGTCCGCTGACACACGTCACATGATCTGCAAAACCGTCTAATGTCTGACTGAATTCCTGGCCAGTAAAATTCGGACACTACTCTGTCGGTTGTTTTCTTTGATCCCAGATGACCACCCATCAGCGTTTCATGTGCTATCTTCATAACGATAGTTCTGTATTTCCGGGGAACGATTAACTGTCGGAAAAGTTTTCCACTGGACACTTTCGGACTGCAAAATTCTCTGAACAACATTTGCTTCCATTCACACATTTTTGAAAATCCGCCGTCACTGAAATGTTTAAGCTGTCCACTCTCAGCTAAGCTCCATAACTTTTTCAGTGTCTCGTCGTTTCGTTGTTCTTGTAAGATATCCTCCGGCGATACATCCCGTATTGCTTCCGGTACTTTCAATGGTTTGTATGGAGACTGTTTCTTTTTCAGTTGCCCACGCGTTTCAACAGCTGCTATGTTTTCAACGGAATGAATCCAGGCTGGATTTGGTTCATGTGGTTTCCTTACTCCACGAATATTACCAAGAATAAGATCGTACGAAGGCGAATCAAAGCACCAAGCATCAACACTTCCGGTAAAGTAAGGAGTATCGACATCAATTCTAGCCACATCTGAATCAATAATACGACCGTCTGCTAACTTGCATCGTTGAGATGTCCCTGTTAGTTGATCATCGTTTACCAGTTCTCTACGAATAACGGCACCACTACAACCTGTGTCTCTTAGCACAGTCACTAGTTTATTGCCAACCCATCCCTTCACAACTGGCATTTCCGTTTCACAGAAAGCAACCGAATCACCAACACACGGTAAGTTTCCATGTTTCTCGACGACACTCGCGGCTCTTTGGCGACCTCTACCGCGTCCTGGATATCCATGGTTCCCATTATTGTACGACCCACGTTGAAAATCACTAGGGTAAGTATGTTTCGGTGTTGTTTCTTGTTTCTCGCTCGAATTAAACGGCCTGTTATTCGGACTTTTGCGGAAGTTGCAGTTAAAGGCTTTATGTCCTTGTCGTCCGCACTCATAACACTTCACTGCATTTCCAGATTGGTTTTGTTGCACGGAATCTTTGTACGGCGGTTGTCTATCGGACTGCTGTCGTCTGTCAAAGAGCGGTTTTTGCGTAAGTGAAGAGGATGTCACTGTTCTGGCCTCAGCAAACTGGTCCGCGTATCGCGCCATGTCTTGGATCGAAGTAGGAATCCTCTCCTTTAGGAATAAGGCAAGTTCTTTCGAGCAACACAATAAAAACTGTTCACGTAAGAACAAGTCCTTCAGATTATCGAATGTCTTGTTAGTCTTAGACAGCTGAATCCACCGCTCAAGGTAACTGTCCAGTCTGGCAGAAAATTGCATAAAAGTTTCACTTCCGTCTGGTTTTGAAAATCGGAACTTCTTGCGGAAACCGTCCTCCGTCATGTCAAATCGTTTCAACAGGGCGTTCTTCAACTCGTTGAAATCAAGTGCTGTTTCGGGTGAGAGTCTTGCGAACACATCCAGTGCCTTTCCTTTGAGTAATGCGCTAAGATGAGTCCCCCACGTGTCTTTATTCCATTTCTGCGTTGTTGCGTATATCTCAAATCTTTGAATGTACGCATCAATGTTGTCTTTCGAATTCTCAAACGGAGGAAGTTTTGGTCCTTTTATCACTTGAGAAGTTTCTTTCTCCTCTTTAGTCACAACACTCGGCTTCATGTGAGATCTCTCGAGTTGCAGTTTGTGATCAAGTTCCAGTTCTTCTAGTTGTTGCTGATGTCTCTTTTCTTCTATCAATCGGGCGTGCTCTCGCTCATCATGTTCTCTTGCGGCGCGCTCTTTCTCAATCTGTAGTTTGAAGTCGCGGTCTCTCTCCTCCTGTCTCTCGACTCTATGTTTCTCACGTTCGTCCCGCATTCTGGCCTGTTCGTCCTTCACGAATTGTTGAAGGTCTTCATCCTTCATCCCCATCTTGGTCCCCACTTCAAGTAGCTCCAGCATCTCCTTGACAGTAGACATGGTGCATTGACTGACAGACCAACTTACCTCAAAATTATCTCATAAAGGGACTAACTTCTCAACTTTTAACAAAACAATCTGCCTAACGTAATGTACTCACCAAGGGAAAAGGAAACAACGACCTACACTTGCTCTTACATGTACTACAAAAAAGATCAAAAAATGAAAAATAAAATAAACCTTGGCAACTGTTCACTTATAAAGATATCTTGTAGTATCTGGAGGAGTCAACTCATCCCACCGCTGCCACCAATTGTAACGGGATGAGCGGAGGCTACTCCAAACAACAACAAGACATCTTAAATTTAACAAAATTTAATAACAAAAAAAATAAGAGAAAGAAAGAAAAGATAGAAATATAAACACTAAACCACACAAACACTCACACAACTTTCACTCAACAAGAAAAAATATGATGTTTATACAAATGACCAAAAATATATTAGAAGAGTGTCCGAATCTCCGGGGCTGTAGTCCTGGACCAACTACGGACAACCACAACTAGAGTAGTTTCGTCACCACAATCATCATCATCACCATCGCCATCATAATCATCGACACTATCGTCAACATCATCGCCTACAACACCATAATCATAAAAGACATCATCGTCATCACCATAATCATCTACTTCATAATCATCACCGACGTCACCATGAACGACATCATCTACATCATCTTCATCGACATGACCATCATCATCGTCGTCGTCATCATCACCATAACATCATCGTCGTCATCAACATGAACATCGCATCGTCATCGACTTCACCATGAACGACATCATCTACACCATCATCATCTTCTCAACATCAACAATATGACACTACAATAAGTGTACAAGTGACACCATAACACCATAATAAAAACAATATTGTATAATACATCATATAAGTATCTCACTGATAGTATCAAACTATGATAATGTATAAATAGTATTATATTAAAGGCAACATCTCAAAATATTGTAAGTATATGGTAACTGTTATTTGTTTACAGTAAACAGTATGGCGTCTGAGACTTCCGGTGACGCACTTCCGCCCAAGTAGTTAAGTGGAAAAAGTGACAATAAATTGTAAAATAAAATAACGCATAGAAAATAACCCTTTGAATCACCGTTTCTTTATACAGCAATAGCGAAAACTGTACTATAGAAAAAGACGAATTCCATTTAAACACTCTCGCTAAAGTCACACATCAGTGAACACACAGGTAACTCTACAGTGAACAATGGTCAAGGTGACTTTATAGGACGACTGCGTAATACTAATAAAAAGGCAAACATTTACAAATAAACTACACCAAACTAAATAAATACTTACCACGGTCAGCTATCCGTGTCCGCGTCAAATGCTGAACTTGTGAAACTAAAACATGCCACACAGGCTTCTAACACGATACCCCCTTCACACACTAAGCACGTCTTTATTGCTGGACAGCTCGGCCGGGTATAACTTAGCGCCTATTGTTAGGGTCGGCCAAGCACGTTGCAAAGAATTATGGGAAAAATAAAATCGGGTGTGTTCGATATGAACAGTGATTGTCACAGGGGGGCAAAACCATGATATTTCAATTTATTATATAAAAGTTAAGAAAAGTGCCTGCTGCAAAAAAAAGTAGGGAGGGGAAAAGCAGTCCCCCACCTCCACCCCAACCCCCGATGTTACGTGCCTGTGATATATACAGAGCACGGTGTGCTCTGTGGTATTCGCATGATACCAACGGACTCGTCCATTAATCGGCGCGCAATAACTATGAATAAGACAATATGGCGCGAAGACCTGCTTCACCATTCACGCAACGGCTGAGATCTTGATGAACTCATCCATTGGCAGAGATCAATGGGGAGGGGGACAGATGAATTTTTGACATTTGTTTTATAACCGCTACATACATGTATATTATACTTTGGATCGGATTTTTTGGAGGAGATCTATCAAATTATTAAACACACATGAATAGTAGTAGTTAAATGTAGTAATGTACATTTAGTAAGACCTGCGAGTTTTAACCCCTGTTCAAGATTAATGAAATCGCCCAACGGAACAAAAATCGGGTCACAACCCGCTTTGGTGATTTAGTTCCTACAGTAAACATTCTTGTTGTATAAATATATATTTGTTTTAATCCAGACTGATGACACACTTGTAACAATGATAATCCAACACCAATTATTACTTACATTGATTCGTAATAGGCAATATGTCACAACTTGTTGCGATGACCCCCTCCCCCTTATTCACCGTTCTAATATATTGGAATGGTGATCTATTTTTAAATTAGGATTACAGCCGTGCACTGCATGGTGAGCACCCCTTTTACTTGAAAACTCTTGCTCGCTGTTGTTATAGTAAATCCAATATAACATTTTCATCAATTGTGAATGTAAATGCTGACGTCATGACGTCAGGCAATAAGTACATCTTTGTATATGTATTTATTTGATCAAGCAGCCACTATAGCTATTACCTTATGTCATTGTTTTATATTAATTACATTGACTTCCTTTTCTCTGGAGTAGAAAAAGCGGATTTTATATATTGGAAATTTAAAGCCAAAAAAAATCCTTAAACGTCAAATCACAAATTATTGCATGCATATACTAGTAATATGTAAAACCTAGTGAAACACAAAAGATATAGGTGAGTTATTGGTACACTCTGTAATGGTGCAGTCACCTATAAGGTATAGGTGAATTATTTCATGAGATATACAATACTGTTCTTTAAATTGAACTTAACTTATTTGTACGAATTTGAAAATACAACACAATAAACAGACTAAAGGTAATTATTGAATAATCTAGTAGAAAACTGTGATTACGAAAAAGGCATCTTTTTTTTCTGGTTTGTTAGCTAGTTAGAAAGCGCATTACAACCAGAAACAAGTAAGTAAAGTTTCAATGATGTTAAGTAAAGTTTCAATGATGTTAACCTTTACAATTATTAGATGTAAACATTTTCATAACCGTTTTCGTAAATAATTGCATTAACAAATAATGATAAAGTTTAGAGCTAAAAAAACTAAAAAAAAATGTACAATTCAACACCATGAAATGGTTCTAATAACGATATACCTTCCATAATTGAAATATTTCAAATACATACAACTACAGGTACATTTGTAAAATTCTTTTATACCAGTATGAATATGTAAACTGGGTTAGGACAGTTTACGCATTATAAACCACGAAGCTATTAATAATTTTTCCACCTTTATTCATTATATAAGTAACCATCAAATTTAAAAAAAAAATCCAAAATATCCACCTACAGAAATCTTTTAATTATAGGTGGTAATATTTTACAAAAAAGGGAGCATATCAATTGGTTTAAAACTCTGATATTTCTTTATTTGCACGATATGCGTTTTTTTCCGATTGATTTACAGATGTTTATACAGAGAACACAGTATATTACTTTTAGTCCAGCGAATTCTTTAATCGCACTCTCCTGAAGTATTTGACAAGATTGATTTACTGCATATTTATTTTATGCTGGAAATGGTGCAATAAAAATGAATATTTTACACATAATGATATTTGTTAAAGTATCATTCAGAAAATTCTCTAAATGCAGTTCCAAGAAGAATTTATAGTTTATTTAGATTGGTTTACTGTATATTTATTTCATACTTGGAATAATACATCATGAAATAAATAATTTACGCAACAATATTAACTTAAAAATCCAGTGATAATATTTCATTGCAACCCTCTGCACCAATTTTTTTTTTCTGGGAATGATGCATTATGGAATGAATATTTTACACAAATAATATTTGTTTAAGTAAAATGAAAAACAAATCCACTCAATGCAACCCCATGCACTAATTTTAATTCATTTTTGATTGATTTACACGGAATTTCAAAGCACCAAACAGACAAGACCTACGTGTATCACCAACGCAGAACCGAAAAGCTGATCTCGGTTTTGCTTTGGTCGTGGTCTACTTCAAATAATATAGACAATTGGTCACTTTTCAATTGCAATTTGAGGCTCTGCTTCTCACACCGGGGTCTGCTTTCTATGTTTTTTACATCAGCAAAACGATTGAATTTTCGCTGAAATGCAACCCACGAATCTGTGCCGTCATATCGGAGGGATTTTGGCAAAATATCAACTCTGTCTTGACGTGGAATTTGCTGAATAACAGCATTGTTTTGCTGTTGTCGTGCTTGTGGTGGATATGCTTGTTGCTGGTTTTGAAGTTGTACAGGTTGTTGGTGTGGTAATGCATGTTGTTGTTGAGTTTGTTGTTGTTGAGTTTGTACTGTTTGTTGTTGTATTTGTTGTGGCAATGCATGTTGTTGATGTTGTGGTTGCAATGTATATCTTGTCTGTGCAACTCTTGGGGTCGGATATGTACTCATGATTGGTACCGATTGCCCCATTTGAGGATATATGGGTGCTCCCTGGCTACTCAACGGTGGCCCATAGGCACAAGTTGGGGAAACATATTGAAAGGTTCTGACTTTACCGCAGATACTGATGGTACAAAAACCCCTTTAGTCTGCGGTAATGACATTATGGGATGCCCATATGGTTGTGGAGGGTAATATGGATATGGGTAATGTCCCCACGGCGCCATACCGTAGGGCGGCATCATTGTTGATGAGCCCGGGGAATATTGCATACCCCATTGTGGCTGCATTCCACCGTATGGTGCACTTACGGTTGTTGGCAGGATCTGGAGAGCATGAGGTTTGTATGGGAGGAGCAACTGAAGTGTTTAACATCTGTGTATTCAGATACCCTCCTTCCATACCAGCAATCACAGCATGTTTTTGCTCAAATGTATCAATACCTGCTCCTACAACAGGCTTTTGTTCATTATTTACAGAACGAGCTCCTGTGACATAACTTTGATCACTTGGGTCCTTGAGGGGTGGTGGTAACTCAAATTCTTTTGGTCTAAGACTTTGACTTACTTTTTTCTTTATTTTTCTTTGTAATCAAACCCTTCAAGGCGTCATTCATAATTTCCTCAGAACCGGTCCTTTCTGATTGAGGATTGCCGTGTGGTGTATCACCCGGCCCAATCCCCTGATCAGTAAAGACCTCCTCATCCGCAGTCTCATGAACAGCAGGTGAGGGAGAATTTTCGCTAACATCTCCCACACTAGTTGAACCCTCAGACTGACTCTTAGTGGTATGCAAAAAGCTATATTTTGGATTTGTATGGAAACTGATTCTTTCGATTTCCTCTTTGTTGAGCTTTAGGTTCCTTACCTGAGCCAGGTCTTCTGGTCCTAAAAAAATGCCGGACGCACTGAGATACGCTTTAATGTTATCTGCAACGGCTGGGCCTACACCTTTAAGTTTTTGTAATTCCATCTTCGATGCAAAGTTTATATAGACGGGGTTCAGTGACATTTTGAAAATTTAGAAAATGATACCAACAAAATTTAAATTGAAAGAAATATAATAATAACTAAATAATGATAATGCTATTTATACCAACAAGAGGAATAAAATTAAAAAAAAAATAAATGAAATCAAGCCCAATGTATTACAAAAGTAATATAATATCTATGTCAACAAAGAATGTTAAACATTATTACTAAATGGCAAAGTTTAATACAATATCAAATATTTGACAAATAAAGACAACTGTAAGGCCCCTAATGATAGAGAAATGAATTTTTACGACAGCATTTCTACCCAGAGAGCCACCTTTCCGTAATTGTTATCAGATGCCAGAATACTCCCACAAATAAGAAAATCTCCGCTAGGCAGTCGTCGGTTGAGATGTGGCTGGGGACACCACTGATGACTTACATGGTTTTCATCGCATATCTATGAATTAATTAAATTGTTAAACTCAATAACAGCTCCTGGATTCGGCAAGAACGTCAGTTAAATTAACTCTTAGTTAAAACCGTAACTAGCTGATAATTTTTAATGGCAAGTTACAGAACAAAGAGTTAATTTTGCGTTGCTCGGAATCTTGTTAAGTGTCTATTAGCTAACTAGGATTTAACAGAGCGAACTTAGTTAATTCGTCGTTTAAGCCGTCTGCACGCGCGTTTACCCTACTGTCTGACAGTGACAATGGCGACTAAGCGAGAAAGAAGCATTAATTGGTCACAGTCAGAAATAAGCATTTTGACTGAATTGTTTGAAAAAATTGAAGATGCTTTGTAGGAAAAGCAAGGCAACTTGATTACAAAGAATGCAAAATGGACAGAGGTAACCGAAATGATAAATGCAGTGGGTATTCATCGGCGCACGGGTGACCAGGTAAAATTCAAGTAGGGTAACTTACAGCAAAGTGCCAAGAAAAGTTTCTGCGCTGCACGGAAACAGTCTTAACTCACTGGCGGAGGCCCTCCACCAAAGCTCCCAACCGCGGCTGAAGAGTAAATTATCGATATGATGAAAGATCGTCTTAGTTTCAGCGGCATTGTTGGTGACATATTGTCAGATATGCCTAGTATATTTACAATATATTCGTTCACCTATAAAATGTATAAATATTATGAATATATTTATATTAGGCAAGAGACCTAGAAGTGACTACGGGGGCCACTATAAAGATGTCCATCAGGGACGAAGTTTGTGTATGGAGAGGTACTAGTATTTTCTTCTCTTTTTTTCAACTTTGAAATTAACTTCCCATTCCCCGTGTTTATTTGGATTTTATTTATATCATTAGACTTTTAAATTTTTTTTCAAAACTTGAACACGTCTTATTTATTTAGGGTGATTTTGTTGTATCTGAGGGCCAATCAAAGGCAACAACTCATTTGGCCACTCAGACTGAAGCACAACACATCATTACACACTCGAAGATGTGTCGTGTATGCGGGGAAGGATAACTTACAACACGAGTAAGATGGATCGGGTGTGATAATGTGGAAAGACATTATTACCAAGCACTTTCTCCGTTCAACTTCACGATATCGTAAGTAACTAAAAAACACTTTATATAGTCGTTTGCCATAAAAGTAGTAGATAGTTGTCTGTTAAGGTGTTTATATGATTAATTGCTTTTCAGGTTAATGGTGAATTTTTTTTATAAAGCATTTTATTCTGTTCCTCGAGTTTTAACTCATATTTTCTTTATAATTTAAAATGAAAGAAAGTATACTTTTAAGATGTTAGTAAAAAAGTTAAAAGAAAACTTGATATAACTATATTTACATTGTTCAGTGTTTTTTCATGTGATAACACTACGTATCAATTTGTTCATATTCAGTCCAATAAATTCAAATGACGTTTGCTTATTAATATTCAAATATTTAAGCGTACAATTGCTGTAAATTAAATTAATATAAGTAATAAGGAATTTGGATATTGTGAGGTGATAATTTCGTTTCGAGCTTTATGGGATTTGACCACGCCCCGACCAATATAATCAACTCATGATACTCGGTCTAATAATGATTCCTTATTCGTTTAATAATGATTTTCTGATCAATTATATACTAAATATACCATTTTATCAGAGGAAAAAAACATTCTTGTCTAAAGAAATGAACTTAGTCATCCAGTTTTAGTCCCCTTCGAACATGTGGAAGTATTTTGGTTTCACCGCGTTTATAAAAATGTCGGACAGGAAAGAAAAATTCACCGTCTGTATATGAAGTTCTTTTTACCTGACTTTAAATACATCTTTTGCATGCTGTGTAATTGAATGATCCACTTTAAAAAAAAAAAAAGACTGGACTTTGACCCGTGCGTGCACGGGTTGACATTGCTTATCGGCCATTTACGAAATAGGTACATCGAAACACTTTAATTATTATTGACATTTACATAACCAAGCTATAAACCTACAATAATGCTATTAATTTTACTACACTTTCCTTAGTTTGAATAATCTGTGTATCGGGAAAGACCCTCACCACAGTTAGAATTATACCCTTATACCCGTAATGTAGCAGAAAATTGCAGAATCGCTCCGGAACGATTTTGGAGAAAGTTAATGAAGTTGCTTTGAAAATAACAGTCACATTCATCGCAACAAACCTTTTTGAGACTGCAAATACATTTAAAATATATAAAACAAAAGACAGTATTCTTCTCGGTATTAAAGACCAAAAATTCGAGTCTATTATTTTAATATAGTAGTATATATGTATCTTCGGTTGCACACCGATGAAATGCAAACTGCTCTATTTATGTCTATAATATAAAAAATGCTATAAATTTAAATTATTCAAACCGTACCATTTGCACAATTTATATTTTAGCATCCAAACCGGAATAATTTATTTATCCAAACCGTACTATTTCTTTAGCAGGTGCATGAAGTTATTGCTATATTTATACATATTAATGTATTAAAAATACATTGGTTTGATTTTATTTGGTTAATGTAATGTTTAAAATTAGTTTTGGCTGCTTCAGCTTTTTAGTATGTTATATTATCTACGTAATCTAGAAATAGTTCTTAGCTTTATTGTTTAAATGACACGTGAACGGTTGATATCCCTACAAATAAGTCGTTTTTATTAACGATGAACAAAAATAACGCACACTTTTTTCAACTGCAAAACCTTCAGAAAAATATGAATGATTATTACGATATCTTGATTAATATTTAACTCGTTGTCGATAGAAAAAAGGACACATCACTCATTGTTTCTGCAATGGATACGCCATTTCCACGTTATCCAAACATGTCACTACCGGCGCGGATACACGACAGTGGTATATAGAGAAACGCCTTATTTTCCCCGGTGAGACGTGTACAACCAACATTTTGGTACAATTTATTGATAAATTCAAAGAAAAAAATCACTTGTAATATTCCTTATACCTTTTACTGTCCTCTATGTGTATGTGCGCGGGTAGGCGCACACGTACGCACAAATACACATTCATAATTATAATACATTTAATGTTGCAAGGGGGATGCTCTGCTTTGCAGTGCCTTTGTTAAAACATAAAATAAGCGTGTGGTAACTGTCAGATTTAAGATTAAGGTTTGACTTCAAAATGAAGCATCAAATCAAACATGAGTAGGCTGTCTGACATGTCAATCTAAGGGCTATAATCGTCAGGGCCTGTGCACCTCTCTTGTTTTAATGCAACAATGCCTCACGTTACATTGACGGCATCTTGTATGTTTTCTCTATTGTGATCGGTTTCAAATTGTGTACATTGGATTCTACAATAAGCAGGATGTTAATAAATAACATCCACGATTAATTTGTGGTCGGTAATAATTCTGATAAACAACATGATTTCATAATATGCTTTAATTTGATTATCATTACAATTTAGCGATATACGGTAACGTTGAAGGTAAACAACAGCAGTGATCTTAAGAAGCCTTAAAATCCAAACACTTCAACTTCACAAAGTGTGAGATACTCTGTTTCGGCAGAGATCTTTACGAATCTTCCCTGTGGTAATGTCGGACAGTCGATGACGACCAGCTGTGACAAAGTACCGGGACCAGCAAAGAAACCACACGGAGTGTTGGCATCTGATTCTGTCTGCCCTACAGTGACGTTAACATAACGCAACCGGGCTGCCACATCTAATAAAAGTCATACAACAGATCTTTACGTGAAATTGAAAACTAAATGTTAAAATAACTGCATCTATTTTTAATTTCATTTTTTTTTCTAATATGAATCTTTGATTTCTTAAGATATGAATGAGGTCACATCGGAAAATATTTCAGACTAATTTATACTTGTCAATTTTTTTTTATTTGTTACACATACAAAATATCAAATGAAGATTGCTTTTGCTATTTTACCTTTACGTTTGTCATCAAAAATGTAAATCGATAAAGCAAAATAAAAAAAAGGTATCGAATCAAAACTCTTATTTTTTTAAATAAATTATTTCATAATTCCGTTACTTAGTACGCTTACCAATTCCCGAACTGTCCTTGCCTCTATTGACTATTCTGACAGATGTGATGTTATACACAGCCTGCAGATCCACACTCCACCAGGGATATAGGTCACCAACATTTGTGCATGCACACTTGTGTACGGAGAAGTCTGTACCTTTGTTGCCATCAACTGCGAAGTTGGCAGAGGAGGAGTAATACGTTGTTGATTGCTTGACAGGTTTACCCGATGCAAGTTCCGAAACAGCTGTCAACAATATTGCAGAGTATAAACAATATGAACAGGATAATGCATTTAATTTATCTCCAACAAATAAAGGTACAGCATATTATAATAAATAAGTCCATTTACACTGCGTCATGCATTTCACCATTTAAGAAGAGGACCTGATTGCACACTACAACCATGCATATATATATATATATATATATATATATATATATATATATATATATATATATATATATATATATATATATATATAACTTTGATTTGAAGATACACAAGATTTTCTAATACATGTATTACTACATTTTCGCTATATGGCCATAATGGTCCTGCCTTAGGGCCTGAACCCCATATTCAGGGATCTCAAATTTCACAATTTACAATGTAGGTAGTAAAGTTTCATGGTCATCATAATTAAGCATTTAGTTTTCTCAAATTATATAGGGGGAGTATTGTGGCATATCCCTGCCCCTTGTGTGCAAGTAATTTTTCGATTAATTATGTCGAAATGCAAGATTAAGATGTTGACATGCAAGATAATTTGTCAACATGCAACATAACTATGTTGACATGCAACAAAATTGCAATAAAATAAGAGTAATACAAAATCTTAAAAATCGCCAACATGTGACATCCAGGATGCTTGATACGCTACCTATTGATGTCAACATCAACTTATTTATGTTAACATGCAACTTCTTTATGTCGACATGCAACTTATTAATGTTGACATCCAACTTATTTGTGTTAGCATGCAACTTCTTTAAGTCGACATGCAACTAATTAATGTCGACATGCAACTTAGTTATGTTAATATGCAAGATAAATATGTTGGCATACAACATATTTATGTCGACATGCAACTTAGTTATGTTGACATACAACTTATGAGTTGCATGTCAACATATTTATCTCGCATTTAAACATAACTAAGTTGCATGTCAACATATTTATTTCGCATGTCAACGTAATTTGCATGTTGACATAAATAAGTATAAGTATAAATAAGGATGAACATATAGCAATGAAATTTGGTATACAGGTTTATCATGATAATATCTAGGTCCAGTTCGGTATTGGCTACGATCGAGCAATTTTCGACAGATTTATGGCCCTTGGACGTAGAAGATTCCAGTTATTTGCATCATTGCAGACGATGAACATATTGAAATGACATTTGGTATACAGGTTTATCATGATAATGTCTAGGTTAAGTTAGATACTGGGTACGATCAAGCAAATTTCGACAGAGTTATGGCCCTTGGACGTAGAAAAATTCCAGTTATTGCAGTTTCCGCTCATTTTCTTCGCAGAGGGTGCACATATTGATATAAAATTTAGTATGCAGGTTTATCTAAATGATATCTACGTCAAATTTAATTTCGGGTAAGATAGAGCAATTTTCGACAGTTATGCCCCTTGGACTTAGGAAAATTCCAAATATTTGCAGTTAACCTTCATTTGCTTTGTGTACGTTCCAAGGGAGGGGGGCATAAGTGTTTCACAAACACCTCTTGTTTATTAGGTGAGGACTTCTTGCCAATTTAAAAAATAATACAAGGAACTACGATACATATGCACACATGATAATCAAATGATACATGTATTATGTTTCCCTCTCCATCTCTGAACCCGTATCCTATTTCATGATATGAAAACTTATCCAGGGTGTTGATTAATTGTAATATGTCGAAATCTATTGTTACGTGTTACCATACTTGTATTTGTTTCAAGTGCGCATGTGTAGTTGTAGATAAATGTATGTTTTAATACGCAGTTAACACCGTGTCCTGTTGTGTATGCTCTATAACTAAATCTGGCCCGTATCAACACAGAGTACGATTTCTCCGCATGGATGGTGGTTCGGGGCACAGCTATCTGACATTGAAATATTTTTTAATATGATATTTTTCTGTATAATTATAATAATTATTATAGTACAGAGAGTTATCTCATTATCGCAAGAAATATTTTTAACATAACCTAACGGCTGTGCTTCCCTTCCCTATGGTGTTCCGCTGGGTCCACTTCATCCTTCGCACTTTGTCCTTTAGGGCGAGAATGCGAAGTTGCTATTGCGATACTACAATCGCCCCTTCGCCTTAGCAACTTTGCACTCTCGCATCTTCGCCCTAAGTGCGAAGATTGAAGTTGGCCCATCAAAACACCATACCCCCCTCAATGCTCTCGAGATAAAATAAAGGTGATTTCTAGTGGTATCTAGCATTATATTGAAAATAACATGAAGTGTGATGTCAAAAATGTATTATACACATCAAGCAAACAAAATTCACAGTATCCAAAGTTTTAGATTTTTCTCTCATTCATTTATCATCTCTACATTCTCATACACTCAATGCTTGTTATAGTTTTCTATTAAAAAGACATCAAGTGCCTCATTTATCACGTTATCATACAAGTAATTGTACGAAATGTTATCATGATTTCTTTTTAAATAGCAATTGTCTATTGCTACAACGGTAGATGAGGCTTGTTTCACCCATCTGTCCTTGATGTTACACGATTTCGAAGCAAATTTATTGGATGATCAACTACAATGCAAGCTATCTACGTTTTATTTTCTTACACAGCATAAGCGTTGAATTTTCGCATTCACGATTGACTGATTTCTTTATTCGCGTGCGTGTAAAGTTCGCATCAAATCATGACAATGAGAAAATGCAACGCTAATGCTATCAATTCAAAGATAATACTATTTAATAGCAAATACAATTATTGTAGCAAATACAATTTTTGTTTACGCTTTCGTAAATAAAACATATTTTTGAAAGGGGGTAATGACACAGATATTTACTACAAAAATATTCAAAATTGCATTACTAAACGGGATAAAAATAAAGTCAGATCGAGGGGATATAATCAAGTTAAAGAATAGCAAGATAATTCTATATACAGAGAGAGATGGTAATAACTATAAATTTACCTTCATTACAGAGGGCTCCTGCCCATCCATCAGCACACGTACACGTGAAACACCCGTCGTTGTTGGTGAAAGTTCCTCCGTTCTGACATGGATTGGATACAGATTGATTGATAGCTAAAATAAAAAGGAATAATAATGTACAGTTTTTGACTGGGTTTGAGTGCAGCAAATGATTGAACGATGCATAATGCCTAACTCAACAACTGTTTCGTTTTACCAAGCACACACGGCTGCTAATCGACCACGGGCATAACACATTCTTATGTAAAATCAAAATAAAAGAGATCGATTTACGGTTATTCAAACGATATGAAAAAATTACATAAGAAGATGGTAAGTTGGAAATTATTGACCAAAGAAATAAATAAAGAAATAAAAATGTAATGTGATTAGTATTTCTGTTAACCGTAAGGTTACACACAAAAAAATGTACACATTTTGGATGAGCGTTTGTTTTTTTTTCGATGCAGTGGGATGTTAAGAAAACTCTGTCACAACATCAAATATACCAGCAGTATTTGTGATTATTTCATTTCAAACATGCATTTAAGTTTATTTAGCTAGAAAACAAAGTAAATAGCTAGCGGTAACTATTCAAGAGAACCTAAATTATATCAAATAAAAGATAATCTGTTGGGGTATAGCTAAAAAAAGATACCAAAGGGTGCAACATTATATATCTGACATCAGATTATTTATCCTAAATCCACTCTGCACGACGTTTGCACGAGAATCTACTACACGTATTTATCACTATGGTATGCTGACACGAGTAACATGTCGCTAAGTTTTCTTTTGGTTATCATTCACACTCTTTGTGCTACAGGTGACTTGATATTACTATAAATAAAGTTTCGGCAACTTAAACACATATTGTTTGACCATATATATGTTTTAATGTAAATTATATATATATATATATATATATATATATATATATATATATATATATATATATATATAGATAGATAGATAAAAATTAAATAAGAAAACACGAAAAACGTTCAATATAGCTTAAGTGCTTTTAATTTAAAATCTTCAGAAGCTATATATATATTATACCTCGTTTTTTGCTCCTTTGATGTCCTGCATCAGCTACTGCTATGATCAAAGCAACCTGAATTTAAGAAAAAATGCACATCTAAAAGATATTACTGTTTACCCTTCGTTTTAAAATGAACAGTCCTTCTGTGTTTTACATTAACCAATCAATGCGTGCCTTTAGTATTTTTTCAGATGATTTATATATACTTTGATATCTGATAGAATCTTAATGTAATGTTTATGCTAAATGAAACTAGTTGAATTGACAACATAAACAAGATTTAAAAGTTCTATAATCAATAGGCTACCATGTCTTTACAGTCATCTTAGTACTATAGCTATAGACAGACCTGTCGAGGAGGCTTTCCTTCCGATTCTTGATACAAAAGTATGCAATAATGATGACTCCAACTTTCAAAAATATTTAGTAAAACCCTCATCTTTAATTAAGCTCAACAAAGCTGGTTTTATTGTTCTTTTACTTTTTAAACTACGAAACAATACATACCCCAGGTTTTTTATTTTTTGAAAAGATATACATACATGTCTGATGCAGCTTATCAACTTTCATTTTGACTTTTTTTATTCTTTAAACTGTGCTAATTTTTATGTTGCATTATTCTCTTTTTATCAGTGTAAACTCTTACTTCATTTATTAATAATACCGTTTTTTAATATATCCATGAATTTGATCACGCAAACCAAGAATCGCATTGAACGAAGAGAATATAAGTTTTGATTATTTGATGCCGCACTATAACGTCAGCGGCAGTTTTTGTGCCACAATCAGTTCTGCGTTCTTTTTTTATACATATATAAATGCGAGATGTTTCACTCCGGGACATCTGGCACTGATATGTGTACATGTTTGCGCAGATCAAGGAAATTTTTCCGAGGGTAGGGTAAAGAGATTCGGGGTATACCTCAAAATTTTGTTTACCAGTGGGAGAAGGGGGGATTCCAAGGTCATTGTCAGTAATTTAATAACTGGAATATTGAGAAGCTGAGCCATGTGTCTGTATCCTTACTTTTCCCCTCCTTTTTAGATCAGGGCATAATGTATATTCATTCGGATATATTTGAGAGTCATTGCTTTCTTTTAGTTATCATAATAAGCACTCGTATCAGAATAAATAACACAGAAGTTTTGAAATTACGGTAGCTTAAACACCTTCTATGATGAATAAATAAACAAAACTACAATAAGCCTCACTTTGAAGGATACCAAGTACATTACTCAATTCAAAAGATATAATATCCCGAAAAATATAAAAACAACCCCTATAAAATTGCAAATCCATAGCGATATACATACTTTTAAAACAGGAATGAATAAATATATCACATCCTGATTATTGTGGATAGCTTAGATCGTTTACTATTGTAATGATTGAAACATTATCGATGATTGAGTACAACCTACAACAGTGAATTTCATTAACGCCGATTAATTTTTTTCTGCAATGTCATTCATATCCCGCATGAATTACCAAAGGAAGTATTTTATTGTTCAGGTAGCCTAATGAAAGCTAGAAAGTGGTCCATACATGTGGTAATGTCTTCAAATACCAGTGGACAGGACAAGCTACTATTTAGCATTACCCCGGCCTTTTTAATTTAGATTTAATTTCCTTTTATGTCCTATTCATCTACATGTTCCACAGATACTTGTTGACAGGAGCATGCATCTACCCCAACAACCCCGTCTTTTTACTTTATTATTAATTTATGAATAAAAACATCATTATTTGTCTCTAACTTACTCATATTAACATTTCGAATCAAAATTAACAGATATTCCCGACTAGGCGGCATTTTTGTTAACACTCGTTACCAGTATAAACATTTTCTTAATGAGGAAATAAAAGGGGGTACACAGTCCTGTTCACAAAAAACTGTGACATCCCCCCCCCCCCCCCCCCCCCCCCCGATTTCGTTTTCAAATCGCGCATGCATTTTACATGAAATTAGATGGTAAAAAGATGTCCTGTGTATCGTTTAAGTCTGCATATTAAGGTATAATTGCATGTTAAAAGTTTATTATGTGTTTTTCATATTTCTTATCCATATATTGATGGTTAGTGATCAGCAATTGTAGCGTCTGACGTAATAATGCACTATTAACTCACAGAACTTGTATTTTGCTACACCGAAAGCGCTATATGGTTGCGCAATCGAATTCACGATTGTAATAGAGAAATTTGATAAGCATAGATATGGAATTAATAAAATGCCAAACGCGTAAGGGTATTTAATGATAGCAAAACACGCAGAATAAGAATACAAGTAAGATTTATAGAATTTTGTCAATAATTTTCTTTTATACGTTTTAAGTTTAAAGCTAAGCCTATGTAACATTTAAAGCTGCTGGGTCCGATTTTATATCAAATTGTATGCATGCTTTTAAACTATGGCTATGCTTAGTATATGTATAATAATAGACATTGCAGTAGTTTTACTTGTCGATTATGCAAAATTTCAATGAAGAAAAATACGTACAAAATTTGCTAACAAAACAAACGACATTAAAAGGTACCGCGTTATTTCGCCTCATGTTAAATTTCACGCCTGACGACGAGACGGGTATGGTTGTCTTACGAATTTGACATCGCTTTAAATAAAGGTCGAAATGATCAGACAAACTACAAATAAACACGTGTACGTTTTGTTCGCTAATATTTCCAAAGTCTGCTTACTTTACAATCGATGCATATCATGCGGGTTGAATAACCCTAATCATTTGGGGGACGAAACCAAGCTGTTTCCTTTTCTAAACATTCCCGTGATGCATTTTGGTTTGTTTTTTCGTTTGCCCAAAGAGAAATTTTTTTTTTTACTTTGAATATTTTTAACTTTGAAAGGAGACTGATTCTGCTGGTGTAAATAGGAGATAGTCCATAACTTTCTAAGATAAATGATTTGTATAAAAAAAAAATTTGATACTGTAATTACAAAAAAACCGGACCAAGCAGCTTACTTAAATATGAAAATGTATCCTGTTATCAGTAAGACTTATGACCTATTCAAAACCTATTTTGAAAAAAGAAACTTTTTGTAGATATATTTTTTACACCTATAGAATTATTTAAGAAGGTTGGAGGGTCAATAAATTAACCATCAGCTCTTCCTACAATTTATTAATATCAATTGTTTAGCTATAAACTAAAAAATTGTAATGAAAAATCTATGTAGTTTATTTTTTTATTTGGGTACTTTTCTTTATTTTTTATGTAACGCTACTTTAACTTTAAAGGATACTAATACATTTTAAAATTGGCAACGATCATTGACCCCCCCCCCCCTTAAAGTGTGTAACATACAGAAAACGTGCAACATAGTCAAATCTAAAAAGAATTTTTTTCAATAAAATTTAAAACAACAACAACAACAAACAACCAAAAAAAAAACCAGCGAAGTTTTAGAAACAAGTTAAGTTATAAAACATTAGAAAAAAAAATCTGAGCCCGATTCAAATGATAAATTAAGAAATCTCCATTTGATTGCCTTTAAAGTATTCTTAGTAAATTTGTAAAACGCAATGATATTGTTCTATCTAACATATTCACTAACTTATTCTAATAATAACAACAGAGTAATAAAAATATTTTACCGTCATTAAGCAAAACACCTTCTCCATGGTTGGTCTTTTTACAAGCTTGGCGCAAGTGAATTCACCTTGTCAGTAGCTCATTTATATAAGAAGTTTTTACCAATTTTTTTCCCCCTTCCAGGCAGATAATTTTGTTTCAATCGAATGTAAATTATGATTACAAACACGAATTTTTTTTTTAACTAAAGGATTAGATCTTAAGGCAAAAAGATACATTGCACTAAACGTTTGCACTTATGGAAGAGAATTACCACAAAAATTATATGTTTCTTGCTTTTACTTTTATATGTATTCTGCTTACTCCTTTATGATTAAGTTCCTTTACTATTGGTTGCAATTTTACTGTTTTCATATCCATGCTTATCAGATTTCATTTTGAATCTTCTTTATTGTTAATGGTGTGCCTTTTTTTATGTTGTTTTCTTCTACCTATGTAAATTCTTACTTTAAAAAAATATTCATACAGGTTCGCAACTACATTATTACACGTGTAAATGTGAATTCCATCTCGCAAACTATGAAGCCCATTTAAAAGGAATGCAAGTCGTGTTGATCTAATGCCGCATTAAAATGTGACCGCGTGGATTCGTACGGTGCTAGGACATTCTTCTGGAACTGCATATGTCGTGTGCAGTACAAACGGTGTGAGAAAATGTTGGCGTACAGCTTACAAGGTATAATGTTGAGGCGCGCTATGGACCGTAGATAAAAACAAAGGATAGATGTGCCGTATTCCCTAAAGATCCACCAACATGCAATTCCCGAGAAACAGAAGCCTATTGATGCAGGATTCCGAATTTATTAGACGAGTCTTAACGATGGCAACAGTCTCATGAATTAACAATTAAACAGACGAAGTCAGACTCTGGATGAGCTGGACGACTGCCTGAGGCTGGCCGCCGTATTCCAGACTTTGGGTGAGCCAGTTTTTAGTCTGGAATACGGCTGCAAGCCTTGGCCATTCGTCTGACAATTTTACATGAGTAAAAATTGACATTGACATTAAGTAAGCTGGGTGAAAGAATCACAGATATAAAAAAAATTAAATAAACTCAATGAGTCTTTGATGTCCAAGACATGAGACACAGATATTTGCACAATGTTGTTATACTCTGTCTCTTTGAAATCACATATAGAGTTCGCAACGTGTCAATCACTAATTCATTTAATAACTTTGATAAAATTAATTATTGAGAAAATATTAAAAAATGGATGTTGAATTTAAAAACTAAAGTCCAAAATAAAGTTGTTAATGAACAGTGAATATCGCACGGTGCTAATAACGCCAGGCAGCGGTGTGTTCGCTTCAATTATAACTCCATTTTACGAAAAATAGTACTTTATGTGATGTTTTTCGCTCTCATATGTGTATGCATATGTCAAGAAGGTTTTTACGAGGGTAGGGTGGAGGCGGTCGATAGAAAATTTATGATTTTGTTTGCCAGGAGAGGGGGAGTCCGAGGCCTACTGTCAATAATTTCAATAAGTTTGAATTTTCAAGGGCGGACCTGGGGTGTCTGTATCCCCCAAACTTCTTGATCCGTGTAAAATATGTATTCCTTCAGTTATCTTTAAGAGACGTTGTGGTCATATAGTTCATATAATCTGCACCCGTACCATTATCATTGACATTACACTCTTCAAAGTACGTTAGCGTAAACACTTTAAAAGCTAACCAGGGAATCTAAATTACATGTATATTAGATTCATAAATAAACAAAACTACAAAAACCAAAGCTATTAGTAAAAAAAATATATTTTAATGAATTCGGAAATGATGGTGTTCATAAACATATGATTATTTAGATTATTTGAAACCAGAGCGAACAAATGTAAACATCCTTATTAGTGTTGATATGTTTAATTTTGTTTATTAACTGTAACAATTGACAATGGACGCAATATTGATGCTTTTGTACACATTGTGTCAGTGAATTCAATTCTGGTTTGTGACGTTGTCCTTTCAGTTAATATATTTAAATAGAATGGACGGACCTAGGTACAATGGAATGAATTATGCCGACCAGCCAATGCCTGTTTACATATGACGTGGCATTATTTATCGCCAAATCTTAATCAATGTATGAAACTACATCTTACATATAAAGCATTCTAAAAAATGAAGTTAAATGGCATATAGAATCACGTCGAACACGTGAACCAAGCCTTATTTACACGGTTTTTTTAAAATTAACAACAATGAAGCACTATTGAGCCCCGCTATAATTTCTCGCAGGCAAATAAAATTTGTTAACAGTATGTTTGGCAGAGACGAGTATCAATATGAAAGGTTAAAAAGTTTGCACTAGTAAACAACAGCTTTTTTCAATATAAAAGACCAATTCGACTTTGAATTTTTTCAGATGTTATACGTAAGCATTGAATCACATTTTTCTCATTTTGCATAATTTATTTTGTCAAAAAATTGTAACTAAAAGCACTCGTGAATTTTAAAGGCTTTCAAGTATGCAGCGGGGCTAAATACGTAGAAATTTAATGTGAACAGTGAATCATCAACATAAACAATAATTTATATCTCCCACGTTATCTTTTTTCTGCGGGGAAGGTACATTGTATATGCATTATCAAGAGAAAATTCGAAAATTATTTCTCCTGCCAAAAATACTCGGGGACGTATTTTACATCACTTTTGGGTGAATAAGAAATATACAAACTTTAAGTGTTAAAAGATATTTTTATTTAGTTAGTATTCAAAGTACGCTAGCGTAAACACTTTATGAGCTAATCAGGGAATCTAAATTACAGGTATAAGATTCATAAATAAACAAAACTACAAAAACCCAGGCTATTAGTTATAAAAAATACATTTTAATGAATTCGGAAATGATGGCGTTCATAAACTTATGATTATTTAGTTCATTTTAAACCAGAGAGAACAATTGTAAACATCCTGATTAGTGTTGATATGTTTAATTTTTTTTGTTAACTGTCACGATTGACAATGGACGCAATATTGATGCTTTTGTACACATTGTGTCAGTGAATTATATTCTGGTTTGTGAATTTTTCCTATCAATTAATATGTTTGAATAGAATTGACGGACCTAGGTACAATACACGATATATATATATATATATATATATATATATATATATATATATATATATATATATATATATATATATATATATATATATATGAATGAATTATGCCGACCAGACAATACCTGTTTACATATCACGTGGAATTATGTATCGCCAAATCTTAATCAATGTATGAAACTACATCTTACATATAAAGCATTCTAAAAAAAATGAAGTTAAATGGTATATAGAATCACGTCGAACACGTGAACCAAGCCTTATTTACGCGTTTTTTTTTTAATTTAAACTATTTTGGAAATACTAGTCCAAGGCGAGAAATATTAGCGAAAATGAAGCACTCGTGAGCCCCGCTATAATTTCTCGAATAAAATTTTGTTAACAGTATTAATGGCAGAGACGAATATCAATATGAAAGGTTAAAAAGTTTGCACTTGTAAACAACAGCATTTTACAATATAAAAGACTAATTCGACTTTGAATTTTTTCAGAAGTTATACGTAAGCATTGAATCACAGTTTTCTCATTTTGCATAATTTATTTTGACAAAAAATTGTAACTAAAAGCACTCGTGAATTTTAAAGACTTTCAAGTATGCGGCGGGGCTAAATACGTAGAAATTAAAGATAAACTATGAATCTCTAACATAAACAATAATTTATATCTCCAACGTTATTTTTTTTTCTGCGGGGAAGGTATATGCATTATCAAGAGAAAATTCGAAAATTATTTCTCCTGCCAAAATACTCGGGGACCTATTTTACATCACCTTTTGGGTGAATAAGAAATATACAAACTTTAAGTGTTAAAAGATATTTTCATTTAGTTAGTATGTGAGTGAGATTAAGATTAGATTAAATTTCAATTAAATTTTCTTTAGGATGAAAATTATGGAAGGAAATTACCGCCATAAGTCTACGTTTTGCTTTAATTATTATTCTGCTTACTTCTTTATTCTTCAGTACATTTACATATGTTTGCCAATTAATTGTTGTTTTTATTTATGTTTATTAAATTAAACTTTGATTATGTTTTATTTTTTTTTTATGTTGTGCATTTTTCTATGATGTATTAATATCTTTGTAGCCGTGTAAATTCTGATCTGAGCATGTACATGTAGATTAAAAAGAAATACAACTTTGAATAAAAGATAAAAGGGTCCTGGTATTGTTTCAATGTAGTTCGTATAAACATTACATTACGGCATACATCAATATAATATTAGTGTTTTACAGTCATAAGGATTAAATTGTGTATATTCTTCATTCAACGTCAGAAATTTAATTTCACATTTAATCACGTGATATTTTGCAAGTTTTAAAATCTTTCTTATTTTTCTAAAAGTTTTCAAAATAAAACTAAAGTTCAGTGCTTGTAATTTATATTCTTGCTTTCTGATACAAAACAGCGGAATATAATAATTAAATATAAACGTTGCTAAAATTTAAGAATTTAAAAGATTCTGCAACGTTGCAGATTGAGTTTCACATTACAAAATGGTTAAGATAAATCAGGCTTACAGGATTAAAATACGTTTTTATATCCTTGAGCAAATTAGTTGTAAATCTCAGCTAAACTAAATATTAATAACTTAATAAAAATATTAGTTTTAACTCGGGCAGTATATTTCTTCTTTGCATATAGAATATATTTAATGCAGCCCCCAGTACATTGGCAAAAAATATATATTGTTGAATGGTTCTATTTAGAATGCATGTACTTATCTTTAATGTAGCCCCTGCTCTATTATAGTGTCCGTTGTTTAACCAAGGAGAAACAACCACACGAGAGATATAGGTCATGACTTGTTTATTTTAGGGATACACTGTGTACAATATTTATCCGTGGACTTCTTTTTTAGCTCCGCCGCACATTTATTTAAAAACCATGTTAATACATGAGCGTATTTAGGGACATAAGTTTATATAAACTGGTCAATGGATTTTATAAAAATATATCTATATGCGAAATGAGAAAAATGAGTCTCATGTTTTTTAATGTCATTTTTGTTTTAGAATGGTCAAAAGCATGATATATTTTTAATACTTCCTTGAATGATCAAAGTACTGAAAGTACTATTAGACAGTGGCGCCGTTTGGAAGTGGCATATTACATGTATGATAATTACTGTTGTCGAAACTCAACAGCCAGTATCTCATACATGTACTAATACTTAACGCTTACTCGCACAACTGGTCATGAGTTTCCTACATGGATAATTATGTGGAAATCGTAGTTGTGATCCCAATCCACCCTTTTCAAATGTTGTATCTTTTTATCGTCATCTTTCGAGGAAAACCCATAGATTTATCACTGTAGCCTTTGTAGTATAGAGCTTTGTATCTATAGTTTGTTTATATATGTTTGTATCTATATCAGTTGACATTAAAACTCCGTTTACGGTAATAGTATGTATTTTGATTTTAATTTTTACAGACCAGTTGCAGGGTAGAGTTTGTAAATTACGCACTCCATGAACAAAAGCAGACCGGAAACTGTCCTCACAATTTTCAGGAGGTAAAGGACTAAAATATTTTAATGATGGATTGAGAGCAGTTTTACAGCATTATTGTAAATAATAGCATTTATGCAAATTGTGATATATTATGTTTATGCCAGTACCAAAAATAATAGCCTAGTCATATTATAATTGTAATTCTAATTTTTGAGTATTTAGCTGATCTTCTTTTTTGTCTACTATAGCCAATCAGAGCGCGGCGTTTAGTCGCGCGATGTTTTGACTACGTCATTTTAACTCAGCTGTAATTTCCCCTCAGGCAGGCTCCGTCCAGACAATGGTGATAAATGTTTGTATAATTGGGCATTCGTTCATTCGCCGTTTACAGGAATATTCGGCTAGTGATATTATATTACATAACCTAAAACTCGACCAGGAATTTTTCAACGTATACTTCCAAGCGAAGGGAGGTCTTACTTTCGAACGATTCTCACGATCTACGGAATTTCTGAATTTCCTCAAACCTCTCGCTGTGTGTTTCTTTCAGTTAGGTGAAAATGCCTTGTGCCATGCGGATCCACGAAAAGTGACTACTGACATTTTGTCATATGCGGAATACCTCAAGGAGGGGGTTGGTATCCCTACAGTTATCATAGGGCAGCTACTTAGACGTCAACCATGGGCCTCTCGGACATCCTTCAATGATGACGTTGTGACTTTGAACAAGCAGCTCAAGTCAGAGACTGAAAAGCTTCAGGGAATTCATTTTTGGTCTCATTGTGGTTTCTGGGCGGACCTGACCTACCTGGGGAGAGATGGGGTCCATATTGAATTTGGTTTTCGCTACATGAAAAAATACCTTCACAACATTATAATAGCTGTTTTTCAAAAAATACCTTCTCAACATTATAATAGCTGTTCTTCAACAATCAAGATAAGCAGTCTGACATATTTTTATTATTCTATGAGCTAAATTGCATTCATAGTGTTCAATATTTTCACAGGCATATGCATAAAATTTACAATTAGCTGGCACAATGTAGGTGTATAAAGAATGTTCATAGTTAAAGCTGTTGAGTCAAAAACAAAGTCCTGTAAAATGAAAAAATGTGCAACCTCATGGTTATTTTATTTAATTTTCTAGAGAGAAAATTGTTATTTTATTTAATTTTTCTAGAAAGTTAATTGTTTCAAGTTAATTTAAATATGCACATGCTTAGTCTTATGCAGAGCCACTGTCATGTTTTTTCTCTTTCCATATGCAGAGTCATGTGTACTATTTTACTGGTTCACACGCAGAGTCGTGTGTACTATTTGTCTGCTTCACATTCAGAGTCGTGTGTAATTGATTCACATGCAGAGTCGTGTGGTTTATTTTTCTGGTTCACGTGCAGAGTCGTGTGCACTAATTTTGATTCACATGCAGAGTTCTTGCCTAATAGTTTTTGAGAACAAGATTTTTGAAAAATACCAACAATTTTCAATAATGCCAAATTATCTTCCCTTTAAAGAGAGCGTGACCTTTCATTTGAAAAAACTTGAATCTTCTTCACTCAGTGATGTTTTGTGCCAAGTGTGCCCAGTGTTTCTAGAGAAGATGAAAATGTGAAAAGTGTACAACAACGACAACGCCGACAGACAACGGAAAAATTTTGATCAGAAAAGCTCACTTGAGGAGAGTTAAAAAAAACAAGGCAACAAAAAATAAACAAGGATATATATAACATTACTTAACTGTTGATATTTTAATTTTTTATTCCGCTTAAAATAAAGAATACTATTTGCCTAAGATTCCACTCTTGGTTTGGTTAAAATCAGCGTCTCCCTTACAAACTCTACGGGGACAGCAGTGAGGGAATGGAGCATGTGGATTCGTTTCTTCGTAACAGTTATGGGGAATATCTCCATTACCAACACAGCTGAAAAAGCAGATCCGTTAATTTGGACTGGTTGTATCAATAGATCTAAATTTAAATTGTTGGTATCAATAAAATCAACGTGCTTCATCAAATCAGAGAAATTGACAACAGTATATACATCATTTATCATGAATAAGAAAAAAGAATAAATTAAAAAATTGTCAAACAATTTTTAATTTAATTTAATTCAATAAAAACATCGTCCAATTGAGACCACAATATTAAAACAAGATATCCAGGGGCTTGATCGCTCACCTGAGCAATAAAATTCATCAAAACATATAGACCGTCTTTTTAGTATCAAATTAAAATATGTAGAAAATTTATTAAAGTATTTTTTGGTTTACAAAATGTTTAAAACATTAGCTCCTTTTCCCGACGATGCAGTTGCGTTATCTAGTAAATAATTCTGAAAATTTCGGGAACAAGAAATACAGTTTTTTTGTAAACTTCTGACCTGCTTAATAAGGATAGACCATCGTTTGACAGATACTGTAATCGTGTACTTGTGTCAGCTTCTTTCAAAGCAACGAGGCCTTCACAAAGGACTTCTCGGCATATTTACGATTTAAATACTTTCTTGCAGCTGCAGCCTATTATAACACAGCGCCTGTTCCCGAGTATTCACTGCCTAATGAGATATTCAAGGTTTTTCTGTTTTATTTTTTGAGAACAATGATTAAGGATTTTCGCTCTTAATTCAATGTATAACGATACTCATTGTAACTTAACCAAGCACCCAGGGACCATGATTTGTACAGACTTTAGTTTTCACTACTTAAGGGTGATTTCACAGGAATTGCAGTCTTTTAAGAAAAAAAAAAATTGAGGATTTTTGGAGAAAATGTTCAATATTTTTAAAAATTTTATCATCAGTATTATTACATGTTAAACTTCCTTCTCTCTGTGGCCCCACCATGACCCAGAGATCATGATTTGAACAAATGTGTATATTTAAATTAATACCTAGTTTATCAATGGTAGTGTATATTTAAATTAATGCCTAACAGTAAAACACAGCTCTTTTTATGATAGTACAATGTACAATACCCTTTTACATGTAGGAATATTCATGCCTAACATTTCATAATTCATTTCTCAAAGCTTGGCGACTTAAGTTTGAATTCTACACTTCTCTCTCGAACAGCAACAGCTAGTCCATCAAATAGGAAACGAATCCTGAAAAGTTTATGTTCCGTGATAATCACATTGTAAAAATTGACGGTCCTGACAGACCAAACATCAATATAATGTTTTTTGTTGATTTAATTTGATACAAAAATCAAAAGGGATATTTAAAATTTTTTAGAGAGCTATGTCCTTTAAGGTGGCTCTATACACCACTTTTTGATGACGCAGTACGCAAGAAAAGGAAATCTGGAAGTATGCAATTCCGGTACTGGCTGATTTAAACTGAGGCGAATTGTATGGGAACCGCTCTTTTGAAAAATTTGTTAAATGAATAGATTTAATTTGAAAAATTGGAAAATTCATTACTTACAAGTAATGTGGTATGTGACACCTACACGTTGTGTGGTATTATTTATCGAAATAAACAATAAAATCAAGTATGATTTTTTAAGAGTTTTTTTTACCATCAGCGATATGTTGCACCGGAGCGCAGTGGGTTAGTTGGTTCACTACAAACCGGTAGGTCATGAGTTCGATTCCCGCTAAGAACAATATTTTATTTTTTATTTTCCAAAAATTTTAAAACGTATTTTTTTATTTAATACCGTGAAAGAAAATTCTAAACCGGTGAAAATATTTCAATTATAATATACTTTAATGCACAGTAATATCGACGCCTAACGGGGATGAGAGGGTTGCTTTAAGTTTCTCTCAGGTTGGGATACATAAATCCTATTAGCCTAGTCAATGTTCCCCTTTATTTATTAGTTCCCTACCGGTTTCACCGGAGGGGACTATAGCTTTCCTCTGCGTCCGTCAGTCCGTCCGTCAGTCCGTCTGTCTGTCCCACTTCAGTTTTCCACACTTTTTTTCTTTATGCATTTGAGGAATAATATGAAACTTGCTGAACAGCTTCAAAATGTCAAACTACAGATCAAGTTTACACTTTTGTAGCGTCTGATTGACATATTTTCGAGAAAATTAATTTTTTATATTCCAATTTTTTAATGTTCGGGTTCGTTATCGGGTTCGGTGTGTACCTGAATAAACGAGGTCAGTATGTAGTCAGTAATAATGTGCGTTACTTGTACCATTCCTTTTCCTGCATAGGCGTCGGAAAGTTATACCAAACCATTAGAAACATAGTATGATAGAGGGTTCAGCCCCCCACTTTTTCTCGCAGGAAAGATTATTGTTCCTAAATTTACCTTGAAAGATTGAGAAGTTGGATCCACAAGAAAATTAATTTTTTATATTCCAATTTTTTAATGTTCGGGTTCGTTATCGGGTTCGGTGTGTACCTGAATAAACGAGGTCAGTATGTAGTCAGTAATAATGTGCGTTACTTGTACCATTCCTTTTCCTGCATAGGCGTCGGAAAGTTATACCAAACCATTAGAAACATAGTATGATAGAGGGTTCAGCCCCCCACTTTTTCTCGCAGGAAAGATTATTGTTCCTAAATTTACCTTGAAAGATTGAGAAGTTGGATCCACAAGAAAATTAATTTTTTATATTCCAATTTTTTAATGTTCGGGTTCGTTATCGGGTTCGGTGTGTACCTGAATAAACGAGGTCAGTATGTAGTCAGTAATAATGTGCGTTACTTGTACCATTCCTTTTCCTGCATAGGCGTCGGAAAGTTATACCAAACCATTAGAAACATAGTATGATAGAGGGTTCAGCCCCCCACTTTTTCTCGCAGGAAAGATTATTGTTCCTAAATTTACCTTGAAAGATTGAGAAGTTGGATCCACAAGCATACTAGCCCCCCCCCCCCCACCCCCCCCCCCCCCCCCCCCCCCCCCACGGATTAGGAATTTCGTGATGTTGGAAAAGAAAATTTGGGAAAGTATTTTTTTTTCTTTTGGAAGTATAGGTAAACTCCTCCCCCCCCCCCCCCCACACACACACACACACACACGGATTAGGATTTTCATGAATTTGGGAATTACTTCTTTCTCAATACTTCTGAGGATTAGTGTAGCCCCCCCCCCCCCCCACTTTCAATTTGCTTCCGACGCCAGTGTCCTGTACCATTCCTTTTTTCATTTCTAACAAACAAATAAATTCTATAAAATAGTGTCAAACATTGTGTTGTAAATTTAATCGGCAGGGGTTTTTTTTGTAGTATTATTACAATCGGGTTAGTCGTCGGGTTGGACTGTTTAACTGTTTCGTTTGATTCGGGGTACAGAAGACGGTAAGAAATGATATTGTGCATAACATTGCATTGTTTTCACAAATTCTTACCAGCGAATACAGAATAGACTTGGCGAAATTACAGGAGATGAAATAAAGAGTATTATTTTACCTATTTCCTATTTAATTTCTATATCAACTATATAGTTTTAATTTCCTCTGTTCTTTTATCTCTGATTAAAGCATGACATCTCGTTTACAATAGCTCTGAAATAGTTGTGTGCTTGGAACCTTTCATAGAATAATACAAACCGGTAGGGGACGTGTATTGCTTATGCAATACTCTCAGAATGCTTGTTTGACTTAGTTTTGCATTAAAGCGAATATATTTACTTATACAGGGCAAAGTCTATAATGAAATATGTATGTATTTATCATTCCAACATTATATTTAGCAAATAAAATTTAAAATAGTTGTAAGCTTTGATGTTCATGAGAGAAAAAGAAAGAGATGTAGGGTTATATACAGAAAGACTTTCTCGTTGTATTTTGAATTTAGATCTTTACTTTTGTTACTAAAACAGTCATTGAATTGGAAATGAATGAAGAGATGAATGGAGATTTGGCCATGAATTTTGATCATGACTGTAATACAGAGGTAAGTAATATTTTAACAACTGCTTGGATTTGAAAACATGACACAACATCAAAACTTTGTGAAAATAAGATATCATTCATGCGTATACATGTACGTATTTAAAAGTTCCACACGTATTTATGTGCTGTTACATATTTTATTGTGTTATATATATTAAAAAAATTTAAAAAAGGCAACCACTGATTATTTTATTTGATTAAATATTTTCCCAACAGACAGAGGAAGAGGTGGACAATTTATTTAGAGACATATTTGGAGAACATGCAGATTGCAGGTATTGTACAGGATGATGCGGAAATAGATGAATTAATAAAATCTGAGAGTGACATTGATCCCAATATTTGAAGTAATATTCATTAAGAGCATGTAGAAAGGCATATATATGTGTGTGTGTGTGTGTGTTGTGTTTTGCTATAAAGTAACACAATTAGTATCCATAATTGTTTACACATGTAAAATAGTAATAATGTTATTATATTTTGCATATTTAATAATATGCTCCAGATTTAAATTTAATATTCAAGCCACAATTTACACTATAAACAAAATTATTTTTTAGTTATAATTATTTTCAATATTGAAGAAGCAGAACCCTTTTCCACTTTGTTTCTTTCATTACTTCTTGTTTCAATGGATGTAATTTTTTTTTTATAGAAGTGACTTCAACTATGTACCGGCAGAATATATATGTCAGTGCGACAGGGCAAGAGGCTGTCCTTTCGTTGTATGATTTTTTTTATAAAATGAAATATATTGCATAGGACAATACAATGTACCAATTAGAGATTTGAGAGTAACAGCAAACATTGTAGCAGAGATCGACGGTGAAGCTATCGCGGGAGAAGATTTTGAAGAGTAAAAGTAAGAGTAAATGGGGCAGGCTGAAGAAAAAGTTAGTAAGGAAAAGCAAAATTTGATGGATAAGTGGGCCAAGCACCTTTAAAGGGCAGGGGACACAATCACAAAAACATTAACCAACAAGTTGAATTGCGAGTGGGACACAATTTCTGCAAATATGCATATCTGAAGCCTCTGAGATCGGAAACCTTCAGTGCGACGTCATAGCCGACACACTGCCCATTCGCTGTATCTTTCAACCATAGGGATTTCTAATCCTACTTAGCTAAAATCTGAAGTCATTAACTTTTGCTCATTGCTATTAAAGGTTTGAGAACTAAGTACATAAACAGAGTTATTCTTAGCTTAGAAACCCCATTTCTGTTTCCTCAGCAATAATGAATAGGAGTAAAAATTGTGACCTGTTCTTTCAACTTTTCATTGATCTATGTGCTTCGTGCTGGAAAAAATATGTCAGATGTTGATTTTTTTTCAAAGATAAAAATCATCAAAAACATGGAATCATTGTTGTTAAGAAAGGATTTTGTTTTGTCAACACATAGTAAATGATAATGTAGAGAGACGTTTCGTAACCAGGAATTTCACCGGATCTTAAACTCTAAATAAACTCTAATTAAGTTAATTGGACTTAAAAAAGGATTTTTATGTTTAAGAATTATTACCAGAAATCCTGGTACCTGTAAGCAAATATGTTTGTAAATTTATTTAGTTCCACAAAATCAGGGGTCTACCTTAATCTCAATACTAGTAACCCAAACTTCTTTTAATTTCATTTTTTAGTACGGTATTTGATTATGTTTGTTTAAATAAAAGAACTACCAATTTTCATAATCGGTTAAGACTGACACAGTACTTTTTAACATAGTATTCAGGTTTTAAAAATGTACTAATCTCAGACTCCTTTAATATTATCCGAATGTAATTTGACCTTTCTTTTAATAGTTTATGAAGATCATTTTTGGTAGTACTTCTTGTTGTGTATAATTTATTCTCTGTTGATCAAACCTTTAAAAAAACGAGCTGTTATGCACACTGATTACTTCTTATATACTGACATTAGATTCAGGTGGACAATGAATTATTATTTTTACAGCAACACCAATTGTTACAAATAGTACACAAAAAAAGATTAATTTGTGATATAATAAAAATCTAACTCATCGTGCTCCCAGTTGAGTTTTTTTTAAAGAAAAAAATTATTTAGATTGATATCAACTTATTCAAATGATTGTTTTGAATCTGCAAGATTGGATTAATACGCATATTCAAACAATATATTTCAAGCTTTACTGAATACCGAGAATCTGAACAAGTTGTTGCTTGTCTGGCTGACAGGATGATAATCTGCTATAAATGATTATCAATCACAGAATCTTCTGATTCATTCTAATTTAATTACTATTTTTCAATTTCTATTACCACTATCTTATGTACAAAGAAATTCTCAAAAACTCCATTAACCAACTAGAACTGTCCTAATGGGACTAATACCCCCGCTAGGCTAATTTCAAATGGGACAAATAATTGAATTGAATAATAAAGGTTTGGAGCACATACAAAAAAAAATTTCTAGAATTATAAAAAAAAAAAAATAAGTTAACAAAGAAAAATTAAAATCAAAATTGTCAGAATTTCACTGTAAATACATATCTATAACAGTAATACATTTACAAATGTATGTATTTGATGATATATTTTTTTAATTTAATTGATTTAAAGAAAAACCAACAAAATGACAATAACCCCTCCCTTTGCAGTGAATAGAAATACCGGTAGCCAAGCAATGCTCTTCTGTTGATAAAACTTTCAATATCTTTCTAATAAGAGTCTTGACAGATGCAATTAGTTGTTTCAAATTTTCCTCACTTTCTCTTATGGCACAATGGAACTCCATATCAGAAAATTGATCCCATAGGACTATGATTTTCTTTGATGAACTTGTTATTTAATAAACTCCCAAAACATTACCATAATTACCATACTATGTAAAAATATGTAAAAAAGAAAATTTAATATTACAAACAATTTTAAAATTGCCAAAACACTACAATCATATCAGTAATTTTGAATTTCATTTAAATTAATGCCCAATAGGGTCACTTCATCAATTTACTTGACAAATAAATTTAAACAACCTCTAAAAATAGTTTAACTTCTTTATTAATAATGATATTATTTATTTCCTTATAATGATAGACCTTTTGGTTTACATGAAACAGTTTTAAAATAGCCCCAAAACCATCACCCATTTTACAGATTATCAATTTCCCCTAAACACATGCTCCATCTGAACCATGGCTCAGATAATGGCTCCCTTGGGACAAATGAATTCAGCCACACTTGTCTTTGATGTTCTTATTAACTCCTAAGAATTTATCATTGACAAACAAAAACTTTGCATTGTCAGTTGATAGAATACTTATAAAAAAAATTTTTTTTATTAATTAAGACATAAAGACAAAAAACTCCATCTGGATGTATTTATATAAATATATTTTAGAGTGTTTTCTATTAATTATTTAATAAAATCTGTAAGGATTACCTCCCTTACTTTTCAACATTAGTGTACAATATATAGAATAAGGAAAATAAAAACTGTCATAAAATCATTAAATCTTGTCTGATCTTAAAAAAAATTGCAGGTGCACATCTTCAGATGATGTTCAACATATGTACAAATTTTCAAACTGTTCCATGCAGTAATAAAAAATTCTATAGGGGGGACAAAGTTGCGTCTACAGACAGACGGACAGACGGACGGACGGACAGACGGACGGACGGACAGACGGACGGACAGACTGAAACCAATATACCCCCCTAAACTTCGTTTGCGGGGGTATAATAATAAAACATGTAATCGTGTACATTCTATAATCTTACGACTTTGTTTTCAGGAGAGGGTTCATACACTAAGCTATTCAATAAAATATGCTTTTAAAGGGACTTGGACACGATTTGAGATCAGAAATTTTATTTGTTATGTAAAAAATGGTTTACTGGTGCAATTTAAATGATTGACAAACATATTGAATGTTAAAGTCGAGTTACAAGCGAGATACAGAGGTAAGAATTAATTGTTATGTACACAAAGCTCGAGTCTTATAGTTGTTTACAAAAATGTAATGTACAGATTTACCATGTCTAGGACAAAATGACATGTAAAAAACAGTTTAAACTCAAACAACATCTTCATAAATAATATTTTTAACAAAAGAAAGATACATTTGAGTAAAATTTACACCAATACAACACAAATGTAAAAAAACGACAATATTCGAGCTTTGTTTACAAAACAACGAATTATGAACTCTGTATCTTGCTTAGAACTTGATATTTGACTTTCCAATTTTGGCATAACATTTTAAACTTCTATATTTATCAGTATAAACATTGAAAATGTAAAAATAAAATTTAAAAATGTTTAAGTCAAATCGTGTCCAAGTCCCTTTAATAAATTCAGTTTAATCTGATAGTGCTTTATTTCAAAATCATCATTGGAACACAAATACACTATCCTGTACGTGTAAATAAATCCTCGTCCATGCTCTGTTTACTATGTAGCCGATTGCTGACTATGTCTTCTTTGACGAATAACACACAGAGGTTTCTTATCTCAATAAAAATCGGCAAAACTCGGAGATCTGTTGCAGCTGGGATTTTCGGCACACTTAATTGAGCTGTGTGTTCTTATCTGATGCTAGTCAAATGGAAAAATTGTTATAAACTGATTTTTATTCATCAAAGAAAATGTTTTTAGAAGGAAATGATTTTGTGTCACCTGTCCTTTAAGAAAAGCAGGCTGGAAGATGTGGATTCCTGTCCTTACTTCAGCATAAACCCTCCAAGGCTAGAGGAGTCCTTGAACAATGAACTTCATTTTTTATCTGATCCTGTTTTAAAGAATGGGGAATACAAGTCGTTTGAAGCAGTGTATGGTATTGAAACGGATGACTGAACGAGGATTTGCGTAACTTTTGTCAAGTAAGTTGGTTTTTTTTTTTACATTGTTTACAAATCGTTTTGTTTACAAATCGTGACCTACTTTCAATTTTCCTTGTGTATTATTTATACATATGTAATAGAGTGTAGAGCTGATACGATGCCCCTGTGCTTCATGACAGGAAACACGATCATGGGAAGTAATTGGCCAAAGCTTCGACTATCGAACTGAAAGGGAGTTGAAGAAAACAATGCTGAAGTTCGAGCATGACGTAGAAAAGTTTTTCCAGAGAATTAGTTTTTAATGTTTTTTTGTAGAGAAAAAGTTGGACTCACAGTTTCCAGTTGGAACAATTTCTTTCAAGGTATTTCTCCGCCATAGATTTGGAGATTTGACGCTTCAAATTTCCCAGCCTTGTTAATTGTATTAGAACTGCAGGTTTTTTGGCGTCACTTTTTCACCTATGTAAATTTCTCCACTAGATAATCTTCCTCTCATTTTTTCTTTTCAACTTAAAGCTTGTGATGTTTATTGCATTCTCTGTCCCCAATTTAATGAAAATTTGCCAATGATTCCCAAGTGGTATTTCTTTGCTTTTTCTGTCTACTTGACTATTTATCCTTCAGGGGATTCTCCTATTTCTTTCAAAAATTTCTCTGCCTGAAATTCGTAACGGAAAAAGAAGCCATGGTGTTGTTTAGATTGTACTTTTCCAGTCTTTTCTCTTAAGTTTCGCCTTTCTTGATTTTTTTTTAAATTCTTCTTTGGACAGAACATTGGTCTTAATTCTCTCATTATCGTGTTTCTGGAAGGAACTTCCAGACGACAGAAAATGTCTTAGATCATTCTCTTGAATCGAAGAAAGGAGATTTGTGTTTGCTTCTCTTGTTGCATAAATTCTAGCTTTCTTTTTGTCTGATGGAGATGGCTTGTCAATAAGACTGAATTTTTTTGGACAATCTTGTTTTTACTATGGGATCTAATGTCAGAACTATTTAGTAGCTGCCTTTTGGTCTGATTGACTAAATGACAAAGCTTGTTTTGACAATACATATGCTGATTTTTCTAGATCCTGATCAGATTGTGTAGCTTTAAAGACATGGAGAGACGAGCTATAACGGAAGTAAACGTTGGGAGGTTGTACAGTTTAACAGTCTGTGAGTATGTTTTATTCCTTGTGGAAGGTAATACCATGTCAAAAGATTTTTTCATTTTTTTTTTGCCGTCTCTTTTTAAATGAAAGATATATGTTTGTTAAAAAGTATATCAATTCATGAACATACATACCCAGCATTTTTTTTTCTCTCTCTCTATGACTCTCACTCTCTCTGTTTAACCCACCACCCTTTTTCGCAGAGGATAATGGGAGACAGGAAGAAGGGTTGTGCATGACCCAGTATATTTCCTTGATATGGGTTTATCATGCAATGTGAAATCAGATAATTCCATCAATCTCTGTCCTATATTTCTTCTCTTTCTTTCTCTCTCTCCCTCGTTATTTCAGGTCTTGTGTGCTGCTTTTAAATAGACAAACTAAAATTTCCAGGGACAAATGACATCTTGTGTTCTTCACGTCAACCTCATACACATGTTTTGAAAAACCTCAAGTTGCTTTGAGTGGTTTTAAAACAATGTAATGGCTATTTTATAAAATTTCTATGTTAGGCCATGTTAATGCTTCAAAGTGACAAAGGTAATTATGGTAGTGAGCCTCCAGGTGTACATAATCATGACGTGTGGGAAATTATTTTATATTGTATGCATAAACACTATATGACTATTTTGGGCTCACCTTAAAGCCTCCCAAACCCTTTTGACATGAAATTTATAATTTTGGTAGACTGGGCTTCTTTTAAATATATTATACATTTTTTACACTATTTGACAAGTTAAGCCCTAAAGTCTAAAACCATACCTCGGGGGACATGGAATTTACTATTTTGGTAATTCATGGTGTACTTAATTATAGTTTGGTCTTTTTCGTAAGAATTGTGGTAGTCAAGAAGATTTTGAAAAATGGTTAAGTTTTTAAGATACAACCATGGGTTTTTTTTCAATCAGGCAACACACTCAATTATAGTAATAGTCATTGAAATAGCAATTAATATTGATTCATAATCAATATGACTTACTTTCCTCAATATCCCCTTCACGGAGATCATAGTTTTGGGTTGCATTAAGTATGTGGGCCATGTGCACCGGAGGATTCAATATGGAATCTACTTTTTCTTTGTCTACCAGGAAATTTGCACACTGGACACCTGTTAAAATGCATAGTATCTGTGTTATGCTTTTAAAAGGTATTGACTACAAATGTGGAATTAAAATATGAAGTCCCTTTAAACATTATAGTAGTTTGATAATTCGATAATTTAAAGTTGTGATACTTTTACTATATGATGCTCATCAATTTAGATTACATGCCAATGAATGTATTGAAATTATTGACCTGAGAAACAAGAGATCAATTATTCATGGCCTTCGTTAGTAATTTTACTGAACCTTTTAACTTTGAAATATTATTTACTGTGATATAATAGGTCATGGCATATTCACCTTTACTTGAATGGACATAGTGCTGTTTCCACTGTTACGCATTCCACCACAACAGAAACACCTTCTTGGTTATTCTTGTTAATCATGTCATCTCCCCATAATTAAACTTCGTTTGATCTGTTATGGTGATTACTCTTCTCTACGAATTATTGCCGAACAGGATAATCATGGATTGATTTGGCACGCGGTATTGCGATTTAATGTGTGTTTTAGTGTACAGTGCACGTGTGTGAAATTCCTGCTTGTGTTCTTTCGAAGATGAGCGGTTCAGAAAGCAGTGTTTCGAATACTGTTTTACTCGTTATAAAAGAAATAGGCATGTCTTTTGTAACAATTGACGTTCGTTACAAAGTTTAGAACATTCCATTAAAAGGAAAACTTTTTACCACTTCAATGCGCTTCATTGTAAAGTAAAATTAGTAGGCAACAAGTAAAAGTTGCCAAATAGAGTTTTTTTGAGTCCACACATACGGACTTTATGGAATGCAACCCCTTCTATGGAAGAGTCCATTTATGGTTTAAAGTCGTTGGACAATTCCAATCTTAATAAAACGAGCCACAGGAATTCTTCTCCGCTCCATATTGTCAAAATCTTAGGAGCAGTCCATAATTTTTCGCGCCACTATAGCTGAATAATCCATGATGGAAGGCTAAGTAGTATTCAAACAATGTGTCCGTAATTAAGTTTTAATCACTATATTTTTTTCTTGCTGGCAAATATAGTTTTAGGAGAACATTACATGTTCATAAAATATTTCAGGTTTAAAATAAATATTATGTAATATTCATTTACAGTAACCCCACTCTAGTAAGGATAATTTGAAACAGTCTTTCTTGAGAGACGCGCATTTGGAAGAGTGCGAGAAGAACGAACTAAAAGTCGAAAACAGATAAGAATAAGCCTTTTCGCGATAAATCTTGCACATGCGCAGAAACGCTTCCGGGCGGCAACTATTTATATCCGCATTCCATAGCTGTTTTTTACATAGTAACACAGCTCAGTATGGCAGAGCGGGAGAGTTTGAAGAAACTGAAAATCAGTTCGTTGAGAAATTTACACACAGAGCACGGAATCCACATATGTAAGAAGAAAAAAGATCTCATACAAGAATTACTTTTATGTCAAACGCCAACTTCTGTTTTGACGTCGATCATCCAACAATCTTCGGCTGAAGTATCATTGAACCTACCCTTTGAGGAGAGTTTGCCACCTTTTCATGCCGTAACCTATGACTGTTTGGACCAGAGTCATATTCCAACATTAACGTTCAGTGATATTTACAGTTTTATCATTGAAAGACCTACTTCACATGGTATTGCTGTGAAAAATTTCAAGGGCTTAAACAAATCCATTAAACACTTCGAAGCTGGTGACGTCCAAGATATTAGAGTGTCAGAGGTAGAATTTTTAATTACATTTTGTATTTTGTAAAAAACACACATTATAATTATTTTAAAAAAAATGATAAGATAAAAGCATGATCAGATTAATGCATGTAAAAAAAAAATCTGATATCAGAGACATACATGTCTCTGCTGATATTATTTTGTTTTAATTGTTCATAATAAATAATATTTTTTACATTTTTATTTAGGTCAATTCGTCTATAATATATGTGAGGGCAACATGCCAGGCTTCTATAAAGAAGCAGCAATATCAAGTGTATACCTGCATGTCAAAACCAAACACTAGCACACCACATATACGGCATGCATATTGCCAGTGTCCTATTGGGTAATAGTTTATAAATATACTTATATATATGAATTGATAAACATTTTCAACAAGTTTTTTTTATAATCTTATGAAAATCCACATCCCAGTGAAATTTTAATCATGCATTGCTATTGCTATTGTTTAAATTACAATTTCATTTTTTTCAATGGATCAACACAAGAACTTAGTTTTCAACTGCACTATTCTATCCTTTTGATTCGTAGGTTAGCACAGGCATGTAGTCACATAGGTGCCTTACTCCTTGCATTAAGTCATGCAAAACCCAGCAAGTCCTCTCCAGAAAGCTGTACATTTCAGCCATGTAAATGGATAATTCCTGGGCGCCAGGTGAAGCCTACTGGACCAATTACTTCTTTGCCTAATAAGTGTAAGGGCCAATAGAAAGAGTCTGAAGATTTTACAGAAAATCTTGATCCTCTTGCCGCTTATGACCCTCGTAATTCAGACGACAGACATTTGGATCTTAATCGCACACTGCAGCATTTACAAGATCTATTTTTTTAAAAATTATAATTCATGCTTTAGTTACTATTTGGCAGTGGAATTTGATAATTAGAATTTTTGAAATAATAATTAGGTCTGTAGAATCTGTCAGTCTGACAAATCTGTGCATTTATTATCATAAGGAATGTCGCACTTGTGGAATATACCTGACCATGCTCCAGAGGCTGTCCAAGAGATGGAGGTGCAGGATGTGGAAGATATTATGTTTGCAAGGATGAGAAGTCTCATATTTTGTGAGGGGAATGGTATGAATATATATTTGATAAATATGTTGATTAAAGATTAAGTAACGTTAACTTTACTATGAAAAGTTAAATTTAAACATTTTTTTTCGAAATGAAAATTATTTTTGAATTATATTTTCTTATGTTTATCTTATTTTTATTTATAAACAAAAGTTTCAAAAAATCTTTAAATCCTTGAGTTTCATAATTGTTATGATATCCTAATTAATTTCAAAATTTTAGAGCCCCAACTGTCGATAACCGAGGGCTTAGTTGAGTTTATTGAGAGCTGCACAAGAGACAAGAGAACATCAGAGATGTGGCAGAAACTCCATATTGGTCGTCTCACCAGTTCTCTTTTTGGTGATGTCTTGAAAGCTGGATCCAATCCGAAATCTTTGATAAAGTAAATTATTGAGGGTTCCAGTCTTAATAAGTAAGCTGAACAAATTATGACTAATTCTTATCTTATTCCATAGAAACTATCATATATAGGATTTTTTATTTCTTAAATGGAAGAAAATACATCCACTGTGTGTGTGTATATATATATATATATATATATATATATATATATATATATATATATATATATATATATACACACCATCGTCGACATCGGATACTTAATAATGTTGACAATGTGTCGACTTTACCCATTTTATGACAAATTAAGTTGACGACTTTGATTGTTTTATCTCATTTCTGCAAAACACTTTGTTCAACTAAATATGTGTGCACGAACGATGCATTGATGAAATTGAATTCAAGAAACATTTATGATCTAATGTTTGAATAAAAACAACACTAAACACTTATTTTATTATGTAAACTCGATATTTAGGAAGTAGATCGAGTTCCCAATAATGTTGTATTTTACTTGAAAGTTAATCACGTGAAAGGTCATGTACAATAAACATCAAAATGTTCACTTTACAAATCTACTTTCTGGTTTGGAAGGCTTTTGACAACTTCAAGTTTCATCTTCCTAGTTGGGGGGGGGGGGGGGGCATTTTTTGAGTTGCTGATGAATTATTCCTCGTTGTCTTTAATATCTTTACCCATTCTACTGAGGGAATTTGTCGTCTGAATAATGTTTTTCAGAGGCATATCTTTGGTTGATTGCTTGATGAATGTAAAAATCAATCGCTTGTATTTTCATGGTCAGACACTAGATGTGTCCCTTTAATTGAAACTATGCAGAAACTTCAAGTGTCAGTTACAAGAGGATACCTGTGTGGACTGTTGCATAGGTATGCATATTTACTATTTATTGTTATCTTAAACAACAACTATGGTTATGCTTAAATTTATTTCAATAAATACACGAGGTTTAAACTCTAAGGAAAAAAGAGATAAATTTTACAGTTGGATAATTGATACAAATATCGATGTTATTTTGATTCAAGAAACGCATTTTGTAGAAAAAAACGCTTTTCAATACGATTATGCTTGGAATGGAAAATCTATACACTGCTTTTCTGACTCACCTTTTAGTAGAGGCGTATCTATTTTGTTTAAAAAGGGGTTAGATATTGATATAAAAAATATACATAAGACCAGTGATGGTAGAAAAATATTGGTCAATTTTAATATTGGTGATATCTCCTATAGTTTAGTTAATATTTATGCACCGAACAAAGAAACCTGCAGAATTGATTTTTTGAAAGGAATGAAAAGATTTATCATATTGTTCATCAAAGACTTCAGACACAATATTATCAACAGTGCTTTCTGAAAATGTCGTGTCAATGTAAATCTTTGGAAAGTATATACTATAAGTATTATAAATATTTATACCTTGATCGTTTAGCTAATTTTCTGCACCCTATATAACACACTTTACATAATATGAAAATAAAACAACAACAATTGTTTTTAATTAACAAACTCGACAGTGTAAAATTAAATGAATTACAGTAACCCACCCAGAATAAAAAAAAATTACAATTGTCCTGTGAGATTAATTATCAAGTAGTGGCGATTCAAGGATAAGAAACAAATTAGAACTGTCAAACTAGAGAGTGACTAATGATTCTATTTTAAACAGACTGCCTCAATCACTTTTGATATAGCAACTCTGATCAAGCAGAGTGTTATCTTCATCTCAAGGGACATTTCAGCAGCAAAATAATTACAATAGCAGTGAGATTGGTAATGAATTAAACAAGTATTGTTCCACAAAATGTTAGTTTAAAGAATAGATCCTTCTTTACGTCTTGTTAACATCATTGATGATAATACATTGTAAAACATTACCCACCAGAATTAAAATTTTATATACGGTAAATATTATCAAATTTTTGGGTTGTTCATAGATATATATCACTTTAACAATCATTACCATATTACATATACGCTTGGTGGTTTTATATTCATATGTCCTAGCCACTTCTTTTGTGAGCCTAAATTGCCTCTTGTTTACTGTGTATATTAGATTCAATATGATGAATGTCATGGAATGATATTGTTCTTAAAGTGGCTCACTATACCTTGAAATATTTTCTCAAATCAGCAGTTAATAACTTGATTATGATAAATATCATAGTGGATAGAAGTATTTAAGTCAAATAGGCAAAAAATGTTGAAATTTGGATAAAAATTACATTTTCAAAAATTTAATTCAGTAATCATTAACAAAATCTCCAGGCGCATTCGAACTCACGATCTGCGGTTCAGAAGTCCAAAACTTTAGCCACTGAGCTATGACGATATACAACCGCATTGAACGATGTAAACAGTTTAACAAAATATATAAATCGCCATCTTGTGACGTTGCGTCATCAAAACAGTCTGGGTGTAGTGAGATACCTTAATAATTTGAAAATTGAGAAACAAATGCTTAACATATCTTATATTTGAGAAGGTATAGACTCATTGAAATGACAGAAGATGTCCACATCTACTACATAAAGAATGTGGACCATTCATGGAAGACTTTGGACGGTAGTTTCTTCAAACAAAGGGTTGACGGATCCATAATAATGCCAACACTGGACCACCTTTGATGTTGGCATCATTTGAGAAGATCGATATCCAAAATATTAAGAAGAGCTTGTCATTTTGGTCAAAGATGATGTCGTTCACTTTATTGTTGGGTCAAAGTCAAGCAAATACAAATGGTTATTAAAGGAAAAGGGCAATTTGGTACCTACCCAAGATTCCCAAATATAATCCACATGGAAAACAACCATCCTGCTGTCCATGAAGATTTACAGAGACTGCTTACAAATGAAGATGAAAATCCAGAGGTAACTTTCTTCTTATAAATTGTTCATATTTTTACATCAGAGATTGTTATTGAACATCCAAAGGTGCTAGCACCTCTATTCAATTACATTTAACAAGGTTCAAATCATTTCAATACTCTATGCATTTGATTATAGAGAGTTATTTAAAGGTACCCTGCAAAGTGTATTGCCTATATATTTGTTTTTCATTGTTAAAAAGAAAGAAATAAATACTTGTAAACTTATTATTTTACAGGTCTTCTCAAGTGATTAGTTGAAAGATACTGGTGCCTTTTCCAGAGATTTGCTTTGCATGTACTTTGTTCATTTCATATACCAAACAGGAGTAAAACATGTTTTATCAGTCCCAAATTTCTGCTTCTATCACATTTTGCTTAATATTTCAATAATCATAAATTCCTTTTTGTCCAAACTAATATTTATGGTCATTTTCTTATTTAAGGTACCTGTATTTTTTATCCTTAAAAATGAACAAATGTCAAATGTGAACTTGTATTTTTAAAAGAATGTTCAATTGAGTTAAGAATAGTTTAGAGTACTGGTGTTTTAGAAAGATTTTGAAAAGAGTTTTCCTACACACAATTGTGTATTAAAATAGTGTGACAGATGTAGTAATGTACATGTTAAATTTATAAGAGTCTCATTTGTTCACTAGTTTCAGTAAGAATGATAAATTTAGTAGTTTTTATATTTGGATCAATTTTTTTTGTAGTCCCCACACCAAAAAAGCAAATGAAACTTGATAATCTTGGAAGAGTTCTGCACATTTCATATGCTAAAAGTGATGCAAGAAAACCAAAATCAACAAAGCAACAGCCTCATGTACTGGAAATTGTATTTTCCCGCGTTTCGGTAGTAATAGCGGGAAAATGTTGTATTTACGGAACGGTGCATTATTATGGAAGGGTCCATTAGTAGCCAATAGAATTAGAGAGTAGAACAGGTTTTAGACAGGTGTTATTCAGGTATTCACTTCTAGCCGCCGCGCGTCAGGAGTTAGACAAAATTTAATAAAAAATGTATTACTAAGTATCTTTAAGTAAAATATATACCATATATGTTGTGAGGTCTGTTCACAACCTCCCTGCATCCAGCGGCACCTGGCAACAGACACAGGTTTTCTAGAGTTTTTATACTGCGATTTTTATCGTTTTATCTCTAGTTTTTTTCCTGGCCGGCCCTGATGCATTGTGTAAAGGGAGATATTATTTATGACTCTGATATTTGTTTTTGATGTATATCGGTATACTAGCAGTTTTCATATATTTATATATGCTAGTTCATCATGATGTTTTTCTGCAAGTTTGTCTATATATATAGCAATATTTAATAAATCAAAGGCGTCCAGCAACCACGGCTGGCTGTCAGGCATTTTGATGTTTGTGTTTGTTTTTTAATGTGAGTAGTAAAGTTAATACGTTCTGAAACCGTCTCTTTACCAGCTACAGACTCTCACTCAAGTGTTCAATTCAACACAGACTCTGAAAGACATGATGACCGTGGTTCCAATCTACAATCACCCATAAGAAAATAGTTTTATGAAATTGTTACTGAATTAATGGAGAATTGTTGTTACAAAAATCTGTGAAGGGGATGATTTTTCATTTGAAAACTTGATTCCAGTTAACGAAATTTACGTTATTGAGTACAGTAATGAAGATCCTTTAATGGGACAAGATGAGGAAAATCAGGCCAATTTATCCAGGTCATTTTATGAGTGTACATCATAGTATGGTATTATTTTTTCTTTACGCTATTTGCCATACTATCAGTGGAGCTCAATTGGCAGATACACTAACTTTTGTTAGTCTATACTGCTTACATTCGCATCCAGGTTAAAAGAGCATCTATACTTTAAAAAATATTTTGCAATATGCATTTTCCAAAAGTATTTTGCAATATGCATTCTACACGAGTGAAGCAGTGCATGACAAGTGTGAAAGAAAATGACACCAGTTGCCTTTCTTTAAAATGTGGAATACAATTAGGAGTTAAAAACAAAGACTATTTCATCGAATTACCTTTGGAACAACAGTTAAAGAAAATAATAAAGAGGCCTGGAATTTTGAATTTAATTCAATCAAGAAAATAACAGAAAAAAGGCAGTTCAATGGAATTGAAGACATATATGTGGTGCTGTATACGAAAGGTTTTCTGAATTTGGAGGTCCCTTATCTTCAAAAACCCTACAAATATATCATTTACATGGAACACTGATATACTTCCTGTTTTCAAAAGTTCAAAGTTTTCCCTTTGGCCCCTCTATCTAGTCATTAATGATCATTCATTTAAACAGATTTTTGAAAGAAAAATATGATCCTTTGCGGACTCTGGTTTGGTGAGTCAAAAGCCATTTATGAGTATTTTTACAAAACTGCTTATGAAATCTCTCAAAATTTTAGTACGTGTAAGTGTTGGAATTCAGTATGAAGTGGAGAACGAGAAGATTTGCACTAAAGCCTTTCTAATCTGCGGAACAGCTGATCTACCAGCCAAAAGTGAAATTTTAAATTGTAACCAATTTAACGGCCAGTTTAGTTGCATGTCGTGCTTACATCCTGGGGAACATAATGAACACAAAAAGGAGGAAGCGTTCACATCTGTCCATATACTGCATCTATGCCTAAACACGAAGAGAGAATAACTGAAAATTGCCTGAGAGATGAAGTGGGAGTCGGTTCTCTTCATGTGATCCCGGCTGTGACAGGGATGGGCGTGGCTGCGCCCCCTAGAAGATCGGTGATCCCAGCTGTATGTGGCACTGGCTCCCAGTTTATGGAATAGTTAAACGCACGACCTGACTCGTAGCAGAAACCGCTGCACGAATTCAGAACGTCCCATGTTAAGTGGCATTTGAACATTCCACTAAAAACCTTCAGAATTTATATACCTTCACCTCTTTACACAAAGTCGAAAGACACAACATATAATCTGAACAAAACATAATCCTCAAATCTACAAGCCGATATTACTCTAGTGGCGATAGATGTTGCATCGCTTTACACCAACTTTCATCAGGAAAAAGATAAAACATCCTGTAAAGAACATTAGGATACAGATTCCTTCAGTCGAATACCTCATCAATCTCCTAGAGCAAGTCCTTAAACTCAACAAATTTTTGTTTACTGGAAAACATCTTCAAAACAGTGGCACTGCTATGGGCACAAAAATGGTAATAAAACTCCCATATAATTCTAACAATCAATAGCTGAGAGAATGAACGAAAGCAGTAATCGATACTTAATGAAACGATATCGCTAGGTTAAATAACAAAAGAAAGATGCAAACAGCTGCAGTGAAATGTTAACAATCTTAAAGGCGCAAAACTTAACTTAGCAGTTGATAAACCCTCTAAAACAGCTCATAAGGGTTTACAATTAGCTCTGCGTTACATAATAAAAACTGCATGCCACATGATAAAAGCCAGCTATTGATTGAATCACCAAGATGATCAGGCAGAGGAAATGGATACATTTTTAAGCGTTGCAATTGTTTTCTTTCTTTATAAATTTCGAGGATTCAATAATATGAAAAATACAGTCTGAATTTCGAGCTCCAATAAAACTCACAGAAAAGACAAGCATACAATAGCTGAGAAATCAAACGAAAGAAACAATCGCTTCCTTAACAGAGCAAGGACCATATACTATATTTGATTTCAAAGAATTTGGTACATTAAGATATGCACTTGTGTACAATTTAACTCTTTACAACGCACGTACAGATGGCGGGGCAAGCAGTATGACGTTAGTTGGAAGAATGACAAGATGTTTGTGATCAGCATCAGAGAGTATGTTTATTGTGTTCAACTCGTGAATAAGCTGGAGATGTTTTTACTCAATTATTTTTTAAGGATCTTTTAAAATGAAATGGGCTGTTATTTATCATATACAATGTCTCATAGGCTTCCTCCATCAGAACTTAGCCATTGCATTTATTTAAAAACAGAATACGAAGTGTTACAACAAAAATCAGTCTAAGAAAAGAAGGTCCTTTAGGTCAGGAACAGCTCTGCAACAGGGGACTACGAAGAACATCGGTTAGCTTTGTACTATCTATGACGAGTTCTGAAACGGAGTACACATAACAGTGGATGATAATTCTCTCCGGCTCCATGTTACTCAAAAGAGCTTGTCTAATACATCACAAAACATTTTTTTAATAATGATATCTTTTTTGGAACATAAATTAAGCATTTTCTCTCCTTTTCTTGATTTTGTTGCTTTGATGATGACAAAGCTCAGGGTGCCTGTTGATGGATCAGGTGAGTACTAAAACTTGAGTTACGTTGATTCTCTCTTTGCTCGTCAAATTTTCATTACACTTGATATTCTGACTACAAAAAAAGTCTAGAAATTTCTCCATGAAATTTAACTGTAATTCAAAATGCGGATGCCTTAACAAAGTCGTACAAAAACGAAAGATATATTAAATAAACTTTAGGAACTTTTCTTATGAAATATATATGCTCTAATATATATTATGTCTAACCAGTATTTTCATTTACATTTTTCGGTAACCGGAAAATTTGGGACATGACTTTCTCGAGTACTATTCAAGCTCAACAATTCAATTCTCGAGATTTATAGATTTAACCTTGAGTTCTGGAACTTCAGTAGAGAGTTCGTTAGGAATACAGTTTTTGATCGCTGGTTTGTCGAGGATAATATAGCAATTAGACCGTTCGTAATATTGAAACTTCAGTAAACATTTCACTTCTGACTTATAGGAAAATCTTAAATACGATTAGTTGGAACATTTCATGCATACTTTTAAAAATTTGGTTATTCAGTTCACGTGAATCTTCTGATTGGGGACTACGCGCGGCAGAAACTTTATCGCTTCAAAACACACCAACTTTTTAAGATGCACATATATCGAAAATTAACTTTATTCTCTTTCAAACAATGCTAGTTATTTCAAAGTAAACTAGAACTGTCCTAATGGGACTAATACCCCCGCTAGGCTAATTTCAAATGGGACAAATAATTGAATTGAATAATAAAGGTTTGGAACACATACAAAAAAATTTTTCTAGAATTGTAAAAAAAAAAAAAAAATTAGTTAACAAAGAAAAATTTAAATCAAAATTGTCAGAATTTCACTGTAAATACATATCTATAACAGTAATACATTTACAAATGTATGTATTTGATGATATATTTTTTTTAATTTAATTAATGTAAAGAAAAACCAACAAAATGACAATAACCCCTCCCTTTGCAGTGAATAGAAATACCGGTAGCCAAGCAATGCTCTTCTGTTGATAAAACTTTCAATATCTTTCTAATAAGAGTCTTGACAGATGCAATTAGTTGTTTCAAATTTTCCTCACTTTCTCCTATGGCACAATGGAACTCCATATCAGAAAATTGATCCCATAGGACTATGATTTTCTTTGATGAACTTGTTAAATTTAATAAACTCCCAAAACATTACCATAATTACCATACTATGTAAAAATATGTAAAAAAAGAAAATTTAATATTACAAACAATTTTAAAATTGCCAAAACACTACAATCATATCAGTAATTTTGAATTTCATTTAAATTAATGCCCAATTGGGTCACTTCATCAATTTACTTGACAAATAAATTTAAACAACCTCTAAAAATAGTTTAACTTCTTTATTAATAATTATATTATTCATTTCCTTATAATGATAGACCTTTTGGTTTACATGAAACAGTTTTAAAATAGCCCCAAAACCATCACCCACTTTACAGATTATCAATTTCCCCTAAACACATGCTCCATCTGAACCATGGCTCAGATAATGTCTCCCTTGGGACAAATGAATTCAGCCATACTTGTCTTTGATGTTCTTATTAGCTCCTAAGAATTTATCATTGACAAACAAAAACTTTGCATTGTCAGTTGATAGAGAACTTATAAAAAATAATTTTTTTTCATTAATTAAGACATAAAGACAAAAAACTCCATCTGGATGTATTTATATAAATATATTTTAGAGTGTTTTCTATTAAATAATTAATAAAATCTGTAAGGATTACCTCCCTTACTTTTCAACATTAGTGTACAATATATAGAATAAGGAAAATGAAAACTGTCATAAAATCATTAAATCTTGTCTGACCTTAAAAAAAATTGCAGGTGCACATCTTCAGATGGTGTTCAACATATGTACAAATTTTCAAACTGTTCCATGCAGTAATAAAAAATTCTATAGGGGGGACAAAGTTGCGTCTACAGACAGACGGACAGACGGACGGACAGACAGACGGACAGGGTGAAACCAATATACCCCCCTAAACTTCGTTTGCGGGGGTATAATTAAGTTTAAATGGCAAACGATCTTTTGAAGACACTATAATAAGGTGATGCTACATTTTTACCGATTATTTATAAAGTTAGCGATCGACGCGGGTTTCTAGAAGTTTTGGGCAAGAACAAACCAATTCAAGAAACATTTTAATTCTCATAGCCGCGTGACCCCCCCCCCCCAAAAAAAAAAAAAATAAAAAAAAATACCGAACTGTTGACCATCATTAGAAGATAAAAGTGAAATGCAGTGGTTCATTTTAAATCAAATGAAGCTTCTATTTTCATTGGCAGTTTGAATCAACTCCACAAAATGGACATCTAATTTTTAACAAAATATTGTTAGGAATCTCCACATTTCAGCGGACGCACCTTTTTTTTCATACGAGTTCTTGACTTACAAGTAATCCAATTAACTGGCAATTTTGGGTTGCAGTGTCTGTTCTTAATGCCAAGTGTCAGTATGAGAAATAATTTATTGTCGGGGCACTATGGGGAAATGTTTTAAAATTCTTATGCATACATTGTATATATATAATTTCAACCAGCATGCTATTGATGTATTGCATGTATTGTACGAAAATATTTTCTGTTCACACGTTCATGACAAACAAATCAACTTAAAGGTTTAAATAAATTAAAGTACCTAATTTCCCTTGTTCGCGAATAAGTTTAAGGATGGCCTACCTTCTATAAATTCACTAATGGTTTGATAGTTCGTGCTTAAGTTACAGTAGAACAGCTTGTGCCCAAGTTTTTCGTCACATACTCTAAAGCTTCACTCACTTTTTAATACATATTAATGACTGAATACACTTGTTGATTAATAATACAACTCATTCACGATGTCTTAACTCGCTAAAATATGTAACGAGACTGGGGGAAGGGTCAATACGGTTTACGATTATGTCAGACTTTAACCAAAATACTTGGGTTAAATCTGGTCTCTTCCAAAGACATGATCCTTAGCATTTTTAAATTATAAAAATTTAGTTCAGTTATGAAATAGTTCTTCAGAATATTTAACCAACGCAGATACTGCGATCATATGAAATTGTGTGCAAAAATACTCCTAGTTGACAATTTGTCCATTTCCAAGGCTCAAGGTTGCTTCAAAGGCCAATTAGGTGGTAAGAATATCATCATCTAGCGTTACACTACAAATATTTTTCCATTACACTACATTTGACTTTGTATGCTTGGTAAAGCTCCTCAAAGTTGTTTACAACAAACATCTTAAATGCGTCGTATATGTTAAAAGCAATGATTTCTGCTGTCACTCACTGTTGTAGATCTTGGTGCCCTTACTTAGTAATAAAATTTAAAAAAAGGTAAATGTAAATGGTTTCCATTGGACGAGACCAATATATATTTATATAAATGGTTACACTAACTAGATTTTTCACAACTTAAGACTGAGGTGGGACAGCCATTGCAACTGATGAAAAGGCATAAGACCTGTCAAATAAATAACACTGATGACTCGATATCAATCAATATTTGGTAATGCATGTGCCATAACAGAATTTTCATACCTTCTTTATTTCTCTGGAGAATACGGAAAGAGTGATGACTGGCATAAAGCATTTCTATGGTAAGATGACTCAAAATTGTGAAACCCCGGGGCACCAAAGCGGTTTCATCTATACTACTATATTAAAATAATAAACTCGAATTTTTGGGCTTTAATACCGAGAAATCAGAAGAGTACTGTCTTTTGTTTTATATATTTTAAACATCATTGGTACTTGATTACCAATAAGGATACCAATGACATTACCAATGAGGAATCAAAATTGTGACTTTCATGGCATTAACACCCCCGGGGCGCCAAAGCGGGGTAATATCTTCAAAAAAGCATAAATATAAAATTTCTCCTTTTCTACTTTAACACATGTAAGGGAAAAAACCTAAATGCATAGGTATGATGTCCAGGAATTTTGAAATTCATGGTTCTTGGCCAATATAGCCTGATAGTAAAATATATTAATCTTTAAAAAATATTCTCTCTTCTCCCATAATTCTTTTTTAATTCACAACTGCGCCGGGAAAGTAGTGGAATTTCCATTGTGTACTGTTAGAGCAAATATAAAACGTTCCGTACTATCAGTACTCGTCAGTACGTCTCTAATTTTATCAGTACCGTCAGTATTAACGTCAGTATTTGTCTAAGTTTATCAGTGATGTCAGAGCATTATCAGTAAAAAATCTAAACCTACACCAAAAAAAATACCTTGTTGTACTCGTGCGTAGACTGAATTGTTTTCCATTCATCCGTTGATCATTTTTTGATAAGACAAAATTATGCACAGTTATGCATAATTAACCATCATTTCAATCAATTAACTGGTTTTAACGCATTAAAGTCGAACACCGCTCGTAAATAGGCACTGTCCGCCATATTTCTCTTTCAGCACAGCTCTCCCTATACCCTTATATAAGACACAGACCTCCTTACTGTTCAAAGAATATCTTTGCAGAGGTCTCACCTGTGTGGACGTATACATCTTGCCTCGCCGTGTTACTAAGTCAATTATCAAGTTGTAAGCACTTTTCAAGTTTTATGCATTTTTTTCAAACCAGTAGAGTACTAACATCAAATAAACTGGTCAATGCATTATTTACGAACATAATTATCACGTATAAAAGAATTAAATGCTAAAAAATCTGAAGAAAACGAAAGAAACTCTACACGTCGGCCACGAGTTTCAGATGTGCAATCGAGTGTAACGAAATCGTACGGTTTATATACAGGTACCTGTGTGACGGTGCCTTTTTACGAGCAGTGTTCAGCTTTAATTGGCTTGGTACTATCTGCACGTCCGCGTTTAAGAATGGGTTCTTGTGTTGCCGGCTCCATTAACGACGAGAGTTTTCCTACATCAAATCAAGCAACCGTGCGAATCATATCTTGTTTTAATTGGACACGCGCAATAATATAGTTGATGTTCGTCAGAATTGTTTTCACTGGTAAAACGTTTTGAAAGAAGAAACAAATGTTGGCCTTTTCTTTAGGTGTAATTTTCTTTGTTCCACACATTCTTGGTGGCAAGGCGCAAAACTCAAAATGGAAATACCGAAGTCATCCTAAGTATCACGAAACTTTGGTTCCATTTTATACATCCATAAATAGGTCATGTGCTACCCACGATATACAACGAAAAACATTTTAAACGTTTCAGAAACAGTACATGTGTTACAAGCACACCTGCTTAAACCTGGTCAACCAAAATATGAGTGTCGGTGGTCGTGTTATAGGCAAAATAGGGAGCTCACAATTAATGTCATTTAAACAAAGCTGCTTTTACGTTTTGAGTGATGAAATAGAAATTTCAATTTTAGACCTCAAAGGTGATTACCACAAGAAATTATTTTTGTATACTTCAAACGAAATAGAACAGAAAAATATCAGCTTGAAAAATAACTTTTACTGGAAAATTAAACCAACGAAAAAAAAACCCGGGGCACGATCCTCCCAGCGGGCATGTCCTCTCTCTTTGACCCTCTTTCCACCCTCCGTCCATGGTCTCCTTTCCTTAGGTTGTCTCTTATTTCAACCAACAGCGGTATAACTCTAATGATATCCTTAATATTTTAAAACAATTATTTGATGAAGTTTGATTCAAACCACTAGGTTAACAAACGTGTTGGTATCATCGTTTATCATCAGCAGAAACAAATCAATAACTTTACTACTAAAATCCACTTTCAGTTGGCATTGGATAGTCAGAAACAGTTGCTGTGCTGTGACTTTTCCCATCAACTGTATCATCAAACTCCAGAGAAGTGCTGTCATCTTCCTTCTTCAGACTCTAACTCTTCTTGCTATTCTTTCTGGATATGTTTAAACTGGATGTATAAAAACGATTTATATCAAGCATATTTATAGAATAATTAGAAATGCACAAAAAATAATATTGGTATGTTTTATTATTTACAGCTTATATAAATATAGATTGGCTGTAAAAATTGTTTTTTTTATTGTTAAAATTTAAATGTTCACTCCATTTCTTTTGAGACACGTGAATGAACAATATAATAAAATTTCTTGAGTGAGGATCTGTTTAGACATTTGATAATGACATTGTTCCTAAGTACTTGATGTACATATATATTAAAAAATTAAGGAAGAAAAATTGTGATGGATCAATCCAGCAGTGGAACTTCATGTATTATAAACAAAAATAAATATGATATCATGCAATGAGGTTCGCTCTGTAAACAATTCACTAATATACGTGTATTTTGTACATGTGTAAATCTAGCAATATAACCCCCCCCCCCCCCCCCTTCAAAGAAAAATGAAAAAGCAATTGTTACTTTTACTTAAATTAATTTGTAAGCAAGAAAATATTGAAATTCTATATTAATATTTAAATGCGCACTCCAGCTCTTTTGAGACACGTGAGTGAACAAATAAATTCTAGAGATCAAATATGAACAACGTTCAAATGTATATTTTCAAATGTTAAGATATGTTCTGCCTATTCCATATATAAAAAAAGATAGCTTTGTTTTAGATTTATTGTCTTAGAAAACGTTTTTGAGTTTTTTTTTAATAAAAGAAAGAGAAAATGCACTGTGGTAAGCTTATGTCACGTGTGTATTGAACTGAATTTAGCTTATTTTATTTCTTTTCCGATTTTCTTTGATGGGGTTTGAAAAATATCTTCGCCGCCGTTTGCCTCACAAGCATCAGATTTATCTGCACTGTGATAGATAGATCTTTTGCAAAGTTTTCATCCTCCAAACAATTTGAAAAGAAAGATGTCATACTAGGCTGGGACTTGTTAAAGTCATTTTTTTCCCCTCTTTCAGTGTTAGTAATTCTTCTCTTGTCGATTTTCCTCCCTGAATTTTTTATTCTCATCTTTCAAAACCTTCATCTATTTTTATACAGATTCTTATTTAATTTGCATTGATTTGCAGTTTGCCTTGCATTTTCTATCAACTTTTTTTATATCATGTTCCCCTTCATTTTTATTGCCTTGTTCTAGTTTGTGAAGCCCCCCAAGTATCTGAAGCTTAATTGTCTCTAAGTAATTAATGTGACTTCTTGATATCTTCCATTATATTGAGTGTGGTGTATAAAACATGGGATAAATAGAATCTCATATGATTTGTAGTATAATATGATTTTTATCCAACTTGTGTGTTTTATCCCCTCACTAAGGCTCAAGAAAAAAACACTTTAATTGTTGGATGAAAATCATATCCAACTACAAATCACGAGATCATATATATCCCAGTTCTTTACATCTTCTGCCGGGCATTTATTTCTCATCATTGTTAATATAAAGAGGATGGAATTCAAAGTTTTTTTCACTTCTCTATATTAATTGTCATAGCGGGGCCCTTCCTGACTGGTCAGTTTTCTATTTATCTTATGTTTTAAGGCTTAGGTTTTCAACTATGAAACATGATTTTTAACAAGAGGTATAAATTTCTTGAAAATCTTACACAATGTGCATTGGTTAATATGGTCTGGATCACACATCTCCTGAAGTCTGGTGCTGGCTTGGTAACAGCAGTTTCCCCAGGTGCTGCACAACTCTCCAACGTCACCAGGTAGTAGGGTTTCAGCACTTCCTGGATGTAGTCCAGTAAAAAAAAATGAATGAAACATATACATTTTTACATAATACAACAGTGACTCAAAAAATAAGAAACATATGAATATTGTCTGGTGGTATGTAGCTGTCAAAACATCAAGTACAGTTATCATCTGTTGTTTTTATCAATGAGTATGAATTTGAACAAAATTTGCCAATGATATTTATAGTATGTTCAACTTGTCAAGAGGCAAGACAGGTCAAACTACCTTCTTTGCACAGACTAATGGCAGTGCTATCCCCTCCAATATATGTATATCCGTATCAAACTCTAAAGCTGTGACGGCCTCTTGGATATCTTGGATGGTTATTAGTCCCCTACCGGTTTCACCGGAGGGGACTATAGCTTTCCTCTGCGTCCGTCAGTCCGTCTGTCTGTCCGTCTGTCCGTCTGCCTGTCCCACTTCAGTTTTCCACACTTTTTTTCTTTATGCATTTGAGGAGTAATATGAAACTTGCTGAACAGCTTCAAAATGTCAAACTACAGATCACGTTTACACTTTTGTAGCGTCTGATTGACATATTTTCGAGAAAACTAATTTTTTATATTCCAATTTTTTAATGTTCGGGTTCGTTATCGGGTTCGGTGTGTAACTGAATAAACGAGGTCAGTATGTAGTCAGTATACTGTGCGTTACTTGTACCATTCCTTTTCCTGTACCATTCCTTTTATCCTTTCAAACAAACAAATTAATTCTATAAAATAGTGTCAAGCATTGTGTTGTAAATTTAATCGGCAGGGTTTTTTTGTATTATTATTACAATCGGGTTCGTTGTCGGGTTGGGCTGTTTAACTGTTTGGTTTGATTCGGGGTACAGAAGACGGTAAGAAATGATATTGTGCATAACAGTGCATTGTTTTCACAAATTTTTACCAGCGAATACAGAATAGACTTGGCGAATTTACAGGAGATGAAATAAAGAGTATTATTTTACCTATTTCCTATTTAATTTCTATATCAACTATATAGTTTTAATTTCCTCTGTTCTTTTATCTCTGATTAAAGCATGACATCACGTTTACAATAGCTCTGAAATAGTTGTGTGCTTGAAAGCTTTTATAGAATAATACAAACTGGTAGGGGACGTGTATTGCTTATGCAATACTCTCAGAATGCTTGTTAGTCCCCTACCGGTTTCACCGGAGGGGACTATAGCTTTCCTCTGCGTCCGTCAGTCCGTCCGTCTGTCTGTCTGTCCGTCCGTCAGTCCGTCTGTCTGTCCCACTTTAGTTTTCCACACTTTTTTTCTTTATGCATTTGAGGAATAATATGAAACTTGCTGAACAGCTTCAAAATGTCAAACTACAGATCAAGTTTACACTTTTGTAGCGTCTGATTGACATATTTTCGAGAAAATTGATTTTTTATATTCCAATTTTTTAATGTTCGGATTCGTTATCGGGTTCGGTGTGTAACTGAATAAACGAGGTCAGTATGTAGTCAGTATACTGTGCGTTACTTGTACCATTCCTTTTCCTGTACCATTCCTTTTATCATTTCTAACAAACAAATGAATTCTATAAAATAGTGTCAAGCATTGTGTTGTAAATTTAATCGGCAGGTTTTTTTTGTATTATTATTACAATCGGGTTCGTTGTCGGGTTGGGCTGTTTAACTGTTTGGTTTGATTCGGGGTACAGAAGACGGTAAGAAATGATATTGTGCATAACAGTGCATTGTTTTCACAAATTTTTACCAGCGAAAACAGAATAGACTTGGCGAAATTACAGGAGATGAAATAAAGAGTATTATTTTACCTATTTCCTATTTAATTTCTATATCAACTATATAGTTTTAATTTCCTCTGTTCTTTTATCTCTGATTAAAGCATGACATCTCGTTTACAATAGCTCTGAAATAGTTGTGTGCTTGGAAGCTTTCATAGAATAATACAAACCGGTAGGGGACGTGTATTGCTTATGCAATACTCTCAGAATGCTTGTTTTATTATAGATGCAGTCCACAATGAATTCTGGAATAAACTCTGTTTGTGTTTTGAGAAAGTTTCCACACATTTGAACACTCTAATGACCATTTCCAGATAACTCGCATCGCTTTCACTGGCACTAGAATTTGCTTTTAGGATTGTCTTAATCTTTTCTACGAATCCAGGGAAATGTTGTGGAATATGATTTAATAGTTTGCTGAGCGGACAGGAAACTATGAACAAATGTTGCACTGACAACCAGCAGATAGTCTTCTTCACACATGTCAGATGTAAGGATGTTAGCATTTTTCACGGATGTCCTGAATTTTTCAAGAATTTCACTAGCATTCTTGACTGTCTGTTCCTTCTGCTCTTGCTCTTCAACCTTTGTTTGCAGAAGCGTCAACATTTTTGCTGAAGTTATGGCTGTACTATGGACTTTTGTTCCCTGAGTGAGTTTCAGTCTTTTCCTTGCTGAAGAATCACTGACATTCGCATTGTACTTCTGCGGGGAGACGGTGCATCTCTGGTGTCTAAATTAAACAATAAAAGCTTATTCATTTCATTAACTAAGTACATGTACTTTTAGATTGTAAATCAATGCTTAGAATCTGGGTTGTATGAATATGGTTACGTAAGTAAGTGAATAAACGTATTTATTAAAACTGACATTGAATATCGATTTTGGTATGCTTTTTCACTTTGCAATGACAAACGATTGGGGAAATAGTAATTGTGACTTCAACATGCTAACCAATTTTGCTTATTCATGAAGCGCCACTACTTCTACTCATTCCAGTGCAATGCTTAGTTACTGAAAATGTTAATTACAATCTAACAAAAAACGCATATAAAAATTCAAGCTCTTTTGCTTAAGTAGATGATCATATACACTGCCCACCATAAATAAGTATACAGTCTCAAATAAAGTGGCTTTGACATGGAAACATAAATATGCTGTACTTAAAATATACATAAATATCCTAAATTGAAAATTTAAAAAAAAGAGAGATAATTCATGCAAAAATGACATGAATTTTTGTTAAAATTTTTCAATTATTGTTCAAATCTTTGAAATGTTGTAATTTTCCTTACATCCATAATTAACTACATAACAAATATTTTCTGTCTTTTATCTTTAATCATCTAAAAAATAAAATTTAAACCCACAATTTCCTTTAATGTACACTCCTTTGTACAAGAAACCTCAATTAAGTTCTCCCTATCATTCAATAAATGAGACTTAAACGCGATTTGAATGTAAGGATGCCGGGAAAATTATCTTTGGAGCAGAGGACCCTATGCAATGTTCACCATCAACTTGGAGTTCCAATCACTGAGACGGCCCAGGCTCTAGGAGTAACAAGGTAAGCATTTTTGCAGTTTAAACCTAATTTGATTCAATTCTTAATAAACGTTCAAGTTCTGAAGTTTGTTAATTAAATTCCTCATTTGAGGAGGACAGTCTACAGGACCATCCAGCGGTACTCAGATACCAATTCTCATTCTGACTTGCCAAGATGTGGAAGGCCAAGATTGACTACAGCAAGACAAGACAGAATTCTGATCCGGCACAGCCTTGCAAACAGGAAAGATACCATTCCTATCCTGAAAACCTCTTGGAACCAAATTGGGGTTGATGCATCTGACAGCACTATTCGCCGCAGACTGCTTGAAGCTGGCCTTTCTGCTCGGGTAGCAAAGAAAAAACCTCTTCTAACTGACGTACATCGCCAGAAGAGACTTGACTTTGCAAGAGCTCATGCGGACTGGACTTGGGTGGACTGGTCCTCTGTTTTGTGGACTGATGAATCTCGCTTCACTCTATTCGAATCTGATGGCAGGGTCTACGTGAGACGAAGGCTACATGAGGAGTACAAGAACTGTTGCATAGTGCCAACTGTGAAGTTTGGTGGTGGTGGGGTAACTGTCTGGGGCGCTATGTCGTACAGAGGGACAGGTCTTATGAAAAGGATTGAAGGAAACCTCAATTCTCAGGGCTACATTGACATCCTTGAGAACTACGCAGTACCGTCTGCACATCTTTTGGGCTATGGTGACAATTACTTTTATATGGATGACAATGCACCATGTCATAGATCCAAAGTAGTGAAGGATTGGATGGCAAATAACAACCTGCGATCACTGATCTGGCCGCCACAAAGTCCTGATTTGAATCCTATTGAGAACCTGTGGCGTGATCTGGGCATTGCAAAGAAACACATCAGGACTCCAAACTGCACTGAGCTTTTTCAAGTGTTGAGCACTGCTTGGGACAATATTCCAGTCCAAAGATGTCAAGATTTGATAAGAAGTATGCCACGAAGAATGCAGGCAGTGATAGCAGCCCGTGGTGGATACACGAAATACTGAGACTAATTTACAATTTGAAAGACTGAGTTAAAAATTTGTTAATTTCCATTCTTTGTTTCATATTTTGATGTTAGAGCATTTACAAATTGTATTACCTTAAAATGTATATAAAAATGAAATGATATATTAATGATTAGTTCTGTTTTTATTACTTTATATTGAAAAAACATAAAATTTCACATGTGTATACTTATTTATGGTGGGCAGTGTATATAAGAAGGTAAAAAACAGGTAACAAAAAAATTTTGAATTAAGAACTTCGAGTTCTGAGTGGGAGTAAAACTGTTTGAGAGGTAGCAATGTTGTTATAGGGTGGGGCATTGTTGACAATACGTGTTTAGTTCCTGTTGTGCTTGCCCCAATGGTCACTCTGTAAAACATTTATGAATGTTTTTGGTAAAATTTCCTTATTGAAAATGTCTATTGCTACAGAAAAGGAATAACCCCTTAAAACACCCATTGCAAAGTGTCTGAAATTTAGAGTTGACTTATTTGTATTGTGGAGAGCACTTTATAGTTCACAACAAGTTGGGACCCAACAATATGTAATTCGAATTTATTGGACTTTATAATAGAAAATCAATGTGTAGTGTTATGATAGACATATACACTGAAAAAAATGTTAATATTGACATTAGGTATTAATTTTTGTCCCCACTTTTTGATAAGCGCTCTCATGCCTACAAATTTGGACGGATTTTCATTAAATTTATACCAAATGTTCATACCACTAATACCTTGGTCAAGTTCGAAAATCAGCATTGGTCGGTACTTTTTGTTGGAGTTATGGGACTTTGACCGCAATAATGACTCCGTTTTATCCAAAAATTAGCGCTCTCATGCCTACAAATTTTGACGGATTTTCATTAAATTTATACCAAATGTTCATACCACTAATACCTTTGTCAAGTTCGAAAATCAGCATTGGTCGATACTAGTATACTGCTTGACCGGCGGGGGAATTTTATTCTTGTCAATAGTGAAAAAGCATACCAAATCGATATTCAATGTCAGTTTTAATAAATAAGTTTATTTATGCTACTAGAGAGCACTGCCACCTTGGGAAAATATTAGAAAACTTCTTATTGGGAATGGCCCCATATCAGCCCCCCCCCCCCCCCATCCACACACACACACACACAAAATACTGTTTACTTTCCAAGTATTACTTTTGAAAAATGTTCGAAGCCAACGGCTCACATAAAATTATTTTCGCGCTTTTGAAAGTTTAGAAGTTTAATACCATGCCTCCCTCCCAACAAATATGTGTGGTTTATATGCGAGTGGTTTTTGCGAGTATAATTATTTATAAAAATTCAGTGAGCTGCACACACACACACACACACACACACACACACACACACACATATATATATATATATATATATATATATATATATATATATATATATATACACACCAGAGTATGTGTGTGTTATTTGTTGCTTTAACTTGCATTGGTTTTCAATTTATTATAATATGTGATTGCATAAAAGTCTGCACTGAATTTGCTTTGCTGTGATTGTTATAAATAATAAATCATGTGTTCATGCACCCAAACCATGGTCTCCTAAGATTAATTCTATATTCTTTATGGTAGTTTTGATTTTGAATCAAACTTAGTTGTAACTATTTTTCCAATGTTCACAATAATAATTTTGACCTTCTATGCATTTTTGGCCGTCTAAAGATACACTGCTCAAACTTGTTTATTTGTTTAGTTTTTATTATAATATGCATGTATAGTATTACATTGAAAAGGAATGTACCAAATAAGGAAAGGTGTAATTTTCTTTTTGTTGATATACTGATGATCATCCAATTATTTTACAGAGCTGACCCTTTGCTCACACTGACAATATTGTCATCCAAAATTCGGAAAACTGCAGTCACTCAATTTAATGTGATTAGGCATAATGTGTGGCAGAGTACCATTCGAAAACTGAAAAAAGATTTTGTGCCATTCGACGATCTCCTAATTAGATTTTCCGATTGTTTTGGAAATGGAAGAGGGCATTGATCAAGGTGGCCGAAAAAGAGAATTATTAGATCTCTTGATGGATCAAACCCCAACTCCTCACTTTTTGAAGTATCTTTAAAATCTAAATTCTTGTCATGGAACAAAAAAGGTTACTGATATCAATCATACTATATTAACTCAGTATAGCATACAAATTTAAAACATTTCCAATTCAGGAGATCATAAATTTTGGTTACACCTGGTGATATTAATGTGAATAAAAGTACATAATAAGACCACGTAGAATTAATATTTAGATTCTCGTTATACATGAACCAAATATACCGGTACTACTGAGTACATAAATCAAGCAATTATTCATACTGATATTTAAAATAAATAGTATAGCTACAAAATATCGTATTTTAATAGCATTTGACAATGATGACTATTACTACGCTGGAATAGTAATTGGATTATCTCTGTTCATGGAGGACCAGCACCTGGATGCTTTGACCCATCATTTGTCAAGGCACTCCTTCAAGGGCCGGCGTCTGTAAAGGTGACCATTGAGGATATGCCAAATGAGCAACTAAGATCAAAATTAGAAAAGGTTAGAATTTGATTTAAACTGTTAAGTAACAACTCAAAAATTGCCTGATCAAAGAAATTCATCTATGAAAAATTAGGTATGCACATGTTGTCCTACACTTACTGTAGTGCCATGTAGAGCTATATTGTTTAAATCATTGAAACTTAAACTCTTTACTCCAAAACCTTTAAAATTAGCCAGATTTAATCAAAAGCAAGTTTTGAAAACAAGCCATATATTTCTTTTATTGAAATTAAAGAGACAGTATTGTGCATCTTATTAAAAATCCGATTTGAAATTTTTTCTGATCGGTATTTTAGTACGACTACTCATAAATGAATAAACGTTCAGAAAATCACAAGTGTCTTCATTAAATCAATTTAATTATTTCATAATAATTATACCCCCGCTCCGAAGGAGAAGGGTATACTTCCTTCCTCTTTACTTGAAATCAAACATCACAAACAGTGTAGAATACGTGTACTTCATTGTTAGACATGTTTTGTTTTCTCTTTGCTAGAAACCAAACATCACAAACAGTGTTTACCTCATGCTTCTCTTCTCTTTACTTAAAACCAAACATCATAAACAGAGTAGAATACTTAATTGTTAGGCATACTTCTTTTCTTCTTACTGGAAATGAAAACTGTACGTAAAATTACGCCTCTATCTGTCTGTCTGTCTGTCTGTCTCTCTCTCTCTCTCACATAACGATCATAATAAGAGAATGTCTGGATCGACGACACTCATTAATCAAGAAACCCCTTCTGTAAGATAGAAGAGGGGGGGGGGGGTGTTGTACAGTTAGACAAAGTAGTTTGCAATTTAGTGGTTATCTTTTGTCTTGAACAGGTGTAGAAACCTCTAGGATATGCCGTTTTCTACCTAAGGTTTGCAAATCACTATACACAGGAAATAATATCGACTTTAAATATACACAAGAAAAGAAATGTGTACATAAATAGTTTGCATTGTATTTTTCAAGGACTCTTTGTGTACACATTTAAGATAAAACAGTATTGGGGACATTTTGTGTACACATTTTAGATAATACAGCATTTGGGACATTTTGTGTTCACATTTCACATGGCACAATAGGGGACATGCATTACATGAAGATGAGAGATAGCACCCCGAGTTGACGTTGATCATCAAAGTTATCACACTCCTACGGAAATAATCAAATCCATTTCATATACACAATTTATTCCTACTGTATAAACCTGCCACAGCATACTTACCAATATTATCACCTTCTTATGTGCATTCTTCCCTGTCATCATCTTGTTCGCCCCACTCTGTGCTACATATGTCCATATTCGTTATACTGTGTGCTACAAGTCAAAAAATAAATTACATGTAGTTGAGTAATCAACTTCATCACTATGTTCTACAATACACTGCAAACCAATCCTAATCTAATTTCTATACACACCTAAATCAACAGGTGTCTGTTTGTCATCCCTCCTGCCTTCACCAGTGGCCATCTCCTTTGAGAAAAAGGAGGAGGAGGAGGAGAGAGAGGAAGACGAGGAGTCATTCTTGCCAGATCTTCCTTGTCCTCGTCGTTGTTTCACTGAAATTCAATCATCAAGTTTAAAATCATTACACCTTATAAGCATATTGTGTATCAATTATGATATCAAATGACAAAACCTGTATTTATTTGTATCAATCAACAACGGGCCTTTTTTTGTACATATTTTGCATGGTACAATTGGCAACATTTTGTGTACACATTTTACAAGGTACAATTGGGGACATTTTGTGTACACATTTAACAAGGTACAATTGGGGACATGCATTACATGAAGATGACAGATAGCACCCTGAGTTGTCGTTGAACATCAATTTTATCGCACTCCTACGGAAGTAATCAAATCCATTTTATATGTACACTGTATTCCTACTGTCTAAACCTGCCACAGCATACTTAAGAAGCAATCATTCAACAAGGAGCATTTTGTGTGTACACCTTTTACATGGTACATTTTGGACTCGTTGTGTACACATTTAAGATAAAACAGTATTGGGGACATTTTGTGTACACATTTTAGATAAAACAGCATTTGGGACATTTTGTGTTCACATTTTACAGGGTACAATTGGGGACATTTTGTGTACACATTTCACATGGCACAATTGGGGACATGCATTACATGAAGATGAGAGATAGCACCCTGAGTTGACGTTGATCATCAAAGTAATCACACTCCTACGGAAATAATCAAATCCATTTCATATACACAATGTATTCCTATATCTTATGTCAGAAACTGTCCCTTGCTACCTTAGCGCGCATCAATGTTATGCACCGCGTTCTTGATATAATAATTATTCTTAAATGGTTTAACTTGCAAAACGTATTAAATTGACATTGAAAATACTTTGTGAAGCCAATTTTCGCTTCGCAAAATAGCTCTGAAATTTATACTCGAATCTGATTGGATGCAGGATAGGATAGGATAGAACTTCACTTTTATATTTCTATCATGTATCGTGCAACCTATCCTATCCTATCCTTGTCAACTTTCAGGATAGCAGCATTGTATTTACTGCAAAAAAAGTTCAAAACTGAGTTAATATATCATTATATAATAATACTGGCAATTTTCTTGTTAGGTATTTTACATCTATCAATTGCCGTTCATACATATTGTAAATAATCTATTATTTCCAATATTGGTCAAGAATAATGACGTATATCTCCGCTATTTTAAGACCCATCAACTTGAAATTCGGCATGAGTGTATCTCAGACATTACTTTTCCGAAAAATACATATTGCTAGTGTTTTAAAAATTAATTGATTTATTAGGCTTTTGAAGCGAGCTGGTAGTTTTTTATTTGGGTCAGAGTTCAACCCCTTTCTTTATTTATGGTTACATTGAAATTAATGTTAAAACGGGCTTGGTCCCTGTGATTTCTACATTCTCCTTTGACAATTTCCCTACAAATGAACACAATTTAAAGTCTACAAGGGTTTATATACAACACAGGTCTAGTCGGTAAAGACGCCAGTCCGGATGCGATAGTCCTCTTCACTATGGGGAGATACATCTAACACAAGGTAACCATAAGTTTTTCTCGTGCAGTCATTGTATGCTTCAATCAAAGTTTGAGATTTCCCGGTAAAATCCCCGTTTGCATAAACACTGAATTTGCGAAACATCTCTTGGATTTTTTTAACAAAACCAAGTAATGGGTATTTAAATTGATGGTCCTTGAATGTTTCCCTTGAAAATACATGTTTTGATTTAAGTATAATACACTCAACTTTTTATGATGCGCCCCCTGTGCAAACAGTTTTTCCATATCATTGTTGTTCATTCATTCGTTCATTAAATCGTCAATAACAATCAATTTATGATCACCGCTAAGTTCCTTTATGTCAGAGTCGGATGGTAAGCCTTTTTGAAAAGTCACAAACGGAAATCGACTTTCCATGACCTGAAAATCGTTCTGATAGACACCTTAACAGTATAATACTCTTCTAGGAGTTACGGGCTCAAACATTTCGGCCATATTTTGGATGCGTTTCCTCACAAAGGTTGTTTTACCCGAACCCGTTGTGCCCGAAATTGAAATTGGTGTACAACCATTAAACGGAAACATGTTGAAGATTTGATAATGACTGATAAGAGCTTCGTGTGACTGTATTTAAACACATAAAACATGAACAAACTTATTATGACAATACATTTATTAGTCCCCTACCGGTTTTCACCGGAGGGGACTATAGCTTTCCTCTGCGTCCGTCTGTCTGTCCCACTTCAGTTTTCCACACTTTATTTCCTTATGCGTTTGAGGAATAATATGAAATTTGCTGAACAGCTTTAAAATGTCAAACTACAGATCAAGTTTACACTTTTGTAGCATCTGGTTGACATATTTTCGAGAAAATTAATTTTTTATATTCCAATTTTTTAATGTTCGGCTTCGATATTCAGCATATCAGTGCATTGTTTTCACAATTTCCACAAACCGGTAGGGGACGTGTATTGCTTATGCAATACTCTTGGAATGCTTGTTAACTTACAACAACTAAATGTATCCAACTTCAATAAATTTAACAATTCATATATTGTCAATGTCTAGGCTTGGCTTGCACTCCGGGCACTCGAGCAAACCCATCTGATTGCTGTGGTCTGGTCGCGCATAACATGGTACAACACTGTCCAACTCCACTGGTAGCTGGAAATTGATTTCCCGAAGGTTGTTCTTCAGTCGATTCCACTCCGGTATTCTGAGGGAAAGTGGTGGGTTACATTTTTTTCTTGGCAGAGTTCCGCGCAAACTCGAATTTTTCAATGTTCACACACTTGTATGGTGATGTGATTGACACATGTACATTTGCGCCGAGGTGCAGTTGGTAGTCTACCCGTTCGTCCCTTTTTACTTCTTCCAGTTTTTGGTCGATTTGTTCGTCGTTATCACATAAGATACGCCACCTGGATTAGGTCATGGCCTGTCCTTTCTCAGTTGGTTGATCGTCGGCGAACAGTCTAACATCGATGATGGTTTCCTCTTCGCTGTTTTTGGATTCTAACATTCTCAACGTGCGTTCGCATCCTAATTCGAATTTAAAAGTTTATGAAAAGTCTTGGGTCATCATGTTTATTAACAGTTTACGATATGCTATTCGTACCTCGTCAAGTGAAGAGATGGTTTGCTTTCTTGTGAAAGCAGACCTTATATATCGTTTCTTGTTTACATGGAAAACTAGAAAACTGACCAGTCAAGATGTAAAGAACTGCAATATAAAAAAGGTGGTAAAAAAAAAATGAAAATTATAAGTAACAACTGTATTTTTAAAATTTCAAGATAATTCCTGAATGTCCAAAAACTCTAAATAGTAACCTTGTATCTGCATAAGACAGGGATAGCCTCATGTCTTAGAAAAAACTAAATTAAATGTGTATTTAAAAAAGATTTAAACAGGTGTTATATAAAATGCAAGCCTTTAGTGAATGCAAATACATTGTATCACCCAGGGTTGACCCTCAACTTCAGACAAAGGTGTTCATTAATCTTCATATGACAGATAGAGATAAGCCTCTAAATTTTCTGCAGCAGGCAAGATAATTAATCCCAGGGGATTATTGTTCTGCTTTCTACTCCTTTTCTTCTAAATTTACAATAAGATTTTTTTTTTAGAAATGACAGAATGGGATTATTATCTAATTACCTGTTAAAATTAACAGCATAAAGGCAGAAAAAAATAAAATAAATAATTAAAAAAATAAAATAATTGAAAAAGGATATCTTAATATATATCTTGATTTTAGAATTCAATAAAATTATCATAAATCATTGTGTACGGTATTTTAACCAAAATAAAGTATGAATATTATATTTTAAATCCAAATTTCAAAGAATGTACACAATACTAAACATCATTCAAAACTGACCTTAACTTCAAAACAAAGCTCATTTGCAGACACAGGCAGTGCAGTAATTATTCTCAATGTGACAGATAAAGCTTAGGATTTTCTTCCTGTGGAAGGTTAATTAATCCCATAGGACAAATATTGCACAGCCTTCCAAGTATACAATGGTAACATTCTCAGCAGTTATATGTCTTTGCCCATTCATTCTTATGCATAGTTAAGGAATCTACCCCACCCCCAGCTCCAAACCAGAAGACATAGAGAACCAAACTTAGCATCAAAATATGTATTTCTGTCTACTTCTATTTCTACCATACCAAATTTGAACTTGATTGGGCAACCCTAAAAAAAGTTATTAGAAAAAAACTGAAAATTTGTGTACGGAAGAGTGACAGACGGACAGACATACAGACGAGATGTAATTATAGTACATAACATGCAGTACATTTCATCATTAAGGTCTTCCGTTTCCAACGGAAGACCTTGTACTGATTCTGATGGTTCTTCTTCATTATAATTTTTCTTCTTCTAGACGTTTTTAAATCCTCAATAACTTTTTTGTTTGTCATCTGATTTCATTCAAATTTTCACGGTATATTGTAAATTGAATTAGGTTTCTAGAGCACAAAAAAATTGAAATCGCAACTTCCGGTTTTGAGTTATTCCCCTATTTCTAAAATTTTAGGGGCGTTAGTTTCCAGACAAAGGCTCCGAAATGGTCTGTAGCAAATAATTTATAGTTAAAAATCTTTATTATTGACACTTTGAATATTGTCCTCTGATTTTTGGATTTTAGTTTCTTCCAATTATTCGACTCGAATTAATCAATCGAAATCTATGTTTTAAAAATAGCGAAATTTTTCTCATGTTTTAGCTTCGTAACTTTTAAGTTTGAAATATTTCCTAAATACATATAGAACAAAAGTTGTGCATAATGTTAAGGGCTTTCATTTGACACCAATAAAAAAGGGCTGGCGCCTTAAATTAAGGGCCAGTAGCCCTCAAAAGATTGTGCTTAATAACTCAAAAACGGTTAGGATTTCGATATTGCTGTCGCTGTAAAAGTTGTTTGTTGGGATCTCATAAAGGTCGTTACAATGTTATTTTGTAAGTGATTTGTGTAGTATGAGTGTAAAAAGCTTTACATGTTAACATGTACCTGCTTTCATTTGGCAAGTTAACGAAAGTCTTTGCGCGTAAAACTGGCAAAAAGTTACCACAGAAAGTATGATGGTTTATACAGGAGGCTTTAATTCATGAGAAAAAAATTAGAACGCATGCTTTTTTTTATAGAAGTTAAAGTCATTGTTGTTTAGTTCTTTTAGTGCACAATCCTTAAAGACGAGAATCGAAAAACAAAACATTCTTTTTCTTTTCTAGTAAAACACAAAATACTTATTGAAAAAAATTCTGTGCATTAAATTTTAGTTATCATACTGCATGCATTTAAAATCCACCTTGAATCAGAGATGCGTATTATTACGTAAGCTATCCCTCGCCCACGGCCGAGAAAATCGGTCACCATGGTCGCGGCTGGACTACCTAGCGGTCAGCGGTTATCGAATACACGAGAGTTGCGTCTCTCATATATGAGTTAATCTAGCTGCGAACTGAAGAATTATTTCAGTTTTGATTACACATAAAGGTTTATTCTTCAATTGGATTAAACGATAGGGTGTCAATTAAGAAATTGTTCAGTTGATTAATAAAAGCAATGCCATTCTCAATCTAATGCAATATCAGACATATATATCAATTGTGGGTTTTAAGTAAAAAAAAAAAAGAATTTCTATTTGATAGAATTTAGTCATTAAATTGCAAACTTTTCAAATCTTCCTAGGTTCTGAGCTGTGCGTGTGTATGCGTTTATGTAATCTACCCTCGCCCCCGGCCGAGGAAATCATCCACGGCAGCACTACCTAGCGGTAAATGGTTATCTAATACACAAGATTCGCACCCGCACACTTACATGAATATGAACGTGTTTGAGTTTATATAGTCGTTAATACACTGTACACTGTTTTTATTTAATGTTATAAAAGTTTGTTCATTTTGTATTTAGTTAAATTAAACATTGGAGAGTAAATTAAAAAGTCGTTCTGAAAATTAATAAAAGCGATATTACTCCAAATCGGAAATACTCGTGAGACATATTTGAATGGTTGGTTTGTAAGTCTTAAATGTTTTAAAAACTGTACAAATAATGTTTTCAATCAACAACAAAAAAACAACAACACAAATATCAAAACCTTTAAATAATGATCATCCCTCGCACATGGCCGAGGAGATCCCGCGCAAGTGACCTCTACATGTACCTTATCACGCGTGCATGTTTGGTATTTTGTACGAACGCAACTATTTTTATTATGTTTTAAACTATTATATTGGTTTCGATAAATTTATTTTACTCGTACAGTTGATTAAGCATTGATTTATACGACAGCGTACAAGGTAATTTAAAAAATCAAATCAAATTATGATCAAAGCGCCATGTTTGCGGTAGGTGCTGACACGATAATAGAATGCCCTGAATTAAGGCATTAGGTGATTATTTTAAGGAATATTCACATGAGTTTTGAAACAAGTTTTGTTTAGATTCTATCGGTCACATATTAATAACTTCTGTAGTGTTTCTACATGGTCGTTAGTTTCATTGTGAAAACGAACTTATTTCTGTGTTGCCCTCCCACCGTCCCGCTGCCAAGTGCTCTCTTTTTTTTAAATTCCAGATCTGTCGAAAATCATTTGATAGCGACTTCTTATGTGTAACATTTTCTCCTGAGCGTGTTTCTCTTTCCCACCCGTTTTTTAATTCGGTCAGTCTTTGTAAATTTCAACTTTCTTTATTGCGTAAATTCAATCGCCACGTGCTACCGAAAATCTTGTGTCACTTTGAACAGCGCAAACAGCTCAGAACATATATAGCCCCAGCTTATTTATGGCTGCAGATCATCAATTGTTATGTAATTAATCAACAGTTCGAAGGGTGCTTTCTTCAAAGTGGTCAATTTTCAAACAACAAGACTTTGATTTTCACATTAAAGGATCTGAGAACGTGGCTATAATAAATTAACATGTCGAACACGCTAAACTTCTATTATATATAGTTATGAAAAGAATAATATATATATTATAATTAAAAGTTTTAAGTCAAATGTAATGTTTTCTTGGGATAAGATGTTATGAAATACGACTACATAATGCTATGCAGGTGGTCGCCATAGAAATCATCAAAGTATTGCAAGTTAGGACAGATAAGTTTACTTGACTTACAGACCCCAATATAGCGACATATCTGCCTCCAAAAAAAAATATGCGCTTCTCAAAGTTACACTTCTGTGAGATGGACATGTGTTCTTGGGGGTTTTCTTTATTGCTAATTATATGAAAATTGATTTAAAAAAAAAAGTTTTATTGAAGTTGTGTGGTATGAGGATGTCATGCAACTTAATTTACTTACAAGGTTAGCTACAGCCAGTGGAATACTAATTTTAGGTCAACAATCACTGGCGGATTTAAAATTTTCAAAGTATGCATGACTGTAGATGATTTGATAAATTTTACATAGAAAAGTTAGCATTTTGTGTTTCACTTTATTTATAATTATGCCTGACTCAATATTACACCTCATTGATAAATTAGCTGTGCTATGCTGACTGTAATTTTGCTGCTCTATAAACATCTATAAACATCTAATCCTAATGCATGTTGACAGGTTCTGTTAACAAACCAATTAAACTGTGTTTAAAACAAGCAGTGTTGGTCATTTCATTATGGTGGCTGCAACAAATTCCCCAGGGCCCTGAACTTGGGGCTTCGACTAAGAATCGACTGGAAATCTCAGCAGTTTTGTTTCAAGTGTAGACTGCGCTGTCATTTCCATATTGCGACGCAAGCAGAAATTTCTGAATAACTATATTTTTGGAATTTTTTTCTAGGTAAATATACTATTTTAATATAAGAATATTGAAGATTTGATGCATCAGATATTTCTAACAGCTAATAGGGGGTCGGATACCGGAACGTCATTACAATGTTGTAACTTTGATAACCTAGTTAATTTTGGGAGTTCATAAATGCCCAAAATTTTTTGTTTTTAATCCAATACATGTATTACGCAGTATAGTTAAGGCGGTCAATAGACTGTTTCACGATAAATTCCACGCATGCGCTTAACTACTTCCGCAGTGCAACTGCTATGTAGGTCACTATTTCTACTACGAAAGAACAAAAATTCACACGCATGAAATAAAGTATTTTTAAGTGAAAGTGTGTTTGTTTTTTATTTTAAAGTAATCATTGTATCCAGATCTCACTTTTTATGAGAAAAAATACAAGGTATTACGCTATTTAAACTTAAAATTAAGAGTCGAACTTCGTGCACTACGGGCACTTCCGTGTTTATATACTTCGTCGAAGATGGCTACCCGGGAGAATTCAAATGACCAAAAGAGGAAAAGAAAGGGTGCACTGACTGATTTGCCCATTAAGTTCCAGGCTACAACACTTGATGGTATTATTCCAGATATACCTGGTCATGAAAACCTCCCCCCATTGCAGTTAGCGTCTTATTCTGCCATCCCTCCCAATTCCCTGCCCAAGATCTCCTTTCAATAAATCTATCATCACATGATTTTACGACGTACAGTTGATGGGAAAGAAGTTTTTTTTTCATAAGAGCATTTGCAAGCTTGCTCCACAAATTTTTATCATATTTTAATATGACATATGTCAGTTTAGACAAGTTAAACATATTGTTTATCTTTTACAAATATCTGATCCTTAAAGAGGATACAATAACAATTTGTAGAATAGATGCGTGTATTATATATATGATATATTGCCTATTTGATAATCATTTTATCAAATCATTTATTCTAGATTGATGATTCTGTTGAATACATCAGAGGATTTTGTCTTGCTTCAATGAAAAAGGCAAAATACAAAGTGTATATTTGCATCGAGGACAAACAGAATTTGTGTTTTGCCTACTGTGAATGCCCAATTGGGTAGGGGCTTTTTACCATTCAGCTGTTCTCTCAGAAAATATTTAAATTCCATAAAAATATTTCATTTAATGCTTTCAAACCCTTTCAAATCAAGCACCCTGTAAAATACAGGCAATGCTGGAGTCTGGAGCAAATTTACTGGTGGATCATTTGAACAATGTGTATTTAATTTGATGAATAATTATTGGTTCCAGTATAACATTAATATTAATATTAATGAGATGGAAAAATATATAATTATATATTAATCAATAATTTATATTATCATTACAGATTAGCCCAATCTTGCAGCCATATTGGTGGCCTCCTCTTCCATTTGCACCATCTCCATTTACATGAGGGTTTGAAATCAGACAGTGCTACGTCGAAACAATGTATGTGGAATGTGCCGAGACCAATCAAGATGGACCCTAAGCCCCTCAAGGAGTGGAATTTTGCCAAACCAAAACTGCAAGAGAGTGGCGAGATTGAGCACAGGACCACGGATGGAAGAAAGTTGGATTTTGATCCGCGTCATCCAACACAGAGAGAGTTCAATATCTGGCACTCTCTTGAGCAGCTTAAATTGCTCAAGAGCATATTTCCCAATACTGGTCAGTTAACATACTCCAACATGATCTTGGTTTAAAATTTAATTTTGACTACATAATTAAGAAAAATACATTTATAACAACAACAGATAATTTCAATTCCCTGACATCTTATATGATGGACAATTTAAAAAAAAACTTAAACTAAAACTCCTCTGAAAACATAACATAATTTAATAAATATTAAATTCTTTTGAAAGGCATGGGTCACTTGTGAAATATTCCGGATGAAAGCCCAGAGTTTGAATCTGAAGTGGAGGTAGAGTCAACAGAGGCTCCGAGGAAAAAGGCGATGAAAGCTCTGATCCTGTCTGATGAGAACTGTAAGAAATGTTTTGTATACATGTAAACATAGAGTCAAAAAATGTAAAAGTAAAACTGAGAAGGATTATTCAATTACTTTTTTGTACATAGTGCCCATGACAATATCAATCAATGAAAGCCTCAGCTCGTACATTGAGGAGAAAACAAGAGGACAGAGGGCATGCAGCCTGTGGAGAGACCTGCACAAGGGGAGAATAACTAGTTCCTTATTTGGCGCAGTTCTAAGCTCTGGAACAAATCCTGTCTCCTTAGTGAACCAGATTGTGAATGGTTCTAATCTTGACAGGTACATTTTCATAAAACTTACAGGTATAAAAATCTTTAAGAAATACTTTAAGTTTATAATTCTGCTAAATAAAATCTCATACTAGGTACCAGACACTACCTCCACCAGTCCAGTGGGGAGTAGACAAGGAAGAGGAGGCTCTCAAGGACTACCTGACACTGCAAAATGCTGTGACTGATTTAACAACGGAGGCATCTGGACTCACCATCTACCCAACCAATGCCTTTTTAGGAGCATCTAGTGATGGTTGGGTGCATGATAAATCCATGCCCGAGGGGAACCAAACAGGGGTTCTTGAGATCAAATGTCCATACTCGATCTCTGGAAATATTATTACTGATAAAGAGGTAAAACAAACTGTGCAAGAGTCAACAACTTTTTTATCATCTTCAAAGCACATTTATTGAACAACTTTGTGAACTCTTTCAGGTACATGAGCTAGCAGGACAAGCTGGGTTCTGCTTGGAAATTACCAATGAAGGGCCTAGACTAAATAGAAGTCATAAATATTATGCCCAAATCCAAGGGGAAATGGCAATAATGGGATGTTCGTGGGGAGATTTTGTTGTATGGACCGCTGCCAGCCAAAGCAACTGCTTTGTTGAAAGAATTAACTTTGATGTTGAATTTTGTTCTGCCATGTTGCCAAAATTAGTTGACTTTTTTGTTAGTCACATTTCACCCTTTTACACTAAACATTAAATTTCTATTATGCTTTTTATCAAATTCATAAATGACTTAGTTTTTATTATAATGTTTATCAACATAAGCATAGAAAGTGTTTGACTATACATACCTAACTTTCAATCAAAGGTACATCAAGGTTTGTTATCCAACAGCAAACAGAAAACATCTGGGATGATAATGGCACTAAAGAAAGAGAAAGAACACCATCAAATATATGAAAATTTTTGACGCGACCAATAGCTCTTTCCACATGAATTCTTAATTTAGCAATTTCTTGAGTATTTAAAACTTCTTGAGTTGTAAACTGATTAGAAGAAGAACGAAAAGGTGGAATATTAAGAGTGCATCCCTTTTTCTCTAACATGTCTTTGATGGTAAAACCCTTGTCTGCCATCACTCCATCGCCCTCTTCTATGAGGTCTAATAGACAGGTGCGCTCAATCATCTGTCGGTCTGAAACTCTTCCACCAAAGCCCTCTGAAACAAATGAAATCACACCAGAAGGAGTGATTCCAACAAGAAATTTTAAAGTAGTGTGATGCTTGTAATTTGAAAATGACTGATTCTGATTAACCAGACTGCTGGATCTTTGAATAAAGATTTCAGTACAATCAAGTATAACTCTTAAATTAGGGAAAGATTTAAAACATGACGGCATATTTCTCTGAATAACATCCCTTGATGGAAAGGGGTTCAGCTCCTTAAGTTCCTTGTAGAGTAGGCAAACCCAGGTGGTGAAGTACTGAGAGAATGCACCCACGGACACACCAAACCGCTCTGCCATGTCCTGGACATACAATCCGACCTAAAGTTATATTTTTTAAAGTTCTATGACATACAAGTCAGGGTCTATGGTTTCTGTAAATGAATATGATAGTACATGATAAATACAGATTCATTGCCAGTAATTATGTGTTACCTTCAGTCTCATCATGGTTGCTAAGAATTGGTCGATTGGATCAAGAGCCATGCACCGCCTAGATCTAGTCCTCTCATCAGGGGCTGATGGACTTCCACGCCAGTATACCATCTTCTCGCATTTAGGTGCCAGGTAGCTAAAATTGTTCATTAGGAACATACAATATTTATATGTACTTGTACATAAAAAGGCCATAAATCATGAAATTCCAAATTGAGAATTTCAACTCTTTTTCTTATTCTTTCCAATGACCAAAAAAATAAGAATTAAAGAAAACATACTTAAACAGCCACAAAAACACAGCAAAGCTTGTAAGTCCTGTATAGAACTTAGTCATGGCATCATCATCTTTGATCTTTGAAACAGACCATTTGTTGTCCTGCATCCGTCTGAGTTCCAACTTTAATCTCATGTTCTCCTGTAAAAGAGGATCTGGGTCACACTGTACACCTGTAATTATAGAATAAAATCCACTAATTAATATACAACAGTACTTCAAACTTTGAACAAACTTTTTCCTATGGTAGAAGTGAATGAGTTGTTCTCCAATATCAATACCTATGTCTCTAGTCAATCTGACTCCTGTCTCTACATCATCTTCAATCTCTGTCATGGGTGCTGCAAGATCAGAAATCATCTCTTCCTCCTTATCTGTAAATGTAAATTTCATACAAAGGATGTCTGTATTATAATTAACATCATATAATGTGTAGAAATTAACTAGCTCATCCACTCAATGTTTTGCATATCTGATTTTCAAAGTTATTATTAAAAAGCACACAACCATGATAGTCAATATAAATGGCTCTCACCTTTGCTGTAAGAATGGGCAAACACAGAAAAGCTCAAACTCCTATTCTCCTGCTCTCTAGCTCTATCTTAAGACTCTTCAAATTCCTATTGAATATAAGTGTTTGCAGTCAATAAATGAAGAAATTGTTAATTCTAGATTTGTAATTCTGTAAAAATCTATATTATTTAATTAATATGAATATAATTAATTTTGAATCAATCGTTTAAAGTGCAAGTTTACATACATGTAACAACAACAAAAAAGATTATTAATACATGTATTATTTTTTTTGTTAATTAATATTTTTTGTTTTTTGGTTTATTTAATAGTACCTATTTTTTTTTCAAACTTACCTTCTGCAGATTTCTTCTTGATACTCTCTCTTCTCTCTAATGATCAACTGTTTTTTCCTTGTAAGAGAAGATGGTCGGGGCATAATTGGCATCATCCGGGTCATCACTATGCCATCCAAACTCAAAATGCTCTGAACAAATGCAGGAAAACTCATTAGGTGCAAAGTTTTTTCTGTTGATTGCCCTAATCCAGGCACGACGCTTTCGAACATCTTTGGGAAATCTGTAAAGTTTAACAAAATAAAAACATTTTTACAAATTGCATACACCAGTAGTTAGGGCTATAATTTGTGCAAACAATGACTAGAAGAATCTGTTTTCTACATTTTCAAAACATGACAAACAATAAAATAACAAATAAAGCAATCTTTTTTCTCTTTTTCTCAATGCATACAATGAGAAACACCGTTTGTCAAACTATGAAATTAATTTTTCACGAAGTAAATTAAAGTGTTAGCATGTTGCCGTGATTTCATGGTTTATCTTCAATGAACAGTCTAAAGAGTATGATAGAATCTTTGGGAGTTATATGAAAACATAATTTCTCTGAAAATAGCTTAATAAAAAAAAACCATAGCCAAAGACATATAGCCTAGTAAGCCCCTGTTAAGACTGGAATTGCGTATACATCATGTACTTAGTAGGTTCGCTTCGTCGGTCATTTTTAAAAATATCAATGAAAAGATATCTTTCGAGTCATCCCGATTTGTGCACTGAACAACACAACAAGCACGCACCATAGCTTTATGTTTGTTATGATTAAAACGAAAGAAGAGCGGTTTCAGTAAAAAGAAAGTTGCCCTGCGGAAGTGTTTGTGCGCATGCGCGAAAAGCAGTCCCGCAGTTATCGTGAAGGGGCTTATAAAATGTTTGTGATGAAAATACGTATACTTTAGTTAAACTGGCATGTTCTATTTAAAATCAATAACAGTCACTCAAATCAATATATTTCTAAAATATATATATGACAGTACAATATTTTATGTTCATTTTTTGTTCATAGTGGTCACGTGATATGGCAGTCGCATGGTACAAGCAGATGTATTTGTGGTTTTGAGGTCATTAAAAAAATTCAAAATTGCAAGGGCATAATCATGTCAAAATTCACAACTAAATTATGAAATAACTTGATGTTATATCGTAGATTTTGAAAAATGGTGCGACCTTTATAAGATAAGAATATTTGTTAGTAGAAACCGTAATTTATAATGCATATGTTGAATAATTTTGAAGGTCACAGGGTTAATTTCATTAAAAAATAATTAATTTGTAAGATTTTACAAGGATCGTAGAAGTTTTTAAGTTACATAGCATATATCAAATTCACATGTTAAAGTTTGTCGGATTCAGGTAAGTTTATGCCCTTGCAATTAAGTGATTTATTTAGGTACTCAGATTTTAGATATATACGATAGTTTATGCAAAACCGAGGTGGCTTCTTTATACGATGCATACTTTTAACAAAATAAAAATAAGACTATATAGGTAGCATTCTACTAATAATAATTTTAAGCAAATTATTCATTTATACTTTTTCGTTAATGTATGACATCTATTTTTCTTCGCTATAAAACTGCACGATAGCCTTCAATGATTTAACTTAATGCGTCATTTTGAAGCATATGACGTCATATTTTGTAGTACAGCGAGAACGACATCTCGCTTATTTTTCAGTGTGTGCGATATAACGGACATCAAAATTGTAAGTAATAGCATTTGTTGTTTTTAATTAAAAGATTAGTATAAGTTAATTTTACTAATAAATAGATTAATAAGTACTTTCGAGGTTTGTAATATACTGTGTCATAATGCACATTTCCCGTACTTTTTGTCTGAGCGGAGTTTATTGACAGCCTTAACTGTGCTGCGTAGGTATAAGTAACAATATGTGTCAAATTGTTATATATATATGTAATAGGCTTTTGTGTAAAGTGTACATAACTGAAAAAATACCCCTATTTGGAGCCTGATTTTACCTTCAAAATACACGAAAACCCAGGAGCTTTCGGGGGCTTTGCCCCCTGGGCCCCCACCCACGGGGGGCCTCAAGTCGGCCCCCAGACCCCCTGCCTCAATAATTTTATCAACGCCCCCCCCCCTTACTACAAATCATGTATCCGCCCCTGACAATGATTACCCAATCTATTAAAATACAAGATAAATAGAGAAGGCAAATATTGCTTGTGACATGTACGTAGTTTTTTTTATATATCTTTATGATAAAGCAGAGAAAAGCAAAAAAAAAAAAAAATAAAAACAAAATAAAAACCCCACAAAAAACAAACATGGAACTTGTATCAAATTAACTTCATGTACATGTTACCAAAAAATCCGACCGAATATGCGCCTTTGTCACATTTAATTAAATTAACTGAAAATAAAAACCGCAACACCATTATTTTCCGCTTGTTTTTATTGAAGTTTCTCCTTTTTAAAAAAAAAATACGTAAACTTTCTCCGAGAGAATAACTGTTGATCCGATAAAGGAGAAAAAACTGACTTAAAAATAGGGATTTTGAATATTATTGCATCGTAGGGAGAAGTAATATTCATTTCTGTAAATAATGTTATTAAATTTTACGTTACATAGCGGTATCTGTATATCAGGAGTAAAATTTAGACGCTCACCTATTCATAAATTCCCCCGATGATCTTAGATAGCTGATTATTATTTTAAATGTTCAAGTCTACTCGTATTATCAAATAATATTAGCCCTGAATAAATTTTCATAGATGCCATCAATTTTGGCTATTTACCAAATTTTGACAGCACGAAACAAATTCAAACTTGCACATAGTCTTCAAAAAATTTAGAAAGATTTATTTACAGAAGTTACGTGTTTTTTTATGCACGTTTTTACTTACATTTCCTTACATGAATCATGAGTACGTGTAATATATAACAATCCATGCTACCCTGAAAAATTTAACTCGCCATTAAACTTATCATTGTTTAAACCCCTGTCACACTGGAGCTGCGTCCTCACAGCGATCCCGCTGCGTAATTGAATAATGTAAAACGCCATGGTAAACGAACTAGAGTCTTCTACAGCGCCGTAGCAACTCAACGGCATCTTCGTTCGCCGCGGTGGGATATCCTAGCCTAGAACATTTTAGAACGCCATGCGACGGCGCGTACTTTGAACATGCACAAAGTACGCGCCGTGGCTCTGCGTTCCGATAAACACGCCGTAGAAGTGGAGTAAGGTCGCCATGAGAGCGCCGTAAAGTCTCCAACAGCGCATGTGCACGCAGTCAGCGCGCAGAGCACGCTGAGGATGCGCGGTAAAAATTCCTAGCACGTCATGAGCGCTCGGCGGATACCCAGCTAGAGGGCAGTCAATCGCCAAGTAGAACTCTGTGGAAACGTAGTTGGGAGCTCTGTAAGAACGCCTTTCTGAATTTTCCTTGCGAACCTACGGCGATTCCATTAATTTTACAACGCCGTGAACACGCACTGGGAACGCAACTTTGTGTGACAGGGCCTTAAAGAGTTTTCAAAACAATTACACAAACTGTGTTTGACAAATAGTTTTCCTAAAACATTTTCTTCCTGTCTTTATACAGGTTTTCATTCACAGCACGTTTTTATAACAAAAGCAGAAGTGAAATTTTAGTCATTAGTCATTATAATCGTTTGACACCTAATCACATAAATTTTCATCTCGCAGCATCAACGGAAGACCTACTCGTTGCTTTGCCACGAGCTCTGCTCTAGTTTGGTTATATTATTTTTACGCGCAGTGATTTCGCACTGGCTGTGGCGCTGTAACGTCGCACCGTGCACAAACTCTCGCGCAAGTTCATAGTGCTTAGGAATACAAGGTATACTGATATTTGAGAGCATGTTGGTTTTAAGTGTTTTTGTGTCCTATATCGTTGAATGAATTTACAGTTAATGTACTTCAGTCGTTGGATAAAAGAAAGAAACAAATTGTCTCATATTAGAGTTTGAGTCTGACATCATCATAATTATTTCATGCAGTCTATGATTTTCCTAAAAGCAATGGTGGTTTCAACCAATTGATAAAAGAGGCGTCTATATTTCAATCCTGTCTGTTTCGGTCACTAAGGTTCGAATGAATTTGGATATTACAAATTTACAAATATAGTAAACTATATTTTGAAACAATGTTTTAATTGAAAAATTGTTCAATGCAGTTGAGTCTGAATTCCGTGAGTTAGAAACCATTTTGTTCTCACAAGGAGTGGTATTTCTTGTCAGGAAGGTCTGTTGAAAGAAGCATATTTTTCCACGAAGTTTACAATAGGGCAGAGTTTTACAGACACATTGTATTAAAAAAAAATATGTTAAAACCCCTTATTTATGGGATTTTTTCCTATTACTGTAAAAAAGAATATTCGCACTTAAACGAGACTGTCTTGCTATAAGGTAATTGTTCCCGATCTGTTTAAGCCGTTAAGTACAGGAAAAAGTTGTTATCAAATCACTTATGACATTACAAGTATTGGCTCTAGCACAAAAATGATACTCCATAGCCATTTTCTAGGACTTTGCTTTAATGCCAATGTATACATGTTTTTATATTACCTGTATATATTTTATATAGCAACAAGAGTAAAATGGTCCAAACAGGAAGAAAAAGAAGTCAAGGAATATCTCTCTGACTGTTACATATCCAAAACATTTCCTGGTATGAAAATGTGCCTACGACTTATTGAAAGCAACAGAAAGGCCGCAGGAATATTATGGAAAAGAAAATGGGAGACCATTCAGAATTTTTTTTAGAATGACCTCAAAAGACTGAAGTAATAAAGATTTGAACTTTTTATAGAGTTTCATGTATGTCTTAATTTACATTTTGTTGATAGTATTAGTAATACGCGAGTGGCTCATAGAAAAGAACATCATGCATATGCATTGTTATAAATATCACTGCACGAAAAAACGCCTTTTATTATATTTAATTTGTTATAAAATGTTTACAAAAGATGAACTTGAATCTTTGATTACCTTTTAATTTCTAAAAGATGATCTTTTAGCTTTAATTTGAGAAAAGTTAACGAAAGGTCAACATTTTTCAACTTTTATATTTAAAAAAGGTGATTATTACCTTCTGTTTTCGAAAGATGAAAAAATATGAACTTTAATTAGCCGACATATTTAAAAAGATAATTTTTCACCTTGTGAATTTTTAGAAAGAATAATATATTAATACATGTTAATTTTTTTTTTTTTTTTTTAATTATTCCTTACTTGAAAACTTATAATTATCAATTGCACGTAAAGTGTCACATTTGTTAACTTCATCCTTTCTTCTTTAAATTTATCAACTGTTTAATATATTGGCATATTTTCCCATGTATTTATTTAATTATCTACATGCATTATCATCAAATAAGTAAATTAATGGCTCTAGATCTTTTCAATATTTATTTTAAGAAATAATGATATATATAATAACATGTTATCATGTACACACATGATATACCATTGTTGAACAATTAAATTGTGACTTAAATTGAAATTAAATACACATACCAGTACTTAATCAATTTAATTGTATAATTTATACAAATACAAACTCATTTGAATCCTTTTGACAACAAATTAAAAGTCAAAAAGGAAAGTCAATTATGACAAGGTAAACACATTTATAATAAATGTATGTACATTGTGTTGTCAAAAAAATCATCATAAAAATGATAATATAAATGATTTCAATAATTATGATAAAACAAAGCAGGGATATAATATTCAGTTCACACAATATATCTCTCTCTTGGGCAAACTACAATAACATCTTTTCCCAAAATACTTTCAGTAGCATACACAAATTTACTTTTTATTCTCTGAACAGGAATATACATTGATGAACTTTGCTGTTCAAATTGATTTCTATACCATATTTCCACTGGTTTTCCAAATGAAAATCTCAATGAATTTGGTAGACGTTTAAACCAAACAACTTTTGCTAAATAGTGACTTTTTAATTCACCATCAATCATGACTTTGTGCTCAAAAAATCTGACAATTTGACCTGGATGGGGTGTGAGATCACTATAAGTATGTACAAGTTCACCATCATCTCCACACCAGAATGCTAAAATAAAGGAGGAACGGACACTACGGCCGTGCTTTGAGCCTAAAACAGATCCATTTATGTACAACTCTTTTCCTACTTTCACAGAAGTACACAATTTCAATTGCTTATCACCATACAAAAATGAATACATATTTTGAAGTTCATTCAACTCAACATCAGTTAATATTTCACCCTTATACTTTTTGGTAAAGATACCATTGTTATTACTCCAGTCAACTGATTGTAAATTTATTTGAATTGAGGCTTTTTCTACATTACTTGTATGCTGTGCTGATTTTAATTGCTGATGTAAGGTTCCACGCACACTGTCAGAATGAAATTTAGTCAGGTCATTAAATAGACACAAAAAATCATCATCAAAATCTGACTGTTTTTCCCTGGCCCAACTCTCTTTCAAGTATTTTTTCATAATCTGGGTTTCAATACTTTTTCTGTTTGTTGGATAAGAACCAAGTATTCCGTTTTCTCTCTCAAAACTGAACAACCAAAACGAGTAGATTGGACCAAAGTCAAACAAACAATCTAACAAATGACCATGCAAATGCATATTTGGTGTTACAAAATCAACTCCATAAAGTTGTTCAAACTTTTTACAAAAACTAACCAATAATCCATCAGCTACTTTTACATTTCCTAATGAAATGTATCTAGAACACAACCGTCTACATGCTAATACATATTTTCTCCAGCATTCTAAATGTTCATCGGGTATGACATCTTTTAAAGCATAAACTGAGAACAGTAGAGTCCAATTTTTCCACTGATCAGCATTAAATGATCCATAAGAGGATGAAAACTTTTTAGGTAATTTGCCAATATCAGATGGACAGAAAATTTTCTCTATCTTCTCTTGAATAACTAAAAAATCACTATCTTTTAAGATCATTTTAGTTTTCCATACACTTATCATATGTTTAGCAGTCCCAAGGAAAAGATTGTGCATTGGGTCAATCGGTGTCATCCTTATTGGGTCAAAATAGTCTAAATCTAGCAGACATGACACTCTTACTCCATGCTTCTTTTCTAGGTTTTCTTTTTCAGATTTTAAAGAACATTTAGAAATTTTCCCACAAACTTCCCTGTGATGAAAATTTGTTCTTGGAGGCCAAGTGCTTCTGTCAAAACCACCAAATATCTTTTCTCCTAACACACCTGGAAACTTTTTTTCACATTTGTTACAGCCTAAGTTAGCCATGTGACCATAAAACCCACATAATTTCCTGCTTGCAGGAACATCACATCCTACACAAAGGAGAGCCAATCTGAACTTTTTAGTTTGGTTTTTGGATTTCCTAGATTTAATATGAAAACCATTATGCCAAGCATCATTTAGTTCGTCCACTAAAGGTTGAAGAAATGTATTTGTTGGTGGTTCTTTCTTCATATCAGGTATTATACCAATTAACATAATGTTTTCCCTTTTAAATCTTTCTTCTCTTGGTAAATTTAAAACTGATAAGTAAATAGCTCCTACAGAGTAATTGGTATGCTTAAAGGGCTGAAACCAGTCTACATTCAGCATTAAACCATAATTTCCTTCCTCTGTAAAAAAATTGTATTTTCTACCATTGAAATCTTTCCAGATATTTCCATCATAAACATCATGAAGAATATTTTGTTGGGTTTGTCTAGATCTCCACCTTTCACATTTATCCTCAAAATCTTCACGATTTACAAAAGTTTCAAGTGATGACTTTAATGATTTGTAACAATATGTTTTGAATGGTACAAATTTTGAAGCACCTGTTTCTCCTACATCTTTAAGTAAAGGTTCTTTACATGTTTTACGCATGTATGCAAGTCTATGGTTTGGAAAGCACATATGATTACAGAGTTTTGATTGTTGTCTACCTTCAACACTTAAAAAACAATCATTCAAGTCATACAATGTAAAACACTTTCTACATACAACATACTTTGAAAATTGTGACTTGCTGTTGGCTAAAACTTTTGACATTGTGTATAAATTCTGTGGGAAAATTTTTACTATTGTTTGAAGTGCTGCTGAAAAATTACTTAAAAAATTAAATACAGTTGAAAATAGTTTTAATAATGCTTCAACAGCTAAGTCTGACACATTGTATACCGATTGCCACAGTACTAAAAATGTACATACAACTCGTGTCAAAACATTAATGGATTCTGACTCGGATACCACAGCTTTTTTCGACTCTTCAACATCTAGATCTGTATCCATTGAAATGTCAATTTCATCAGAATCAGAATCACTGGTTTCTAAAATTTCACTTCCATTCTCAAAGTCTATGTCAAAAAATGTTTCAGCATCTTCCTCACTAATATTACAAAAAGTTTTGTGTTCAATATATTTTTTTTTGGAGTCATAGTTTTTATACACAACTTCTTCCTCATCTGAGAAAAGGGGAGATTCTTGATGAGCATCATCATCATCTGTATTGCTATCAGAACTTGTACATACATTGGAAGAAGAAAGATTGATCTTATCATTGCCACAGTTTTCCATATGTCGCCGAAAATGTCGGTCGGAAAACTCTAATTTACATGCTGTACAAAACTTTCGTGGTCGCTTTGCTGCAGATGCCATATTGTAACACATATACAGGCAAGCAAGAAAACAAATTAATTTTGCACAAAAAATAAAGATGTCTTGTATTAAAAAATTCCCAAAAATATCAAAGACAAATCCATAACATTCACATACATATTTAAACTGATGTTCACAACACACGAATGGAAAAAGCTCCTGATCACCAAATTGCTGAAATTACTTGACTGTTTTTTCATCTCCATTAGCGACTACCCTTTGAAATCTGTAAACATTAAAAAAATTTTTTATATATTCTGTAACATGCTCTGTATGAAGTAAAGAGATATTGTGGCAAATTCATTTTTTATTTACTGAATATTATGAAAACATAATTATATATAGTTCTTGTAAATACTTATATTTAAAATGATAATTGCTAATGAAAGAGATATACGTTTATACATTGTATAGAGTCAACACCTAATGATCTTTACATTTTTAGTTGCGTTACTTGCTTCTTTATAAAATATAAAGCATATAAAGCAAGTTAATGCCTAGTTCTTTTCATAATTTGTTAAATTACAAAATGTCCTTGGGGTTCAAGAAGAAACACATTTAACTAAAAAAATATGAATAAAAATGTGTTTATATGGTGGGTCACCTCTCCATATCTGCCTGGCTATAGGATAATTTCAAATGAAAACACCTCTCCACGGCAAAGAGGCATGAGGATCTCCAATGTTTACTTAAATGAACTGAATTTTTTTAATAACACTGTTTAATGTAGATAATTAGAAATTTGAGGGTCACCTCTCCATATCTGCCTGGCTATAGGATAATTTCAAATGAAAACACCTCTCCACAGCAAAGAGGCATGAGGATCTCCAATGTTTACTTAAATGAACTGAATTTTTTTAATAACACTGTTTAATGTAGATAATTAGAAATTTGAGGGTCACCTCTCCATATCTGCCTGGCTATAGGATAATTTCAAATGAAAACACCTCTCCACGGCAAAGAGGCATGAGGATCTCCAATGTTTACTTAAATGAACTGAATTTTTTTAATAACACTGTTTAATGTAGATAATTAGAAATTTGAGGGCCACCTCTCCATATCTGCCTGGCTATAGGATAATTTCAAATGAAAACACCTCTCCAAGGCAAACAAGCATGAGGATCTCCAATTTTTAGCTTAGTAATTTTTTCTACCACTATACTAGAACCTGTACTCTTTGAATTGGGATATTTTTGTTGACGATTTGCTATTTTGAGGAAAATAATTCAACAAATACATGACTTACTGCATGTTAAAGAAAAACTCAGTTTTATACATGTACATATTACTGGTTTTCATTTGCACATCACATGTGTTATCATAAAATGATATCGTGATTGACATGCATCAGCCTTAATAACTTCACAGCATGGTTACAGTTTGGAACAGGGGTATAAATATGATGTAATATTCAGTAATAATCATTAAATTCAGTTAAAGTATTTTCATACCTGAAGAGGGTGTATTATTACATTTTCATAGAATTCTCTCTTTGTTCAATAGCTGCAACTCGTTTTTTCAACACTGAATATTCCATAAAACGCACATACAATGGATCTGAGGTGAATGTTATAAAATTTTGATTATCTTTTGGTTTCACTGATGATGATGATGATGATGATGATGATGATGATGATGGTGGTGTTGATGGTGATGATTGTTGTGTTGATGATGATGATGATGAAGACAACCAAGAAATTGATGTTTTGTCTGGACAGGATGAAGCATTGCAGAGGCAAATGTGGTTTTTTTCTATACTTGCTTTCTTATGCAGTTTCTTCTTTTGTCTGTTTTCTTTCCTTTTCCTTTTTCTAAATTTCCTTTTGCTTTCTAAACTATGTTTACCCATCTTTTCCTTTGAAATAAAAATGTTTTACAAAGAAATTAATATACATCAGTTGATATAATTATACTGTTTACATGTATAATATATATATACACATTGCTTTCCATTCACAATAATTCATAGGACTCTCATTTTTTTTTTATCTGCAAAACCCAAGTACAAAATTCTGCAGGATTAAGTGATATTTACCGGTACATGTACATCCACTAAGTATCATTCCTTATAAATGTATATTTCTTACAAAATTGATTGTAATTTATAGCTCCGTAGAAGGGAACTACCACCAAGTATGATTCCCTATATATTTTCTTACAAAATTGATTGCAATTTTTAGCTCTGTAGAAACTGACAGGACTGAAATCTACTGTACACAACCCATATCTGATTGGTCTAAAGCTTCTGCAACCATGGACTGCACGAAATAATCGGGATGATGTCAGACTCAATTTCCCTTAGAAGACAAATTGGCTGGGTTTTTTTTATCTTACTTACTGATGTACATTAACAATAATTTAGGTACTTACTTTTTACGAACAATTTCTTAATGTGCAATGCAAGTACTTGCATCTAGCACTGATGATAGCAGGCGTGGCCTCTTTGACTGGAGTATATGTATACCTTTATAAAACAAACAACAAAAGATACATGTAATTAGTTTATACATCAAATTCATGATAACAAAATCCTATGCTCAGAGAAATGCTTCATGATATTTATCTTTATCTTTGATTTAAAATTTTATCAATTAAATGCCTTGAAAAATAATTTGTGTGTACACACAAATGACACAATGTCAGGCTAGAAGCAAATTTTTACCTGTGACCTCCAATAATGACACAACCATTCAAAAGGCAATTTCATAATCAACTTATGTTATATCCTAAATGACTTATATATAATTTTTACTGTGACAAATAATGCATGACATGCAATTATGGATAGTGTGATGCTCTAACCTGACTGTCTTTAATTTTAGTTTGTTTTACCCCTTTAATCAATGTAATTCAAACATATTTCATATCTTTTTCACCTTTGAATCAAGCATTTACCAAAAAACAGTGAGCTTAAAAAGACATCCTAGACTACATACCAATAAATCCTCGGAAATTGTCCTGCACTATGTTGATGCTAGCTCTTGGGCTTCCAAGCACATGTACCAATCACGGGGTTCTGCAGGGGGTTCCTGTGACTAATTGGGATTCCCGCGCATCCCCTTTTGCCGCGCATCCCCTTTAGCGCGGAATTTTTCCCTCTCAAGAAAAGTTGTCGCTGTCACTAAACCTAGAAAAAATGAGCTCTCCTCTCGATTCGCAAAGTGATAGAATCTTTAGTGATGACGAAGGTGAAGTAGGTTCCTGCACTGGTTCCTCACCAAAACAGAGAAACGGGACTTGTAGTACTCCATGCCAAATTGGAAAGACCCCAAAACGACGCCGAATTCTGCCCACCATGTTGGATTCATCGGGAGCAGAGGAAAGTGATGCAGAAAATTCTCAGACACAGGTAGGGTTGTTCTTATCCTCATAAATTTTTGAACGAATGCAGATATAGCACACTTTTGTACCTTATCGCTTTATTTTGATTATCAAAAAAAGCAATTTAAAGATAATAAACTTATAAGATAGATGATCTTCGCATAGCTTCCCCGCGTACAATAGGCTCATATATTGTTTACATTGTAGAGAAGGAAGTAAACAATATTAACATTAGTTTCGTATTTATGTGGAAACGTTACAAATATACACATACAGTAGCAAAATTATGCTGATTACTACAATTTTTTTAATTTAGAGGACTTATTTGTACTTTCACCTTTTCTTTACCTTTTGTTTATACAAAAATTAACAATACGAAATGGCTTTATTACAAATACTAGAGAGGTTCCGAAAAATCTATTTCTACTTTCACTTTTAATGTTTTGATTACAGGGAAATGACAGTTCGAGAGCAAGTAGTACTTCTTCTACACCGACTGGTCACCAGGTGCAATCAAGTAAAAGGGTCAAAGTGAATCAAACACCAGTCTGTGAGCCAAATAAATGTAAGTAACACAATAACCGACGTTTATCAGTTGGACGTACACTTGATATATTTTTTATAATCGATTAATTAATGTAAGTTGTAAATGTAACGTTACATTTTTACATGATGATTATTAATTGTGTAATTGTATTGGCATTTTTTTAGAAACACTCAGACCATCGTACCTTTCAGTCTCTTTAAATTTTAAAACAAATCAAAGATTGTGCTGAACGTTTATTGACATAGTTTTACATCTTGTTGCCCCTTGAATGTCCCCCTATTGGTCAGTTAAATAATAGAAAAAACAGCATGAGAAGTGCAAAATTATCAGTTGTGTAACATGTTTGTGAGTTTTGATCTAATCTCAATCATTATTTAATTATATATAGCTACAACAAGTTTGTTAGAGAAAATCCTTCTCCAACAAGATGAAATATTAAAACGAATCAAGGCGTTAGAGAAAAAAGAACAGGAGAAGGAAGAAACACGGGAAGAAAAAGTATACGTACCACCTAGTATACGAGTAAGTACATGTGCAAATTTTTAAACGATAAAGCAATGATTTAATTTTAATTTTATTTTATTTTTTTAATTTTTCTATTCGATTATTATATTTATATATATACACACACACCCACACACATGGTGTATTTAGAAATCTAGGACGAATCGCTGGCAATAATATAATATTTATCACATTTGTTGTTGCAGAATGCAATTAGGGATGGCTACAGCGATGGACTCAAACGGGGATATACTTGGATGTTTGACAAAAAGAAGTAAGAATAGAAACTATATAGAAACACATCCATTAATATTTGTTAAATGGCTGCTTTTATAGGTTAAAATTATGAAGAAATTAAAGTGAGACATTAGAAATTCACAGCAATTATAAATAACTAACTTTTGATATATCACATAATAAGTTTTAAAACTTTTAAAAAGTCAAATGATTGTTTTTATATTTATTATAAAGTAACAATTTCAGACAGCAAGATGATGAAAACATCGAAATGACCAACCATATTTTGATGTTTGTTAAGGGCTGGAGCTCTGATATTGAAGAGAGGGTCATCCACTGTAAGTTTTACTGTCACTTTCATGCACATAGTTTACATGTTTGTGTAATTTCTTTAATGTATAATTGAATCAAGAGCTGATAAATTAGGATTTTTTCCCACTTTCTGGAGAAAAATGGTGACATAGGTTTTTCTTCTTCCAAACAAATATAGCATGCATCCTAATCGCAGTATCTACCTGATAGTTTTCACTCAGTCTGTTTGTTTTCATTTGCTACTCCTTTAAGAATTATCTGCTTTCTCAAATACAAAAAAATCATCACAATTGTAAAGTTCTCATTTAAATACACTCCACCCCAAGTAAGTGTACATGTCATCTGCAAACTCCATGCATCTGATAGGTGATTCATTACAAGGTTTGCATGTGCACACCTGATTTTTATTTTTTTTTTCTTAGGTGGCATAAAGAGATACTTTATTTCTAAACGGCAGGAGTCAGTCCTCAAATCAAAAAATAAATTGCAGGAGCAAAAGCAGAAGAGAGTTATTTATGAAAGAAAGAAGGAGGTAACATTAACATATTCATATTTACTTAAGGTGGTATGGGACACCTTTCTATTGTGACATACCTCCAATCGAAATAAACTATAAAATGAAGTACATGTATAATTTTATTTTAAAGTTTTCTTTACCAAATTTGTTATCCAACAGTGTAACGCAATGGGTTCAAGCATTAGCTACGTATCTGTAAGTCATGAGGTTTGAATTCCGCAATGACTTTTATACTTTTAATCAAATTTAACGTACCTTAATGTTTTCAAAATAATTTAAATCATTTTTTTTTTTGTCAGACACTGTAAATTTTAAAAATTCTAAAATGGTAAAAGCATTTTGATGATAATGTACTTTTATCCACATTAATATCAGCAGGTGTCTCATACCACCTCAATTATTCATTCTTGATCTGCATCACTGCAATGTACTGTATTTAATTAATTAAAACATTTAATTTCAATCCTCTACAGAAAGCAAAGAGGAGAAAAAATGCACTGGAACACCTTGCAAGTAGGGGGTGGGAAAATGAGATGAGAAGGGCCCAAGTAAGAAACATCTTAAAGGTGGAGTTTACTTCCAGTGATGAGGAGTGTGATGGTGGATTCATCTCCCATCCACTCTCGTGGCAGAGCGATAAACTTGCCAAGGTGAAATCCCACCTAGATAAAACTTTTCTGGAGATTTGCTCGGTAAAAAGTAGGAGGATGCTACAATCTAGGAGTGTTGGGGCAATTAATATTAAGCCAACTCCTACGTGTCCAGAGGTGTGTCCTTGGATGATAAAAAAAGATTAAGTTGTTTCATTTTTTTAAAGGTATATATTGTGGCATTTTTTATGATCAAAATCTTGTAAAAAAAGTTTCATTTTACTTCATTGAACCATCAAATGAATTTCAACGATATCAAATATTCATTTTATTATTTATCCTCGTGGAAATATTACAAATTCTTTGCATAACTCTGTCTTCAGCTAGTTCAATTATATGTATCACCCTTTGTCTGAATTTTATGTGGACTGTTACTTAAGCATTCAATGCTTATATATATATGTTTGTATGAAATATTTTTGTATCATTCTCTTTGTCAAGGATATTAATAATATGTTGAATGGCCATATAATATCTTATTTAGTTTGCTTCTTTGTTGAAAAATCTCGAATACTCAGATATCTCGAAGTTTTTAAACAGTCCCATCTAGTTCGAGATGACTGAAGTTTGACCGTATATACCTTTAAAGAATTGCATGCCATTGATGTTAAGACTTAATGAGATTTATGCACTCAGTAATTTGATACCAACTTGAAAATCATGCAATTAAATATTTTTTAAAATTATACATGTATGTGGAAATATACATGTGCATTAAATTGTATGAAATGAAAAACTCAATTTAAGATCACACATTATCTTTAACTGTTCTATTTACATGTATCTGGTATGTACAGATACATGAATGTATATAGATTTATTTTATTTGCTAATTTTTTTATAAAATACATTGTACATGCATGCATAAAAACATTTTCATTTTTTTTTTCAATGACAATTTTCCAAAAGTTGTAAGAAGACAATATGCATGTTCATTGAAAGAAAAATTAATTGTATAAGTTTACATATACATATGTATATAACTATATATATATATGTAGTGATGAATTCGAAGGATTTTTATTGACTCTAGTACATGTATCTGTATTATATATAACTGTATGTAGTGTTGAAGGTTTTTTTATTCACTCAAGTTGCTGTATTATTAATATTAGCAAACAGTTTCTACCAAATGGTATCGATAGTATATTTTTGTCAAAATTGAATATTCGATTTATGAAACTAGAGGGTCATTTTAGCTTCTTTTTTTGCCTCTTAACAAATTTCTGAATCATTTATTTAACCTAATTTGTAAAATTAATTTGTTGGGTTTTAGCTGTAAGCAATCATAGAAAAATTCAACTAGTATGTACTGTGATTAGAGAAGAACATGTACTGGTATATATAGATTTTGTAAGTTTCAAGATTGTTATAAAGACCACCTGTAATGTTGATCACCTCTTCAATGATTTCTTTTAACAAGTTTCATCAATATGCTTACATTGATTACCATATTTGTATTAAAATTATTCATGTTGTGTATTCTTGCCATTTGAAACCTAGATGTAAACATGCAATCTAATCTCTAGTCATTATAAATGTTATTATGATATAATTGGTTTTTTTTTTAAAGAATAAATTTGTTGTTTAATCAATTGATATTTTTTATTAATATATTCATTTTAAAATTGTATTTAGCATTACATTAATTGACTAATATAGTTTGTCATTATGAGAAAGGAATTTAAAACTTAATGTAAATTGTGAACCAAAACTGACTGAAGGTAATATTTTCACTGGTCGAAAGGCAGAAAAGGGTAGAAAATACTCCAAGTACAAGATTCACGATGACAAACTGCTGTCAAACATAAGATTATATAAAAGGATAAAAGATAAAATAAAAAGGTAACAAAAGACGACCTTTTTTTAAATAGAAAGGTAATCAATAGACATAAAAAGGTATAAAAGATGAATTAAAGATTGTTAAAGGTGATATTTTGTAATATATCACAAGGCAGATTGGGAGTATAGGCAATGCATATTAGATAACAAAAGGTTTTAAAAGTTGACAGAAGTAAATCTTTCAAAATAAGAAAGATGATAAAAGTCCAAACTGCATTAGTTGAAAAGGTGTTGAAAGATTGTTTTTCTTGAGTTAAAAGGTAATAAATGATAGCATTTCTATTTTTAAAAGATTTATAAAAGTGGGCCTTTTGGATATCTTTTTTATGCTCAAAAGTTGAACAAAATATTAACTTTTATACCTTTCCACAAAATATAAAAGATATTTAAAAGGTGTAAAAAGGTAAACAAAAGTTAGCCATTTGGTTATCTTTTGGATAAACAAAAGGCGATTTTTCGTGCAGTGTATATTGAAATTGTTGATCATGTTAAGATTTTCAAAGGGGTTCTGTAATAAAATATAAAAATATTTACCATTTAATGCTTTGTTATTCAATATGGTTAATAAATATATAATTATATATTATAACTTTGGTCCCAGGACAATTATTTGGACTTACAGGTTTAGAGTTTGATATAGGTTTATATCCCATATATAAACAATTGTTAAGGATCATTTTGAGAATTGTTAAGACTTTGGTCACAGGACAATTATTTGGACTTGCATGTTTAGAGTTTGATGTAGGTATATATCCCATATATAAACAATTGTTAAGGATCGTCTTGAGAACTGCAATACCCAACTTGTGATACGACTATAAATTCATCCTAAGGGACTAATGATTATAAAAATATGAATATTCAGGGGGAAAATGGATTTTATTTGTACAGTATCGACATGTTATAGTGCACATTGTCCAGATGGTTTGTAAAATGACTCAATTAAGCTGTTTTTATCATACCTATTGTTCCTCAGGTGAGCGATGTGGCCCATGGGCCTCTTGTTTATTTTAGTTTGTTTTTTTTAAATGCCTAATAATCATAATTACCATATAATAATCATATTAAAAAAGTTCTCTACTTTTTGCTTTATTTGGAATTTTATCACCAGGAGTATTTCATTGAGGCAGGTTCCAGACAAACATTTTTCTTTTGGTCCTAGCTTTGTAGTGGGATATATGTCTGTTTCATAAGAAATGATTTTATACGTTTTTCGTTTTGACAGGCTGATGGTAGATCACTGAGGATTCTCTTCCAAGGTGCAGGGGAAACGAGAAAGAAAGCAGCAGTGCCAAACAGCGACCAGAACAATTGGTGGGAAATAACGAAGAAAATAAATCGAGCTGTGGATCACAGTCAGTTCTCGTCTTGAGCAACGTACAAGAACTTCGGTCAGCATGTAAGAAGGCCAGACATGTGAAACTTTCAAGATCCAAAATGGATGTGTGGTGTACACCCTTTGTGAAAGAAGTTCAATGCTGCCAAAAACTTAGTAACATGGTTACATAGTCCTGCTTGGTGTGGTAAATCTCGAAGCATGGCTCTTTGCACAATGCCACATTGCATTGGCTACATTCGTACGATGTCTGCCGTCCTGGCCTTTTCTCCCTTCAGCTTGTCTGCACGCTTTGCTGCATACAATACAGAGTCTGCAGACAGTCTTGGTTGCAACTATTTTTCTTAAAAAGTGGCGACCACTAACCGTCTCCAGGGACGTGGAACTCTTTAAATAATATTTTTAAAGTTACTTTGTGACCAAAGCACATCTTTTGTAACTTAAATAAATGGCCAAGTATGTATGATAAAGGTATCATACAGTTACCAATAAAATTATTATTATTATATTGTTTGTGCATTTCAATGCATTAAACATTACCACCAGAGTTGCTGAGAAGCTCATGGATCAGTCTTCGACGAAACAGCCTGTGGTTTAGGGGAGTCTGATCTTCACAGTTGTCCATGTAAAGGACATATGCATTTGAAACTATGAGTGTCAAAATGTGAAAAAAGACTTTTTACCAGCATTTCAAAGTTTTGACAGTCAGCTTTGAAGCCGATACAACCATATCAAGCCTGTCCACTGCTCCAATGTTGCTGTTATACTGTGGTTTCATCAATATTCGTTGAATACCAATTTTCGTGGATTTCGTTGTTTAGTTGATCCACGAAATTAAATGTTCATCGAAGTGCAATTTCTATTAATATTTCGTATTGAAGGGTCATTGGCCACGAATTTACCTCTCCTTGAAACTGATTTTTAATTTTTCCACGAAAATTGATACCCTTGAATATTAATAAAACCACAGTATCTGTGAACCACAAGTGGCTTCACTTCCTCCTCATTTCTGTGATTTCTCTTTCCTGTGGTCACCAAGGTTGATTTTTCTACATTGCTTATTAGGTAAACAGGTTTAGCATCCTGGTATTTAGTAACACTAAGGGGGCCATTTGAAAGCACTTTCACCTCCCCTCTGTTCTCAAGATGGATCTGAAATTTATTTTATCCTTAAAAGGTTGCACGAACGTCAGTTAAAATATTCTTAGTTAAAACCGTAACTAGCTGTTAATTTTTTAATGGCAAGTTACATAACTAAGAGTTAATTTTGGGTTGCTCGAAATATGTTAAGTGTCTATTAGCTAACTAGGATTGAACAGAGCGAACTTAGTTAACTCATCGTTAAAGCCGTCTGCACGAGCGTTTACCCTACCGTCTGACAGTGACAATGGCGACTAAGCGAGACAGAAGCAGTAATTGGTCACTGTCATAAATCAGTATTTTGACTGAATATTTTGAGAAAAATGAAGATGTTTTGAAGGCAAAGCAAAGCAATTTAATTACTAATTCGCGGAAGATTGCAAAATGGGCAGAGGTGACCGAAATAATAAATGCAGTGGGTATTCAGCGGCGCACGGTTGACCGGGTAAAATTCAAGTGGGGTAACTTACAGCAAAGTGCCAAGAAAAGTTTCAGCGTTGCACGGAAACAGGCTAAACTCACTGGCGGAGGCCCTCCACCAAAGCCCCCAACCGCGGCTGAAGAGAAAATCATCGATATGATGAAAGATCGACCTAATTTCAGCGGCAATGTTGGGGGTTTCGAGTCCTCAATGCCCGTCACAACAGATATGACACAATGTGGGTTTTTGACCGATAACATAATACAAATCATTGAAATAAAACAATTATCAATTTTACTGGAAAATGTTACCGATGACTGAGATTGTATGGTTTGTTTACGTCTGACAAACACCTCACAATTGATGACGTCAATTATGGGTACACATTGAAATTACAGGGGATTCCCTGAATGCAGACATGCTTAAAACTTGTGATTAATACATATACCCTTACTTACCTTATATTACGTACTTGTACAAGGATGATACTTATATACTGTAACATGTTTCTTTCACCACAATGATATTCAAAGCTATCGTGTCCACATTCTCTTTTCTGTGCAAAAACACCTAACGTTATAACAAGCAATAACATAATCTATGCCTTGTTATTTAAAGTTTGGATTTCACAAATGTCAGTCCAACATATCCTTCATTAAATCACCTAAAAACTATAATACTTTCTATACATACATTACGTTTCTTTAACATACAAAGGTTGATACTCACATCACGCACCATTCAATAAAACCATCTGGGTTACCCCCCCCCCCCCCCCCCCCCCCCTCTACTTCATTTAAGAAAATGACGTCAATATTTGGTTGCAAAATAGGTTGTTTTTATATTTAATACATTATGCATTATTCTTTTTTCAGCCTTCATTTAAAGTAAAAACACACGTATCATCGTTTTTGAAAGACGTGTGTGTGTGGGGGGAACTAATCCAAAAAATCTTGAAAACCAAACAAAAAAAGGAAAAAAGATTACTTTACAAAATCCTGAAAACCCATATCCGTGGAAGGGGGGGGGGGGGGGGGAAGGTTACCTTTATCTTCAATTTTGCTGTGTATTTCTTTATTATCATTTCAATATTTTACATGGTCCCATAAAAATGGGGGGGGGGGGGGGGGACTCCATGTTAATTCAGTTTTTTTGTATGAAAATTTAAGAAAAATCTTTGCTGCGCAAAAATGTAGCGCCCCCCCCCCCCCCTCCCCGATGCTAGGTGCCTGCAAAATCTTTTATCAGTTTTTTTTCAATTTATTTATCAATTTTATCAATCGGTAACTGTGTTTGAAAATTAATCACTTACAGTCACGTACAATCAACTTAAAAAAGTGTAAAAAGTTAAATAAAGTGTTTTATATTTTGTATAATATTAAGGGTTATGTCTGATTATATTATGAACAGTTTTTTCCTTACTCTGAAAGTTGTAGCATTACTCTATTATTATAATTTTATAAACTTCTTTCTGTAGTAGTTTTAGAAGATGCTGAGTTAGATGCTTCCGGTACCTCTTCCTCTGTGGAATACGAAGAAAGTCCGCAGGCAACTGAAACCGAAGCTGTGGAAGCCGTTCCTGAAGTCGAAAATTTCGAGTGTGTTTCACGATTTTTTTATTTACTATTTTTCATTTCACATTATTGGAATTTTTTGTTGAAAAAATATATTGCTTGGCACAAAGAATCAAAACGTTCTTCATTAATTGATTGTAAAAGATGAATTGTGCAGATTTGACAAAATTAAACCCCTTATATAAAATACATACAAATGATTATAGTTGATGGAAAAAAATGATTTTTTAATGTTTTGATATATATTATGATATTTTCTTATGATATCGTACGTTTAAAAAAAATTGAAACATTTTTAGTGTTTGCTCCATCTGTTTCCTTTTTGTATTTAATAGCAATACCAATCAAATTGTAATACTTCCTTCTATGCACAATGCGGAAAAGGAATCAGAGTTGGGGACCAAGGCCTGCACTTTAAATGAACCCTCAGTATCGGATTCTCGACCCAAGAAACGAAAGAAAATTTCAATTGATGAATTGCAAAGAATGCAGTATGAGGTAACAAAATAAATCAAATTCTTGCATAAAATATTAAAGGAATCAACAATTTTATTGGTGGATTCAAAGAATATCAAAATAGTTTCCTACACAGATAAATACCGGCATGTTCTAAGCAGGTTTAATAATGATTTCATTTATTTAAGGTTTTATGTTGTCAAAAGACACACATCGAACTCAAGAATGTGAAGATTCAGAAGGACATTGAGCGGTCAGAACTTAAAACTAAAAACTTAAGGCTGCGGAATGCCAGGTATACCAATGAAATTGAGCTCTTAAAACAAAATCTTGCGCAAAATAAAAATGCCTTGCTTGCATTGCAAGCTTTATCTGATGAGTAAAAAAAATATGAATTAAAAAAAGTACACAGGTAATGTGTTAAAATGTAATTGTTTGTAGGTTTTTATTTTTATTTGTTACGTTAGAAATATGTTCTTGTTATGACGTTCCTGACTGCCCTGTCATCCTCCGGTCCTTGATAATTTTATTGCCCAGCGGCATTATCCTGTTGAGGATTACCATCCTCCATCTCTTCCTTTAAACTCAGTGCAATGTTGTGTAGAATTGCACAAGCGCCAATGATTCTACAGACTTTCGCGGGCTTCATTCTTATCTCATTATGCAACACATGAAATCTTCGTTTCCACCAACCAAACACCCTCTTGATCGTGTTGCGCGTGCGACAATGGGCCGAGTTATAGCCCTCCTGAGAGGCGTTCGATGGATGAAGATACGGTGTTAGCAGAAATCTTGAACAAGCATACCCGCTGTCACCTAGCAAATACCCATCGTCTACACCTCGATTATGATTTTCGAGGTATGCGCTGACTTCTGACGCCCGAAAAATGTGGCTGTCATGCGTACTACCAGGCCAGTGGGCATCAACATTATTGAATTTCCCTAAAGGAGAAAAAACACAATCTAATATCTTACAAAGTCATATCATAATATACTGACTTTTTCCATATAATATTGTTTCCTTAAAAACAGTTCAGAATTAAGCTTCAGTAATTATTGGAAATATATACTAGACTATAATCAAAATATTAAATTTTAAAGTGAATTACTATTCTACACACATCTTGTTGTCTTAAATTTTCGTTAAATAAGAATTTATTTATGACAAAATGAATATAAATTACATGCAGTGTACACTCAAATTAACACACCGTCATGAGAGCAGATTGCTTGCACATTTATGGAGTGCCATCCTTTCCTGTACACGTAAGTTGGTTTGTTGTCTGATGGTGCTTGTATTCTCACATGTGTACCATCGATACACCCAAAGACACCCGGGAACCCACCACGCAAATAGAAGTTCTCCTTTGATTTTTTAATTTCCTCTTGCGTAGGCCATTTTAAAAAATTGGTCTTTCTTGGTAAGCAGTGCATTTGTTACGTTTTTCACGGCTCGGCTCACCGTACTTTTATCATAGCCCATGGTGTCCCCTATCACTTCCATAAAACTCCCAGAAGCAAAGAAAGAAACGAAGTGCAAGCATCACCTGTAAGATGATCATGGTAATATTTCTTCACACAGAATAAAAATATGCTTTTGTAGAAAAAACTTTACAAACTCCAAAATTTAAGATCGATGTGTTAAGTTTCCGCACATTACATTGTTAGACTAGTCATAACAACAAATTTAATTTTTAAATAAATTTGTGGAAAGACACTACCAATTATATATCTGAAATTTTACCGCAGATCTTTTTATTATTGTCAGTCGAGAAATACGATTTTTAAAAATAATTTTTAGAGACGAATGGACTGCATAATCCGTGATATATTACGCATATTGGGGAAAATTAAACAAGAAAAAAGTGTGTTACAGCTCATTTTTTTTAAAATTTAAAATCAATTGAAAGGGGGGGGGGGGGGGGGGAGGCATGCCCTAAGTGTCTGTGATTTAAGAGGACTCGATGGTCGTGGCCAGTTAAAGAAGAACTCTATAAAAAATATAGGGAAATACACCACTTTAAAATGTGAATTATACGGATAATTTCTTTACACAACAATAGTCAAAATCTGTAAATTTAGGTAAATTTTGATAGTTCTTAATTTGTTGACCGCCCAGCCACCGTTACATTTCATTGTGTGTAGATTTTATTTATTTTTTTCGTTTCGTACTCAACTAAAGCTAGTAGAATGCAATACTATGGTTGATAAACAATCATAAGAAATCAGTTATTAAAAATATATAGAACACAACATGATTCATATGAGGTTTTCCGTCTGTAGTTCGAAAAGCCCAATTTTCATATAAGAAAAAAATTAGCGTACTTATTCAAGTACATCTAAGAAACTACTCGAACAGTTTGCCATGCGAACTTACATATCGTGGAGGAGTTTAACATGATTACTAATCGTTAATATCAATTCCCGTTCATACTTCATTATTTTGATTTTTAATGATCGGCATAACACATGTACATAAACATTACTTATCACGTTTTTATATCAATATTTTATACAACTTTTTTTCCAGGAGATTTCAGAATATTACAAAAAATTTATAGTAAAAATGCACAGGCGTTATATGTATTTTTCTAGTAGTAAAAATGAACACCCTCTATCTATCAGGTAAATGGTATAAATTTCTACCTTATATTTACATGGTTTTGAAATTTTGAGAAAACGTATAATATCAGGATCCCGTGAAAAAAATAAAGGGCAGAAAAAAGTAAAACAAAATAGCATACATACATGCAAATACATCCTATATATATATATATATATATATATATATATATATATATATATATATATATATATATATATATATATATATATATATATATGTTTAGAAGAAATGTACTATACACATATTGCATTACTTGTAGCTCTCTAAAACAATTTTTAAGACATACAGTTTGTACTTTTTTAATTCAATGAGAGAAAGAGAGAGAGGGGAGAGGGTATTTCGTAAACATGTAACATGTTATGAGAAAGAAATAGATATACCCGTATGACATACCTGCGTTTCAACGGCAATTGACTGGCTTCTTTTAGTAGCTCTTTGTAGGTCATCACGCAGCGGTTTGCGATAAATATAATTGATTCTCGTTTGAAACGAAACCTGGATCGGAGTTGATCGTCACTTAAATCGTTCATCTCTATTCTCTGCCTGTATACACTCTTTTCTTCCAGCAAACAAATTACCAAACAACAACAAGTTCGCCATTTTGATTTTAATGCTCAGTTAAATATTTAAAGTACCTATGTGACCTGCGTTAAATCTGTAAGTTAAATTAGATACATAACTAACCTTTAACAGCTTGTTCACTTTTTAGCAACCCGTTTAACTCGCCGTTAATTTTAACGTCACGTTAACGGCTAGTTAAATTTAACTGACGTTCGTGCAACCGAATCCTGCACTTTATGAATTATTGTAGATAGAGGTGAGGTCAGTATTCAGAATAGTAAATCATTATGATTGATATAATACAGTCAAACTTCGTTATCTCTAACTAGATAGGACTGTTTCAAAATTTCGAGATATCAATTTGAAAGTACTTCAAGATATTGAGAGTAGAATACTTAAAAAAATAAGTAGTTGGGACTTACAAATCACTTCGACAAATCCATTGTATTCGAGATATCAGTGCTTGAGATAAGTTTAACTGTAACTATGTTAATGTTTATGGAGTCTTGAAACTGAGCCGAGGAGGTTTTGATATTAGGTATCATAAGCTGCATATTGTACATCATAATTTTAAGTGATGAATTATATATATTTAAAAGAATAAACAGATATATTTTTTTTTAAGGTCATAAATTTCAATTGTAAATTGAAGATCAATTCAAGAGTCCTTGATACATTCTACTTTTCCTATGCATGACTGGAAAGTGATTACAATTCATGTATTTTAAAACTGCGTATCAATAAATAAAGGGTCCTCCCAACACCTGGGAGAAGTTCTGAATGCAAACTCATTCTTCTAAATTATTTAAGGTACTCCACTACACCAAGACTTCTACTTTTTAAGACACTACATACATCACAAGATGGCGATTTAAATGTTTTGTTAAACTGTTTGTATCAATCGATCCAGATGTATATCGGCATAGCTCAGTTGTAAAGTATCAGACTTGTGAACCGCAGGTCATGAGTTCAAATCCACCTTGGGCTTTTGTTTATGTTTCATAAATGAAATTTTTGAAAATACCATTTTTTTTTAATATCTAACATTGCACACATTTCACCTATTTGATATATACTTCTTATCCATCATGCTTTCTATCATAATCAAGTAACTTCCTGCTAATTTGAGAAACTATTTCAGGGTGTAGTGAGGCACCTTAAAGATATGGATTTTTAGCATGTCTTTAATTTCAAAAGACCAAAATATCTTTCAATTTAAAATTTTACCACTCTTCCTGAAAATAAAAGTCCCTTCAGTATTCAATCTCAGGACCTGCGGGTTGGTGGACAAAAGCTAAACCCGCAATAGAGACACCAAATTTTAGTGATATAAATGTTTCTCAATGGGTGTAAATGGCCATGTTGAGACAATTACTGTTATAAAAAGTAGAAGTCACAGTGTGTCGAGGATCCTTAAACTATATTTTCGGTTTATTTTTTAACCATATCAGATCAATAGAGCCTAAAAAAAATGTTTAAGAGGAAATGAGTCTATACAATATATGAAAGTAGAATGCTACAATGACTAGTTGAACATAGCTTGGGGACCTTTTTAATCTCTTGAGGTATCCCACGACGATTAGGACGAACTGTGCCAGTGGCACCAACTCCAAGACACCATAGATCCATGAATAGCTGTGGACTCGAATAATAGTTGTCGCAGTACAGAATGTGTCCACAAGCATAATGGTTCCGTTAAAGTGACATAACTAAGTCGTAAGTCGCACCTTTGTCACTGGGGGTACTGAAGTTTTCCATGTGTACAACTTAAATTTCAAACAATACCCATTTTCAGCATCACAAAGTATGTAAGCTGTAAGCCCATACTTGTCTGGCTTATCTGGACTGTACACCCGGAAGTGTAGATTTCCTCTCCAAGGAACCATAAATTTTAATGGGGCTGATACACTGTGTTAATCCTTGGAAGAATCAAGTGAGGAAAAATATATATATGATATCAGCATCTAATGTATACAGGGAAATATTTCGCCCTTTTTTTTTTGCCCTTTTCACCTTTGTTGTCAGCAAATTTAAAACTGGATGAATTCTGATGTCTCATAATATCAGAATATCTCTCTTTAAACACAACTGTGTATGGACGAACTCAATACGAGGGAAACTGTTTCCAAGTGTAGTAGGGCAAAAAATTACAAGGGGGAAAAATAACCCTGCATTCAGTATTTCAGCAACCGTATTGCTTTGATTTAACCATTTTTATCTACCAGTACGGCAAAAATATATAAATGTTTATGATTATCTATTTATTATACAAATAATAGTGGTAACAGAAATTTTGGACAAAATAAAGAACTGGTCTGGACAAATATAGAGACAGATAGACAAGGTCATTCTTAAAAATCCCAAATTTCATTTCTGGTTGGTATAATAAATAATGTTTTGTATCATCAGACTTTTTACATGCAAAACATTCTTTTACCTGTCCAAAACCTTTTGTTACAAGGGACCAAGTTTAAAGAGAGGATCATAGCCCTTATTTCCACGGGGCACAAATTCTGAATTGTCATTTAGATGCAAGAAAGTCATCAATGACAAAAACCTGTCCCTTGGCATGACGCTTGGAAAAAATGATATTGTAGTGAGCGGATCGGTTGTCCAGTACTCCTTGATGTCTAGCTGATGGACAAGTCCCATCAGCATGAGGAATGACATAAATTGCTTCATTTCTGAGGGATTTGTTTCATGCCATTCATGAAACATACTGCATGGTTACAATTGAGCAGATCTCAAGAACTGTTGTGCATAAGATTGGTCTGTTGTGCAAGAAATTCAAAATCATCGTCATTAAAAATAGTTCAAAATATTGTTGAGGTGACCCTTTGTTGTGAATTGTTTGTTTCAATCCAGGAGTTTTTGTATAGTCAAGGGATGGGGGTTCCCTGTCTCCTGCCACCCAATTGTCTGCATCTATAAAGTTTTCTATTGGCCTACTCACTGTAATGTCATCTACATCAAAACCCTCAAATTCAAAATCACTGTCCTCATCTGCTGCAAACTCATTCAAAAAGTCTTTGAATTTTCTAGTTAAAAATCGAAATTTCTAGTTAATTCAGTTAATTAAATTATCTTCTGCTCAGCACGTTCAGAAGATAAGTATTTACGTATGCATAGCAACATTATAGTAGCAACACTTTCAACATTTTTGCTGTGTTCATACTAAATTTAACAAATATTGTCATAAATAACAGCTTTTCAATTAAAATAGTACAAAAAATAATGAAAAAGATCTGAGAGTTCTAATTAAACCTTTATTTTAAAACATTGGTAACATGTAAATAAATTGAGTTTTCTCCCTGATGTCTCGCGCGATAATGTTTATGATTATCCTGAAGGCACATGTCCTACTTACAGTAAAATGAAACAATCACATGTACACACAGTATTCCAAAACAATAAATCACTTTGAAGTTATCTTTTTTAGCGAGGATATTGCGAATGAACACTGATAATCGATAGAGAAACCGGCAGCTTTCGTTTTCACCGGAAGAAATACGCAAGGTTAAGTTCAATGTAAGTAAGGTCCATGTTTTTGCTTTTCTTCTTTTAAACCCCCACCCCCCCCCCCCCCCCCCCCCGCAAACGAAGTTTGGGGGGGGGGTATATAGGAATCACCTTGTCCGTCTGTCTGTCCATCTGTCTGTGCAATCGTGTCCGGTCCATATCTTTCTTATGGAGAAACATTGGAAGTTTTCACTTCACCCAAAGATAGCTTATGACCTAAGGGTGTGTCATGACCTTGACCCAAGGTCATTTGGGCAAGGTCACTGGCCAAAAAAAATACAAAATTGGTGTCCGGTCCATATCTTTCTTATGGAGAGGTATTGGAAGTTCTTACTTCACACAAAGATTGCTTATGACCTAAGGGTGTGTCATTACCTTGACCCAAGGTCATTTAAGCAAGGTGAAGGTCACTGGCAGAAAAAATACAAAAGTTCGTGTCCAGTTCATATCTTTCTTATGGATTGTTCTTGGAAGTTCTTACTTCATACAAAGATTGCTTATGATCTATGGGTGGGTCATGACCTTGACCCAAGGTCATTCGGGCAAGGTCAAGGTCACTGGCAGAAAAAGTGCAAAAATGTGTGTCCGGTCCATATCTTTCTTATGGAGAAACATTGGAAGTTCTTAATTTACACAAAAATTGCTTATGACCTAAGGGTGTGTCATGACCTTGATCAAAGGTCATTTGGGCAAGGTCAAGGTTGTTGGGAAAAATAGTGCAAAATTTGTGTCCGGTCATTTTCTTTCTTATGGAGAAGCATTAAATGTTCTCACTTCACACAAATATTGCTTATGACGAAAGGGTGTGTCATGACCTTGACCAAAGGTTTTCTGGGGAAAGGTCAAAGTCACTGGCAGAAATAGTGCAAAATTTGTGTCCGGTCATTATCTTTCTTATGGAGAAGCATTGAATGTTCTCACTTCACACAAATATTGCTTATGACGAAAGGGTGTGTCATGACCTTGACCAAAGGTCATTTGGGGAAAGGTCAAAGTCACTGGCAGAAATAGTGCAAAATTTGTGTCCGGTCATTATCTTTCTTATGGAGAAGCATTGAATGTTCTTACTTCACACAAATATTGCTTACATTGTATGACCAACAGTTTTAAAAATAATAGAGCAGTTGTTATTTATAGAAAATGGACGGTGATAGATTCATCCAATATTGTCTATATGTGGAAAAATACACGCATTATGATTTTTATTTTAGCGGGGGATATCTCACAGTACCTCTAGTTTTTATTGTACATTAACTAAATTAATCTTATACATTTTTATCAAAAAAATATTTTCTCTTAATTATATATGTTATTGAATTTGTTTTCTTTGATACAAGTTAAGATTGACCGATTGTTTTCAAGATTAACAATGGCGCGGAATTTTCCTATTCCCAACTTTTAACGTATATCCTTTAAAAAATTAGGCTTATATCTTCATATTTAAACAAAAATCATTTATTATCTCTAATTTTATTCATTCACAAGCAAAACACTCAATCGTTGTTTTTTTTTATTTGAGGTTACAGAGACGAAGTTCTGATTATTTTTTTATCAAACCCAACATGTTGGGTTACCACACGAGAACGTCGACTATTCCAAACCCAATATGTTGGGTCGCCGCACACAAAGGGTTAAAAACTAAATGCCTGGTTATGATGTCCATAAGGCACTCTACCAAAATTGTGAAATTCATGACCTCTGGGTCAGGAGTTCAGGCTCTAGGGTTTGGCCAATATGGCCATATTGTAAAAATGTTTTAAATCTTAAAAAAATATTCTTCTCTACTCCCACACATGTGGGCAAAAACAAACTGAACACATGGTTATGATGTCAACTCACTCCTCTACCTAAATTGTGAAATTCATGGCCCCTAGGTCAGGGGTTCAGGACATGAAGTGGGAGGGGGGCAACATGGCAATATAGTGTTAATGCATATCATGTTCAAAAATTTTCTTCTCTTTTCTCCCGCATCTGTATGAAAAACAGACTTATAATTATGTTTACCAGGAAGTCCTCTTCTGAAATTGTAATTTTCATGTCCCCTGGAATATGGGTTTTGACTCTAGGGCAGGGCTAAAATAGATGTATAGGTGTCAATGCATATAATGTTTAAAATTATCTTCTTTACTCCCACTCACCTGAAAGGAAAACTGAATTCATGATTTTGTAGACCAGATCTTTAAGTTTTCGCCAAAATGATAGGTTTCATAGTTCTTTTTGAAAGAGCTGAGGCAAGGAGGTGGTCGTCATTACCAAGTTATAATTTTTCTACTCCAGAATGAAACCTTATTAATTAAATGCATATATGAGACTCCTCGACAAGTTTGTACATGGGTTATATGCTACTCAGGTGAGCGTTAAGGCCAACTGGTCTCTTGTTTGTCTATGCAACGCAGCTTTGTTCAGAGATAGCCTGTGGTTGCACAAAATCATTTATGAAAATGTTGGTTTAATACTGTAAACGTATTACATTTGACTGTGTATTCTATTCTAGCTTTTTTTGGGCGAAAAACGGCGTCCACTAAATCAAATACATCGCCAGATATAAAATATATAAGTAGATAAACAGGTACATTCAGACCTGTGCTAAATCAAATCCACGCTAACTTGTTGAAAAATCATATTCCTCCAAATATCGTACACGCTAAATATAATACATTTAGAGTATAAAAAAAATTAAATGTTTAAGTGAGATAAATATAATTTTGTTTCTTTGTATTGTAATCATTTTTAACAAACAAAAAGTATTTTAAATCATCTGCCTATAAGAACAAAGTTTTTCATTAATTACTAAAGTGTTACACAATTGTTGTTTTTTAAAATTTGATTTACTCTAAGTTTCAATAAATTAATATTTTTTTTCTGTCCAAAAATTTTGCTTTAGGATCCAGTTATAATGAGATGCACATTGTATTGTATTGTACACATTTTCGTCTATATATCTCGGCAGATTTTTGATGTAATGCAAACACTTTAGATCTTTTCTATTTAAATATTAACATGGGAAGCACAAAACAAATGATTCGCAACTGTTCTTTTGACGCACCATTTTTTTTGGTAGGTTATTGGTTTGAAGGAGCATCAGCTGAAATGATTGTGTAATCATTTAGGACACACAAGCAAAGTGCACGAGACTCATTATAGAGCCACTTCTGGTCTCATTGAAAGGGTATAAATAGCAAAACTTCTACTTTTACAGGAGATTAATATAGCTGGACAATTTGCTGGTCAAGACTTGTCAGAAATTCAGTTCGAAGGTTGGTTATTTTCTCAAGAATTTACTTCTAGAGGGTTATTATTTTTTTCTCACCCTTCAACACTTGCAAATGAATTTGCCTAGTTTTGACTTTATCCAAATACAGTCTTCTCAGAATGTTCTCGACCTGTTCTGCACACAAAATGACAATTGTTTCAAAATTGGGGGTACCAGTAGTGTACTTGTACTGCTTGTGTAAGATCTCAGAATGGTTGTCTATATACACTTGTTGTTTTTAAGGTTTTCTTATTTTAGATATTCTGGTAAAAGATGACGGAAAAGCAACAGATGATGGTAAGTTAATACAAATGCTAGTATAATATAACATCCAATAGAAGCTTTATTTCATCCCTCTCCCCCTCCTATAATGAAAGTAGTTCAACTCTAAAAAATGATCAAACTATGAAACTGAAACACCGACCCTTTCAGCTCCTGCAGTGCAGTGGCATTCCCTTTTACATAATATTTAGCAGCAGAGGAGGAAGCAGGTTTTCTTGAACCTCTTGATGTTTCCTGCATAAGAGTTGTCATATGCCTGAGTCCCTTACTGCTAAAACTCAGTGGTTTTTTTCGTTTATTTTTTCTCCTTGTTTTTTGTTTGTTTTTACCCTACCTGAAATCACTTGGCACCTCTAACAATATTTCTTAAATAATCTGGAGATGCTGTCTTTTCCTTACGCTCCTAGTCTGAAAAAAATTGGTTGCTTATGCAATACTATCAGTGCTTATTATTTCTCAAGTACTACTACATATAAGCCAAGTAATTTACAATTTTTTTAATGAAAACCACAGGTCAATTTAAAGACAGCCTAAATAAACCATTTCTAACCAAAATTTTCGAAAAGACTTTATGACTTTGAATGTTTAGTGTACGCTTTGGATGGTACTGATGGGTGTCTTGTAAGAGCGAAGTTTTTCAGATCTCAAAAAAAGAATGAGACCCCTCATGATGTGGAGGTTTTTATAATTAACATCATTAAATATATACAGTTTCAAATTTAAGTAAGCATATCTGTATATTTTAAACAGTAACAGTGGGAAAAAAACTGCTTTATAAGTTTCTGTCATTTCTAACTAGCAAAAATACAATTATTTTTTCAAACTTTGACAATAATATATATGATATGATTCACAGGTAGTAATAAAGAAGGGGCCAGTATTTGGAAGGGAAGACAGCAAATGCTCCTGTGCCATTGGTACCTCGGGATCATGTGGACACATTGTGGGCCTTCTTTATTCTTCAGCCCACATGAAAGCGTCCACCCTTAAGGCGGTTCCTACAGATATTGCCAAGACATCCTTGCCTCAAACTTGGCATATTCCGAGAGGTATATACAATTTATTATTACCTAGATCTGCACCCCTCCCCCTTTCAAAAACAATTGTTGAAATAATTAAAAAATGATATATAAATAAAATTATATATACAAGTATATACCTACATGTAACATGCACTATCTTAATATGGATATAAATATTTTAAATCAATTTGTGTAAGATTTGATAATGTACATGTATATACTATTTATTCACAATTTTAGGGGAGAAGATCGGCGGAAGTGCCTCCACTGATGTCACAGTAATGGGATATTCTCCCAGCAACACCAGGAAACCAACCAAGGGAATAAAGTCTACATTGTATAATCCCGTCAACACCGAGTGCCTACCACTGGAGGAACTGTGTTCTACCCTTTCAAACATTGATAAATCTTGCCTTTTTTTGTCAGTGGTAGATCCAGAACACCAACAGAAAGATGTCGACACAAAGTTTGGAAATTTCCCAAAGGGATCTTCTTTAGCAACACAACAGAAACTTCACAGTGACTACATGCTGAACATCATGGATGCTGAAGACTTTCCACCTTTACCGGTGAGGAATGTCATGCGTAATAGTGTTTCTGTAGTGTTAGTCCACAGTCGAACATTGAAACTGCAGTCGCTCTCAATCTCTGAGGTCCAGGCCAGCGAGATAGAAGAAGCCACCCGACTACAATCAGAGGACCCAAAGTGGCACAAGATTCGTCAGGATCGTATAACTGCTTCGGTAGCAGGTGACATCGTCCGCAGAAGAAAAGGTAAATATATTAGCATGATACAATAAAACGAACTTTAAAAATAATTGGCAATTTATTGTGCAATGGTTAAATATGTATGAAGAAAAAAATAACATCTCTGTATCTTTTCCATCAAAATGCTAATATTATCTATGTATGCGGTATAATAATGCTGAACTGTACACTGCAATTACTTTTCATAGATCCTGAACCACTTGTTGCTAGACTAAAGACAAGCCGCAAGGTACTGACATCTGCCATGAAACATGGGTTAGCATGCGAAGCTACTGCTGCTCTAGCTTATGTTCAGGTAAATAATGTACCAACAACACTAAATTCATAAAATATTTTTCTTTACCAATTTTGTGTTAACCTTTCATAATCATAATTTGTTTTCATTAAAGGGAATGGATGAGGAGGTAAACATATATCCATGTGGTGTTGTGATTAGCCCATGGTCACCTTGGTTAGCGGCCACCCCAGACAGGAAAGTGTTCTGCCCTTCCCTGGATCCTCCTCATGGTTTGCTTGAAATCAAGTGTCCAGTCAATTCATTAGCTGATTGTGTTTACCTGTCTAAGGATGAAAATGGTTACCATCTGAAAGAAACACACAAATACTTCCACCAGATTATGACACAGTTAGGAGTAACTGGGCTGAAGTGGTGTCACTTCTTTGTGTGGACACCTGAGGAGTCACATTTGAAACTGCTCCGTTTTGATGCTGACATCTGGCAGGAAATGAAGGAAAAAATGGATCTGTTCTTTTTTAATCATTTTTTAATTTGAATGCATGAACATGAAATAAATTTCAATTCTTTTCACCATCAATAAGTACATTTTTGGTACAGTCAGTGTTTTAATAATTGTTATTAACTATGTATTTTCAAAAACTCTGAAAAAATTACTACTTATTCATAAAAGAAACTTATTAATGGTGGATTGATTTTGCAATTCAATGCTTAATAAATCTTTTCTTTGTTAATGAAAAAGGGTAACCACACACATTTCAAAGAAAATACTGGATTTCCATAGCCAGAGTACATTTTAATGCATATTTCATTCAGAATTGTGATGTATCTATCAAAAATTTGATAAATCTCTGTAGACAATTTAAGAATTTATGCCCACTTTTTAACCAAAGGCCCTCTGAAGAGTGTCAGCAAGTTTGCAACAGTCCAAATCTGATTTATTGTCTCAACCATGCTAAGTGGAATAACACCATCAAAAATATGAAACTCTTTGACACGACGAATATGGCGCTCAATGTGTATTCTAAGCTTAGCTATAGCTTGAGTCTCCTCAACCTCTTGCAGAATAAATTGCACCTGACTTAATAGAAAAGGTGGGGTATTGATACTTATCCCAGTCCCCTCTAAAACTGTGTTCAGTACAAACCCCATGTCTGCCATAATGGAGTCCCCCTGGTCAAGTAAATTTAACAGACCACTAAGCTTAGTAATCTCTACATCAGATATGCAGCCAGTGTAGAGACTTGAAACAAAGGTAAGAGCACCATGAGGTGCTATTCCAACCAGTCCCTTCCATGTGTGCGTACTTTTGTATGAGGAATAAAATTTAGAACCAAGCACTAAGGAGGAGGGTTTCTCAGTTTTGATTTCCGTACAATCGATTATAACTCGTGTTGTGGTGTACAGAGTCCTAAAGCAATCCGGCCTTTTCCTATCAACCTGTTCTCGAGATGGCCAAATATTAATACTGCCAAGAGCAAAATACAAAAAATTTGCCCAGGTAATGATTTTTCTGCTTACTGTTGAAACATGACAATTAAATCGAACAGCAAGATCTTGCGCCATCATACCACATTTGCGGCGGCACAAAAACATGAAGAATTCATCAATAAGAAGCATATTTCTTTGCCTACCAGTCAGATTTGGGTTAGCGATAGCTGACATTTTAAAATAATGACTTGTCATGGAGGTAGCTGCTGGCTTAATAATTCAAAAACAGTGGTAAAAACTGAAAATGTCATAAAACCAGTGTAGAACATAATCATTGAATCATCTTTAGAAAATCTCTCAACCCCAAATCTTTCTATGGCAAGCCTCTGCTGAAGTCTTTCAATGTTTTCATTCCGTTCTTTGATCATACTTTCTAGCATCTGGATTCTCTCTTTGTCTGAAGTTACAGCCACATTAGCTTCTGCCAATGGACAGCTAAAAATTCAAATGTTGAAAATACTAAATCTAACTTTCTAATATTATGTGATACTTACATTACAGGCATTTTTCATATCTTGGACTGATGTTCCAGCATCAGCCCTTCAGAGAATGAGTCGTCCAGCGACCATCACATTTGGTGATAAGTAAATCATCAAAAATGTTATATTACAGTTGCAAACTGATTTTCTATTTCACAGCTTGACAACTGAATATTATTTTGACAATGATTTAAAACTAATGATCCAGCATCATTGCATTCTGACCAGCAGAACACCTAAAAAACTTAACCTTAATATTCAATTTATCAGCATATTACAAATTGATCAAATTGAATATTTGCACAGTTCAGTTCATTAAATCATAACTTATCCTTGATATGAAAGATTTAATATTTTCCATTTATACCTCTGTATAAATTTTGTACATATAATATTACAAAATATACTTGCTATTGATCTCATAGCCAGTAAATAGGTATATAATTATAATATCCCACACAGAAAGATGGATATTATAAAATGTATTATAATTAATTTACTCAATGAGTTACCTGTTTACATGGGGTAACCAATTAGATGAACCTAGCTCTTCGTCATTGTCGGTTGCATCATCATAAGTTTCTGGAGGAGTGGAGTTTTAATGATCGGTCTCCTTTGGGTTGACTCCTTGCTCCAGTTAAATAACGATGGAACACTGCTTGGTCTGAGAGTTTTGCTCACTGGAGTCCATTTAAAATCTTCTTTTTTGAAGTGTCTCGAACAAACAACAGCTTCTTATGAAATCTAAGTTTAATAAATAATGTAATACTGTAGGGGTTCAAAAAATTGAGACAAAATGTTATACTCTTCGTCCTGCCCAGTCTGATTATCCATTCCCTTTTCATTCCTTTCAGTTGTAGATGTTATAATTTGTAAACATTAGATATTATATATGGGTCTACTTCCTAGAAATATCCATAAAATATTCAGAATGTTTGTTGTGGTTTATTTTTTTTATAATAGTAACATTGTTTTATCTAGAAAAAATAGTCCAACCGTGTTGAGGCTACGCTAGAACATTTTATCTATGTTTAATCATGTGACAAGAGTAACGCTACATGTACTGGATTCACTACATGCATGCAGGTTCCGGTTAAATCTATTTTATAAAGATGTTACTCGTATCTTTATGTGCATATCAGGATAGATACGAGGCAAGTTGGACATCAAATCACGATAAGCTGGTGTAAATATGTGTGACCTAGATTGTACAGTGTTGTAAACAAAGTTATTTCACCATTAAACCTTACGTTAAAAAGTGGCCCTGGATCCCTTCTGATAGCATGAATCCATGATTTTCGGAGTTCATCATTGATGGGGATTTTGTGGAACGATAACTCCGGGTTTAAACGACCGTTGCCAGTACACTGAGGCACGCAACAATGTCGATCGTTCTTCCCTTGCGTTGCAGCCGCCATTGTTGTGCTTTAATCGATCAACCGACCTTAGCCTCGTTTTGAAATCAAACGCGGGGCTTATGAATATTCTTTGAGAATGGAGTATAGTTATAATTTTTGCATATTTTTCTGGTTTGTTACCTGAACTTCTAATGTTCATTAAGAATTGGAAAAGTTACAAATATGTATGATACAAATTAATATAATGATAAAATCTACATGTCAATAATATCAAAAGAGTGGACATGAGCTCCAGATACCTTTGCTTGTACCTTGAATGGCAGCTTTGTGATAAGGTATTCTTCGAGGTCAGCAGTTCCTTCTAGAAATTCCTCTTTCCTAAGGCCCAGACCAAAGAAAGTTCGAACTTAATGTGATTCAATCCCGTCATTTCATCCCTTGCACAAATCTCCACCTCTTCATCTTAAATAGCAAGGGCATCAACGGTTCTAAATTACAAAAGAAAAAACTTACAATAATTATCCGTACGTGTAAGACTATCGAAACCTTTCTTCTGCTAACCATGGTCAGCACAAACAGTCATACCGGATCTGGATGTGGGCATGTATTTCAAATTTCTCTTCGATGTAATAGTTGACGGGATGGCAGACCTTAATTTTCTCGTTTGAAATAAGAAAACCTGTAATAGATAGCAGATTTGTTGTAAAATTTGATATCAAAATGATTTGATGACAATATTACGGTTGTATGTTTGATAGTTGTATAATGTGGTAGAAAACAAATAAATTCATAGGTTTTTAGCTCACCTGAGCTGAAAGCTCAAGTGAGCTATTCTGATCACATTTTGTCCGTTGTCCGTCTGTAAACTTTTTACATTTTGAACTTCTTCTCTAAAACCGCTTATCCAATTTCAACCAAATTTGGCACAAAGCATCCTTATGGGAGGGCGAATATAAATTGCAGAAATAAAAGTCCGATCTGTATTCAAAGCGGAAAAAACTTGAAACTGTAGAAAAAGGTAGGGTGCATTTTTAAAAATCTTCTTCTCAAGAACTAATAATTCAATTCAACGTAGTTTACCACAAATTATCCTTAAGGGAAGGAAAATATAAATTGCAAAAATTAAGTGCTAATTCTGATTCAAATCTGAGTTATTACGAAAAAATTAATAAAGGAAAGGCGTGTTTCAATCAGTTTAATAGGTTCGGGCTCGGCATACGGTAAAATGGGTAGGCAAGACTTGGCCTGAGCAAAACAAAAGATTGTCAGGTAATAATCTGCCAATCTCATTAAAATTTCGGGATATTAGATGGACCAGTATATTTGTATTCGCTGTAAATATTGCTTCAAAATAATGCGTATTTGGAATTGACGATTGCCGATCTGCCCCGGCTTTTATTTTGCCACGGCCCGGGTTTGCATACCCATTTTACCAAGACTCGTATTCCATACTTCTTAAACGATGTTCTTTGTTTAAATCAGCCATGACATTATACGAAAAAAGGTCGATCTGATTATCATGAATTTGCCTGCTATGCAACCGTTCGCGTATGAAGGGAAATTTTGAAACATGCAAAATATATTGGTGCCGATTTCGTGAAGTAAATTAAGGCTAAATATTTCAATGCGTTGACAGTTTTCACACATGACGTTGGTGTTAGCTTGTTCTGATTTTCGTTTCGTTTTCATTATTTATGCTTTGTAACCTGGGAACTATCGTCTGTATTTCGTGATTTTTACGTATCAAATCAAACAGAGACTATGGTAAATCAAACAGTTAACTATTTACCTGCGCAAATTAAGCAAAATCTGATGTAGGGGTACTGAAATACAATTCATTCTATCGGTAATTCGGCATTATCTTTTGCGTAATGGTACATTAATGCAATAAGTTTTGTTATGATGCTCGGCATTTTCTCGAGTTTATTCAGTTTAAATAGAGTTTGATATCGCTGACGGAAATATGTAGGTATATACATGTATATATATGATTCATATCGAAAAAATAAATTGTGTTCTTTATTTTTTATAGTGCATGTTTCTTGTGTTTAATTGTTTACAATTTCTATTTACTAACCATATTTGAGTGTTAAGCTTCGAATTATAAGCAAGATACAGAGATTTGCTCACAATTCTATGTTTGTACACAGATCTTAAAACCTAAAGATTAAAAAAGTAAAAAAATTGTCAATATTTATTACGAAAATTTTCAAAGTCTGTTCTTCCAGAAACCAACTTATTGAATTGTAAACTTAACCTTTTTAACTCACCTGAGGGTGGGGCTACAATGGGGGGGGGGGGGGCGGGGGGGGTCCGAAATTTATCAAATGAATATATAGAGTAAATCTTTAAAAATCTTCTTCTCAGAAACTAATCGCCCAGGAAAGCTGAAACTTGTGTTGAAGCATCCTCAGGTTATGTAGATACAAAGTTGTGAAAATCATGACCCCCGGAGGTAGGGTGGGGCCACAATGGGGGGTTGAAGTTTAACATGAATATAAAAAGTAAATCTTTAAAAAAAATTTTCTCAGTAACTGATCGGCCAGAAAAGCTGAGACTTGCGTGGAAGCATCCTCAGGTAGTGTAGATTCAAAGTTGTGAAAATCATGACCCCCGGGGGTAGGGTGGGGCAACAATGGGGGATCAAAGTTTTACATAGGAATATATACAGTAAATCTTTAAAAATCTTCTTCTCAGAAACTAATCCGCCGGCAAAGCTGGAACTTGTGTGGAAGCATCCTCAGGTAGTGTAGATTCAAAGTTGTGAAAATAATAACCCCTGGGGGTAGGTTGGGGACACAATGGGGGGTCGAAGTTTAACATATGATTATATAGAGTAAATCTTTAAAAATCTTCTTCTCAGAAACCAGCCAGGAAAACTGAAACTTGTGTGGAAGCATCCTCAGGTAGTGTAGATTCAAATTTGGGAAAATCATGACCCCTGGGGGTAGGTTGGGGACACAATGGGGGGGGGGGGGGGTCAAAGTTTAACAAAGGAATATATAGGGTAAATCTTAAAAAATCTTCTCAGACACTAATCAGCCAGACGAGTCTTTATAATTGTTAAGACTTTGGCCCCAGGACAATTCGTTGGCCTCACGAGAAGGTTCAGAGTTTGATGTATGTTTATATCCCATATATAAACTATTGTGAGGGATCTTTTTGAGAACTGCAATACTCAACATATGATATGACTATAAAATCATCCTGTTAGAAAAGGGACTAATGATTATAAACATAAGAATATCCAGAGGAAAATGGATTTTATTTATACAGGATCTACATGTATTATTGTACATTGTCCAGATAGTTTGTATTATGACTCCATTGAGCTGAATTTATCATACTTATTGTTCCTCAGGTGAGCGATGTGGCCAATGGGCCTCTTGTTTAGTTTGTTACACATTTAATTGCTTTATGGTTCTGATTTTAACCATACCAAAAAAAACTAGCAAGTAAATTATATGAAATGAAGAAAGAGAAGAAATACCCCCTCTTAGGCCCTAAATCAATCCAACATTTATTGAAATGTTTTACGTACGCTGTAAAATCAAACAATGACACAAGTGTCTTAAAGAAAAATTTGGAAATCATTCCATCCCATGTCTTTGGAGATCACAATGAGGTAATAGGTAGAAGGGGTTGGGGGGTGGGAGTGATGCGGGGGTTATTTCCATTTGATTTTTTTATAGATCTGCTCCTAGCCTCATAATATCCGTTAGCAATTAGGGTCTTCCGTCTTCAGCGGAATACCCTTCTATTACTCTATTGTTTCTTTTTCACTTTTCTTATTCTTTTTTTTTTCTTACCGATTTTGTGCAGACGATTTCTCGGAGATGGCTGGGTCGATTTAGCTCAAATTTTCAATATTAACGTGTTTTTATCTGAAGCTGATACTTTTTTTTATTCTTGAAAATACACTTTCGGTCAGAAGTTGTCCGTTTACGATTTTAAAAAGTCAATTTTGTCCGTCAGGATTCTCAAAAACGAGTAAGGATAAGTGGCTGAAATTTTCAGAAATGATAGATCTACCTTTTTTCTGGTGCACCTCGGTCAAATGAATGTCCGCCGTCACTTCCGGTTGTCATCGGAAGGAAAGTTGAAAAAATAAATTTTTCGACTTTTTTATTTTATAATATTATTTTTTGAAATTGTTACACCTTATAGTGACCCTCTTACTGATTAAGAATATGTAATTTGTTTTAAAATCGATCCAGGCATTCTCGAGAAATTAAGCGTCAAATTTCTGAAGCGAGAGTCCGAGTATCTCAGTCGATAGAGTCGTGGACATGGCCAAGGCGACCCGGGTTCAAGCCCCGAGTGCCGCAAATTCTTTTTAGGGTCTTCCGTCTTCAGCGGAAGACCCTTCTATTATTGTAATGTTTCTTTTTCAGGTTTTTTTTTTTTCTTTTTCTTTTCTTTACAATTTTTGTGCAGAAGATTTCTCGGAGAAGGGTGGTCCAATTTTGGTCAAATTTTCAGAATCGATCTATTATTATATAAACTTGATACGCTTTTTTTTATTTTGTAAAAATCACTTCCGGTTCGGACTTATCCGCCATTTTGTCATTTTTTAAAAAGTTCTTGTCCACGTATCTCCTCAAAAACGAGCAAAGATAGAAAGCTGAAATTTTCAGGAATGATAGAGGACATGAACGTCTAGCCTCACGAGGAAAATCATTGTCCGGAAATTCCGAGTACGGAAGCTAGCTGGGGTCAAATTATAGGACACGTTTTTGACGAAAACGTCTTGTCCACGCATCTCCTCAAAAACGTCCAAAGATATAAAGCTGAAATTTTCAGGAATGATAGAGGACATGAACGTCTAGCCTCACGAGGAAAATCATTGTCCGGAAATTCCGAGTACGGAAGCTAGCTGGGGTCAAAATATAGGACACGTTTTTGACGAAAACGTCTTGTCCACGCATCTCCTCAAAAACGTCCAAAGATAGAAAGCTGAAATTTTCAGGAATGATAGAGGACATGATCGTCTAGCCTCCCGAGGAAAATCATTGCCCGGAAATTCCGAGTACGGAAGCTAGCCTGGGTCAAGATATAGAACACACTTTCGATGAGTTTTCATTGTCCACACATCTATTTTAAAGCGAGAAAAAGATAGAAAGCTAAAAATTTCAGGAATGATAGAGGACATGATAGTCTAGCATCACGAGAAAAATCATTGTCTGGAAATTCCGAGTAGGGAAGCTAAATTTTAAAACTCATATTAAATGTGTTATAATGACCTCAAACTAATTTTAAAACATAATATCTAAGTTGCACTTTAATTCTACGTCTAATAAAATCTTTTTCCAATTGATGGGATGAAATTTAAATTTTTTGAAAATTTTAAATTTAATTAAATCGTAATAAAATGACCTCAGACTAATTTTAAAACATAATATTTAAGTTGCACTTACAATTTTGTGTCCAATGAAATTTTTCTCGAATTAATTGGATGAAATTTAATTTTTTTAAAAAATTAAAATTTAATTAAATCGTGTTTAAATGACATCAGACTAATTTTAAAACATGAAATCTAAGTTGCGCTTACAATTCTGCGTCTGATGACATCTTTTTCGAATTGATTGGATAAATTATAAATTTTTAAAAAATTTTAAATTTAATTAAATCTTAATAAATTGACCTGAGACTAATTTTTAAATGTAATATTGAAGTTGTGCTTACAATTCTGCCTCTAATGACATCTTTCTCGAATTGATTGGATGATTTTTAAATTTTTTGAAAATTTTAAATTTAATTAAATCGTGTTTAAATGACCTCAGACTAATTTCAAAACATAATATTTAGGTTACACTTACAATTCTGAGTGTGATGACATCTTTTTCGAATTGATTGGATGAATTTTAAATTTTTAAAAAATTTTAAACTCATTTAAATTGCATTAAAATGACCTCAGACTAATTAAAAAACATAATATCTAAGTTGCGCTTACAATTCTGCATCTGACGACATCTTTCTCGAATTAATTGAATGAATTTAAAAATTTTTAAAAATTTTAAACTCATTTAAATCGCGTTAAAATGACCTCAGCCTAATTTTAAAACATCGTATCTAAGTTGTGCTTACAATTCTGCGTCTAATGACATTTTTGTCGAAATGATTGGATGATTTTTAAATTTTTCAAAAATTTTAATTTCATTTCAATCGCGTAAAAATGACCTCAGACTAATTTTTAAACATAATATCTAAGTTGCACTTTGAATTCTGCGTCAAATGACATCTTTGTCGAACTGATTGGATGATTTTTAAATTTTTAAAAAAATTTAAATTTAATCAAATTGTGTTTAAATGACATCAGAATAATTTTCAAACATGATATCTAAGTTGCTCTTACAATTCTGCGTCTAATGACATCTTTGTCGAATTGATTGGATGATTTTTAAATTTTTTGAAAATTTTAAATTTAATTAAATCGTGTTTAAATGACATCAGACTAATTTTTTAACATAATATCTAAGTTGCGCTTTGAATTCTGCGTCCAATGACATCTTTTTCGAATTGATTGGATGAATTTAAAAAAATTTTAAAAATTTAAATTTAATTTAATCGTGTTTAAATGAGATCATAAAAATTTTTGAACATGATATCTAAGTTGCGCTCACAATTTTGCGTCTAAAGACATCTTTTTTTAATTGATTGGATGATTTTTTAATTTTTTGAAAATTTTAAATCTAAGTAAATCGTGTTAAAATGACCTTAGACTAATTTTAAAACATAATATTCAGGTGACGCTTACAATTCTGCGTCTGGTGACATCTTTTTCGAATTGATTGGATGAATTTAAAATTTTTCAAAATTTTTAAACTCATGTAAATCGCGTTAAAATTACCTCTGACTAATTTCAAAACATAATATCTAATTTGCGCTTAAAATTTTGCGTCTAATGACATCTTTTTCGAAATGATTGAATGATTTTAAAATTTTTAAAAGAAATTAAATTTAATTGAATCGTGTTTAAATGACATCAGAATAATTTTTAAACATGGTGTCTAAGTTGCGCTTACAATTCTGCGTCAAATGACATCTTTGTCGAACTGATTGGATGATTTTTAAATTTTTTGAAAATTTTAAATTGAATTAAATCGTGTTTAAATGACATCAGACTAACTCTTAAACATAATATTAAGGTTGCGCTTTAAATTCTGCGTCTAAAGACATCTTTCTCGAATTGATGGGATGAATTTAAATTTTTTTTTTTAAATTAAAATTTAATTAAATTGTGTTTAAATGACATCAGAATAATTTTCAAACATGATATCTAAGTTGCGCTTACAATTCTACGTCTAATGACATCTTTGTCGAATTGATTGGATGATTTTTAATTTTTTTGAAAATTTTAAATTTAATTAAATCGTGTATAAATGACATCAGACTAATTTCAATACATAATATCTAAGTTGCGCTTTGAATTCTGCGTCCAATGACATCTTTCTCGAATTGATTGGATGAATTAAGCGTCAAAGTTCTGAAGCGAGAGTCCGAGTAGCTCAGTCGATATAGTCGTGGACATTGTCAAGGCGACCCGGGTTCAAGCCTCGAGTGCCGCAATTTTTTTTTTTACTATTTTACGCTTAAATGTACGTTTTTATCTTTGAATTGATAAGTTTGATCTAATCTATTCAAAAATTGGACGGGAGACCCACTCGTTGCTCGCAACGAGATCGAATCTAGTTTTTTACTATTATTCGTTTAGATCTACGGTTTTATCTTTGAATTGATAAGTTTTATCTAATCTATTCAAAAATCGGACGGAAGACCCACTCGTTGCTCGCAACAAGATCGTGTCTAGTTATAAATATAATCATAAGTTTATATTTTCCAATTTCATATTTATATAAACTGACAATCTTTTTCACTGAAAGCCCGAAGAAAAAATTCTTTTTTTTTCTTTCCGATTTTGTGCAGACGATTTCTCGGAGATGGCTGGGTCGATTTCGCTCAAATTTTCGATATTAACGTGTTTTTATCTAAAGCTGATTCTTTTTTTTTTTTTTTTTGAAAATACACTTCCGGTCAGAAGTTATCGTCCGTTTACGATTTTAAAAAGTCAACTTTGTCTGTCAGTATTCTCAAAAACGAGTAAGGATAAGTGGCTGAAATTTTCAGAAATGATAGATCTACCTTTTTTCTGGTGCACCTCGGTCAACTGAATGTCCGCCGTCACTTCCGGTTGTCATCGGAAGGAAAGTTGAAAAATTAAATTTTTCGACTTTTTTATTTTATAATATTATTTTTTGAAATTGTTACACCTTATAGTGACCCTCTTACTGATTAAGAATATGTAATTTGTTTTAAAATCGATCCAGGCATTCTCGAGAAATTAAGCGTCAAATTTCTGAAGCAAGAGTCCGAGTACCTCAGTCGATAGAGTCGTGGACATGGCCAAGGCGACCCGGGTTCAAGCCCCGAGTGCCGCAAATTTTTTTTTTACTATTATTCGTTTAGATCTACGGTTTTATCTTTGAATTGATAAGTTTTATCTAATCTATTCAAAAATCGGACGGAAGACCCACTCGTTGCTCGCAACAAGATCGTGTCTAGTTATAAATATAATCATAAGTTTATATTTTCCCATTTCATATTTATATAAACTGACAATCTTTTCCACTGAAAGCCCGAAGAAAAAATTCTTTTTTTTTCTTTCCGATTTTGTGCAGACGATTTCTCGGAGATGGCTGGGTCGATTTCGCTCAAATTTTCGATATTAACGTGTTTTTATCTAAAGCCGATTCTTTTTTTTTTTTTTTGAAAATACACTTCCGGTCAGAAGTTATCGTCCGTTTACGATTTTAAAAAGTCAATTTTGTCTGTCAGGATTCTCAAAAGCGAGTAAGGATAAATGGCTGAAATTTTCAGAAATGATAGATCTACCTTTTTTCTGGTGCACCTCGGTCAAATGAATGTCCGCCTTCACTTCCGGTTGTCACCGGAAGGAAATTTGAAAAATAAAATTTTTCGACTTTTTTATTTTATAATATTATTTTTTGAAATTTTTACAACTTATAGTGACCCTCTTACTGATTAAGAATATGTAATTTGTTTTAAAATCGATCCAGGCATTCTCGAGAAATTAAGCGTCAAATTTCTGAAGCGAGAGTCCGAGTAGCTCAGTCGATAGAGTCGTGGACATGGCCAAGGCGACCCGGGTTCAAGCCCCGAGTGCCGCAAATTCTTTTTTTTTATACTATTATTCGTTTAGATCTACGGTTTTATCTTTGAATTGATAAGTTTGATCTAATCTATTCAAAAATCGGACGGAAGACCCACTCGTTGTCTAGATCTAGTCTAGTTATAAATATAATCATAAGTTTATATTTCCCCATTTCATATTTATATAAACTGACAATCGTTTTCACTGAAAGCCCGAAGAAAAATCGGGGGGGGGGGGGGGGTGTTGCGTAGGCATCAGAGTAGGCATTGCTAAGGGAAAAAGGTTATCAGGGGACACATCAGTGGTGTCTTTGTTTTACATGTCAGCCAACTTATTTTAAAGGGAGAAATCCCCCTTCCAAAGTTACATATTCATCAGCTGTTCTGCATGTAGGCATTGCTTACCCCTATCCCCTTTTTTCCGGGGTGGGGAATGTTTTTTTCCTGCTCTGAGGAATGTGGGACTAAATTTTAAAACATTATGAATGTGTACATGTATTTTTGAATTGACCAATTTAAAAGAATTACTGTTCACAGTTTAGTGTTTATTCACCATTCAAGGACCCTCAGGGGGCATATACATAAAAAATATTAATGATTGTAACAAATTATGAATAAAATAAAAGCCCAGAATGTCCAGGTTCATATTACAAGCAACCATATGCAAAATGATTTGATCATCAATACAGTGAAATATATGTGTGAGATTTACATGGGTAAGGTGGGAACATAGTAAAGTATCGGCAAAGTGTTAAATAGGATTATATATTGACTTTACACACGTATCTACTGATTGTGAGTGGGGTTTAGTTACTTTACCAAACCTTGACAGATAATACTTTATACATGCAATGTTATTCTCTCGCGGTATGTTACATGTAATTTCACCTTTTTAAAATTGCAAAACATTTGCCCACTTTATATCACCAAAAAACATTTGTTATTTTCATTTAAGATTTTGTACCTCTTTTTCAATGTTTTAGCAAAAGAGGACAGAATTTACTCCACAACAAGTAAAGATGTTGGAGGAGGCATATGAACATGGTTTGAGGAAGGGAAAGACCTGGTTGAGTGGTCGCCAGGAATTGGCAGGGAAATTAAATTTAACAGATGTGCAAGTCAAGGTAGTTTTTTTTCATACGTTAAATGTTTTCTTTTAAATAATAATCACATTATTGCTTAAATTGATTAAATGCTCTAGGTTCATCTATATTGTTTTCAAATCAATGTCCACCAAACTCAAAGCCAAAGGCTTGACTGGGGTTTTCTGAAGGTTGTCTGTTATTGTTGTTATAAACTTGTCACAATCTAACTTAGTTCTCAAGAACCATCGAGTCAGTTTTTAATGAAAAATAACAAAAAGCATTTTATCTCGTATTAGCTAATGACGTCATGTTACTGCAAACTTGAGCTGAGCTGACATGATGGGAGAGTGTAAAAAATATTACATTCATGTCTTGTGACATGTAAAAAGTATTTTCAGAGTTGTTGAAAACCGTTAGGCCTGTCGGCAAGGCCGCTTCAAATGTTTCTTGACCAATAACTTTATGGAAATCATCGGTCCAAATAACCGATTGAAAAAATCGGACATAATGCCTAGCCTAATTTTATCAGTCGGGATCTGAATACAAATGTGAAGGTCATATAAACAGTAATGGTGGCAATGTCGATCGAGTTTGTAGAAAAGGAAAGCCACGAAAACGGGCCAATTAAATATATATTTTACTAGAATACCAATGGTCCTTGAGAGTTCAAAGCTATGATATAGTATTTCATTATTATTTCATCCACACCCGGTCAGTTCATCAGCCATATTAGAACTATGAAACACAACAGGGGTCTACGTTTTTCAAGATTTTTAAACAAAAGTTGATATGTTGCAGTAATTAGAGTGTAGTAAAGACAGAGAGTGTATGTGAGAGAGTTGAAAATGAAATGTCAACTCAGAAAATAAAAAAAAGAATTATGAAAGTAAGGGTTAAATGAATAGACTGATAATAAGAGGCACATGACATGGATATTTATAACGTATAAAATCATTTCTTTGATGCATATTTTTCTTTATTTACAATAATACATGTTTCTGGTCTGACAGAACATTGTCTAATCTGACAGAACCTTTCATTGTGTCGGACCATATGTCTGACAGTGATAAAAAAAAACTTCAACAGCTCTGTGTAACAGGAATGGGAGAAATAATGACAGACCAGACCAGAATTTGAACTGGGCCCCCTGAATCTCTAGTCAAGTGGTCTACCAACTGGGCTATCTGACGCTGGTAATGGAATTCCGGTTTGTTCCATCTCCCATCCCGGTTTATCTGTATATTACCTCAACTTGATGTTGAATTAAGGTGTCTGGATTGTTAATAAGGTTCAGTGTAATTTTGAATATCCAACTAGATCACTACAGTGTAGCAAAGAAGTGTTCTAGTTGGAGCAAATCAAAGATCTATTGTGAATTATATTAAGGTTCTGCTCCCACAAAAGAAATGTAATCAGCAGCTGATCTACAAATTTTCTTTAAAATGCTCACAATGAATATTAGTTTGAAAATAAAATTGCATCATTAGTAAATGAAATTAATTATCTTAAAAAAACCGAAAAAAAATGATAGTTGTTGCTAATCATTAGTAAATGAAATTAATTCTCTTAAAAAAACCGAAAAAAAGTGATAGTTGTTGCTAATGATTTAAGAAATTTGAATGACAGCTAGGAATAATAGTTAAGAACTTTAGCCTTATAGAAGAAATAACTTAACAGGCTGTAGGGTTCATATATATAGGTACTAAAATAATATTTAAAAAAATTCAAATTCAAAATTTCAACCTTACTTTCCCAATCTTAAACTTTAACATAAAAACAGTTCGATATTCAGCATGAACTTTTTTTGACAGTGTTTAGTCAATTCTAACCCTGCTCTATCGAGATTTAAAACTTTAATTTTGAAATATTATTTAAACAAAAGTTGTTTATCTGTAAATTTAAAAAGACTTTTTTAAAATAATTCTTGCATTATGTTTGCATGATGCCTCTGAGACCTTTTCACTTTTTTTTTAATGAAAGAGTACACAGGCAGGTTTTGATGTAGTTAAATGTGTTAATTAACCTTTTTCTCAATATATTAGATATTTGTTAGTATTATTATCCGTACTTCAATCCAGTTTCTTTTATTTACTTAAATGCCTTCATATGTACTAAATAACTTCTTAATTTCATAAATTTTCATTAAGTACAATAACTAGTAATATTAATATTATTATTGTTTTTTGGGAGTTGATTTTTATCAACTCTCTTATGCAATTACTCAGGCAAATGTATGTAATGTATGCTGAAGCATTGTTTTTCAAGGAAACTTATCTATAAACACTTTGAAATAGTCAGGTTTTATATAATACGAACGATTTAGATATTTTTGTAGTATCGTGTATTCCATCGCCAGAGTTTAATATAGTTTCGTTCAACCAAACGCTTGGCTTTCTCCGTAAATCTCCGACAAACAGAGAGGCTCTCTTCCTTGTCGGAGATTAACGCAGAGAGCTGAGCGTCTGGATGAACGGGACTGGAGTTAAATATCAATAGTGCTTGGATCCATACACTTTTTAAAATTGTTTCGCTTACTTTTACATACTTTAAAATCTATCTTTAAATATTTATATCGGGTTTCTCTAAATTCCTGTCTGAAAAGTCTTATTAAAATTCATATAACAAAAAAGTGCGTAATTTTAATATAGACTAGAAACTAATTGCCACGCAAGATTAGTTGATTTTAAAATAAATGATTATCGATAAAATCAACTCCCAATCAATCAATCAATCATACTTTATTTCCTCTGTTAAGAGATATGACAACATACAACTAGCATACGATTATATACAATTTATATATGCGCGCACACACACACACACGCACACATACGTGTATGACGTGGCAACTGAACACCTTAACTTCCCACATGCAAATGGACACTTCTTGAAAAATGGAGTTAAAGGGAAGAAATGTTCATTTTTTCACTAGAAATAACAACTAATAATGGTATTAGACCTAATATGTATCAAAAAAGGTTTATTTAAATCCTTGATTTTCCACATACCAAATGAACACTTAACTCAAACACAACCAAGCGAACACTTTCATTTACACACTATCCATTTAACACTTCTAAAGCACACAGTCAACTGAGCACGTCTGGCACACACAGTCATTTCAACACGTATAATACACACAGCCAACTATGCACATTTTGCACACACAGTATCAACTGAACACTTCTAAAGCACACAGTCAACTCAGCACGTCTGGCACACACAGTCATTTCAACACGTACAACACAGACAGCAAACCAAACACATTTAGCACACACAGTCTCAACTGAACCCTTCTAAAGCACACAGTCAACTAAGCACGCCTGACACACACTGACATATGAACACATTTAGCACACACAGTCAACTAATCACTTTCTTTCGAAGACCTATGATATTACAGGTATCTGCGGCTGAAATCCATCTTTGTAAAAAATATATTTTCTGACCTTGACCTTTTGACTTAAAAAACAATAGGGGTCTTCTTATAATTTCAATGAAATGCTTAGAGAATCTTTAATATACTTCCTGGAAATGATTGTTCATACAAACAGAATGACAGTCGAATGGAAAGAAAAATGAATAAAACCATTGAAATTGCAATGTTGCAGCATGCTGTCAAAAAAGGTAACGTTATGGGGTATATAAAATCCTCTAAACAGCTTGACAGGGTGGGGTGTTTGACTATGAACAATGCCTTTTCATATATACTGTAGATACCTAAACTTTCTATTTTATACTTTAGGGGAGTTATGCTTAATAATGCTCATGCCAAAAAAAAGTAACTTACAGCACAGGTAACATATATTTATTTATAATTATTATGCAATTTTGGGACATTCAAATGATGCATACATTTCCACAACAAAATTTAATTTTTGAATGACGAAGTTCTGAGGTACAAAGCAATACATTTCATGCATATACTGTGTACAATATATAGTCTATATACTTTGACTTCGCTTTACACCAATTCCTCAGTTATGTCCACTCTGGGAGCTAACAATAAAGGTCAAACTCTGAATCTTGATCTTTGATTTTTTTTAATATTACATGCATTTGCAAAGAAAATTATAAGAATCTTCGTATTACAGTCCTTAATTTTTTAAATATCATGAGATATTCCATTATACAACTTTTTTATACATGTAATTATACTTAACAAAAAAAATTATACCATAGGTAAAAATTGTACATTTTGTCTCTCTCTCTCTCTGCATCAAATTATCTATTTTTTCAAATTAGTTCAATGAACATTTATAAATCTTATATATCTTCAACATCAAAACTTGTAATATTAACATGTACATTATTGACTCTTTATTCCACTGCAATCCAAGCACCATTTTATTTAATCAAAGCATTAGCATATAAATCAGACAAAGAATGAGGTTTGATAACATTTAAAATAGTGATGTAAAATAATACAGTAAAACTCGTTTAGTACGAACACGGATATAGCGAATTCTTGGATATAGCGAAGTCTTTTTGAGTCCCCGGTAAAATTCCTAACAAATCTTTGCAAATTTTTACGGTTAGAACGAATTCGGATATAACGAATTTACGGATATAGCGAACTGATTTTGAGTCCCGTAGAGGTGAATTATAACGAAATTTAACACTTTTATAACGAATGTCTTTACAGTTTAAAAAAGTTGGCACAACCGTTTAACATAATAGTTTGAATGAATTTATTTTCATATAATTTGTTCGAATTGCAATTATTAAAGGTATCAAAGTAATGTATTTTCATTCTAAACCTCAATTAGCAAAATTTATAGTCTTGTCTAAGAAAACATGTATATAGTGAGCTCGCTATAGTTATTATTACGAATTCGTTATACGGATATAGCGAATTACGGATATAACGAAGTAAATCCTTCGGTCCCTAGGACTTCGCTATAACCGAGTTTTACTGTACATACATGTAACATAAATGAGGAAAGTTAACATTTTTACATGTATATTTACATGTAATGTGAGATAATTATAAACCCATTCAAAAGTGGTATTAAGAGACATCCCACAAAATTTTATTAATCTCCAAAACAATATAGTTACTTTGCTAGTTTTCCCATGTATCATCTAATGGAAATCTAATAAGAAAATGTTAATCAAGTTAATCCATCAATTTCAGTTCTAACGTAAAAAGAGACACAGGTTGACAATATACTCTGGTACCTTAACTTTCATCAATATAAACAGCTTCTATACAAACATGTATTTTGCTCGGAAAGGGAAAAAACATTTCTGATAATTCCCCAATGACAAATTTTCACATTGAAAGTGCTGATCAATTTATCAACCTTCCCAAAATAACAAGCAATGGGAATAAATTTCTATGTCTCAGCATATGTCTTAAATAGTGTCTAATATCTCACTGATATCTGAATTTACAAAAAAAATATGTCTAAAAATGATGCTAAAATGTCAGAAGTGCAGTACCTTATTGTGACATTTTGAAAATGAACATTTTTTTAAAGACCTGTGAAAAAATAATAATAGTTTATGTTGAAAATAAAGACTTCCCAGATGATATTCAAAGTATTATGCTTAAAATGAAGACTGTAGGAACTTTTTTTGACCAAGCTATGGTTATACCTTGTCAGGTGTTCAACAGAAACAAGTGTCCCATGGGCCACATCGCTCAAGGGGGGTTGGGGGTGTTATGATTTGAATTAACTTGAATCTACACTAACTAAGAAGTGGTTCTTGAGAAAAACATGATACCAAATTTTTACTATTTCTTAAGTATCTCCTCTTGAAAGAGGGTGTGGCCCTTCACTTGAACAAAATTGAATCCCCTTTACAAAGGATGCTTTGTGGCAAGTTTGGCTGAAATTGGCCCTGTGGTTCTAAAGAAGAAGTTGAAAATGTGAAAAGTTTAAACAGACAGACACTGGACAAAATGTGATCAGAAAAGCTCACTAGAGCTTTCAGCTCAGGTGAGTTAAAAATGTAGTGTGGCCAAAAAACATCAATTTTAAAAATCTGAAAGACATTCAAATCAAAAAAGAATTTGTAAGTGTAAACCAACTTGATTTTTTTATTTTAGAAAATAAAGACACAAAGAACATTTTTACCAAATAGATTTATCAATTAGAGGGTTTGTGTGTGTTTCAGATATATATCTGTACAGTCAATATTTTTTACTTCCCCCTATGATACCTGTTTTCTCTTCTTAGAAGAAATCATATTTTTCTCAGCAAATTTTATTTTACTCCAGTGAAATTTTTTCAAAGATGGCTCTTTTTGTTGAGCATTCAAACAATCTATTTGACCTGGAGTTTTGTTTCTTCTAATGAACGAACTGAACTCTTTCTCTAACGCCCTCTTCTCCTCGGCTGTCCATACATGTCTTTCAACTACAATGATAGAACCAGCATGACATCAAAGTAAAGAAAGATAAATTAATGAAACTGTCTTCATACTTTTATGTCTTGATTTGTTAAGTCACTAGATAATTTAAATTCATAGGCCTTATAGGCCTATCGCATTGAATGCAGGGCATATTAAGTTGCCATTACACCTCAAATTTTTGATTGGTGGCTTCAATTTCTTTAGAAGTCGCCAATTTGGCGACTATTTTAAACTGACTTGACTATCACCAAATTCTGGAACTACAAACATTTTCACCATTTTTTTGTACCTGAAGAGGTGAAAAGAAGTTAAAAAGCTGTACATATATTGAGTTTTCTTTGTCCCCTTTATTAGTTTTTTCAGTCACACAAATGCAAATGAAATTTCACTTTGCATCAGTGCTCACAGAGCTCATGTAGACCAGATTATACAATAGCTGCCCCAGGTAATTGTTGGCTCCACAAAATTGACAGTTGTGAAATGCTGCATTAGCCGAGGGTCATGAATTGAACAAACTTGAATCTACACTATGTAATGACAGGTTTCACAAAAGTTTCTTTCTGGCCCAATGGTTCTTTAAGAGATTTTTGAAAGATGACACCAATTTTTCACCAATTCTTAATTATCACCCCTTGCAAGAGGGCATGGTCCTTTATTTGAACACACTTGAATCCCTTTATCCCAGAATGTTGAAATTGGCCCAGTGGTTCTTGCGAAGTTGAAAATGTGAAAGGTTTTCAGGACAAAATGTGATCAGCAAAGCTCACTTGAGCTTTTGGCTTATGTGAGCTAAAATCGTGAAGGAAAATGAAACAACTCACCAAATTTAAATTTCAACAATGAATTACTGTTCTTTGTGGTATTTTTAAATCAAGGAGTGGGTTGGTATGATTGTTAATAATGTAGAATGTAACCATGCAAGGTATGTATTTCCAAATGATTTACTGTCATATTACCTGTCTTTTTCTTCCTTTTGATATTCTCCATGTCATAGTCATGTTCTTCGTCACCCTGTTTATTCCCATCAAAATGCTCGTGCTCTGATGTATATTGTCCAGACGTAGCTACATGAATTAAGAATATGAGCTTTCAGTGTACAAAATGATTTCTCTCTCAATAGTTATTTAAAATGAAATTCAATTACAAAATTACTTGGCATTTCACAGAAATCTTCCTCCTCCTCGGCATCCAATTCATCTTCATGAACTTCATCTTGAATTAAGAAAGATTGACAATGGGTAACTATGGATTTTTTGTTTCCTTTTGCAAAGAAATTGCATTTTTATTCAATACAAATTTACAGTAATAAGCTTTCAACATGTAGATAACTATAAAAATTATTACCTGTCTGGCTAAATTCTATATCATCAAAATTTTTGCCTTTGTATTTGGACATATTCCCAGTGTAAATAAGGTGCATTATTTTAGTGACTTTTGCAAGTTCTACAGTATTTTCTGGTAGTCGATAGAATTGGCGATGTATTCTGATATCGTGTCCCATAAATTTAGCCAATACATCCAGATTTGTTTCCGAGAGTCCTAAAATTTGAGTCATTGTTGCTAAGTGCTTTCTTAACTTTGTGGAAGTAAGAGTTTCTGGGCATTTAGCTCTACAGGCCTTTGACAATTTTCGTAGACAATCACTTCCCCTTACGGGACAGGATGACTGTGGCTTGATAAATATGAGAGGTGATTTGATTCCCAGCTCATCTCTAATTTGTAAAACTGTGGAGAGGTGTTTCTGCATTTCATCTGTCAAAATCACAGGTACCTTTCTTCCCCCTTTTTCCTTTGATTTCAATTCTTTAATGGGTTGAGCAGAGTTCTTGTTCAAAACTTGATAGGCTTTTCTTAATGTCCTCATCTAAAGAATTGTTTTGAAGGCCATTCTCCAAATCTTCAATTTTGATTCTTTGCGCTTCCCCACTCCTCCTCCTATGGAAAAGGATTATCTGTGCTAAAAGAACTTCAATCAGGTTGCTGTAATTAGTTGCTAAATCTTTCTTTGCATGTAAGAGGGTACAGCAACTGCTAGCCTTTTGCTTTAGATATTTGTTCAGAACAATAACATATTCAGCTAAAGGCACAAACATGGGTTTATTGAATTTTGCTCCGTGTAGTGCACTGAGGGCATAAGAGGAAACCCTGTACTCCCATTCGTCCTTATACAACTGAAGAAAACGATCTGTTTCACTTAGTTCTTCATCATTTCCCTCAATTAGAGCTTGTGCTCGAAGGATCTGTGCACATTTGGTAAGACTGTGTCCGATCTTTAGTGACAAGGATGGTACATTAACCGTATTGTTTTCATACCCTGCAACAACCATGATTCCCTGGATAAGCTGTTCCCAATTCTTTGGCTTGATTACTTCTACCAAACTTCTAATACCATATTGATCCTTCATGACTATCAGAAGTGTACCAAGTTCTCGTAGTCTCTGAGAAACATACTGAAACTGATGATCATTGCAGCCAACTTTCTCGAATAGTCTGTATCCAAAAGACAATATCAAGTCGTCAGTCTGTAAAATTGATTTTACATCATCATCCCTCATTTTGATAAGCACTTTTTCATAAAATTCTTTCTTCTCTCCCACAATCGGCAGTAAGAGTTTTCCACTTTGGACAGCATTTTTGTTGGAAACACTTGGACTTTTAAAGGTACATCTTTTTTTATGCTTCCACAAGTCCTCTTTTTTGTATGTACCAAAACAGAATTGGCATGGGATATACAACTTTGCTTCTTTATGCTCATCTTCTCTTGGTCTGTACTTTGGTACTATCATTCCTGATCCTATTTGATAACTTCGTACTTATGTTCATAATTCCCCCGATTCACAAGTTTAGTCCAAAGTTGTTTCCTTTGAAGTGATCTTTTCGGAAATGACAATATCCTAGCCACTTCACTTTCTCTGTAATGACATTCAGTATAATGCCTGGAAATCCTTGTATTGTATTTGCCGCAAAATAGACAACACTTTCAATTTTCTTCTGACGCCGCTGAGATTAACATTTGATAATTACGTTAAAAATATAAAACTAGACAAGGAGTTTACGAACGCCTTTCCCCAAATTTTTTTCAAAATTAAATTTGTTGACGGTTTATAATGATGAAATTATGGTGTACGGATTCAAAATATTCTATATTTTGTAAAAAAAAAAAAAAAAAAAATACCGTACTTTTTTAATTATTTTACATCAAACGGATCATGTTGATTGCTTCTAGCTATCAATATATCATCATTGCCGATCATTCCTTTAAAATGAATACTTGTTCCATATCTTTTTAATATTTCAAATTCCTTATCAATACTTATCAAATACTTTTTCTTTGTACATTTTTATACTTTTTAATGAGTATTTTTTTTCAACTTTTGTACATTTTTGTACTTTTTCTGTGTTCATTTAAGTACTTTTTGTATACTCTTACATTCTTTTTAGCGGGTACTTTTTTGTACTTTGTACTATACTTGTTCTTTCTCTTTGTACTTTATGTAAAAAGTACAAAAATGTATCAAGTACAATAAAAGTACTCTTGTTAAAAGTACAAAAATATGCCAAGTACAAAAATGCACAAAGTACAAAAAAGTACTAAGCACGTTTTTATACTTTGAGTGAAAGTACTTTTTTGTACTTGATACATATTTGTACTTTTTCTATGTGAAAATACTTTTTTATACTTATCAAATGCTTTCAATGTACTTTGATGAAGAATAAAAAGTATATGAAGTATACTTTGTTGTTTTATTATTTTGTGACCAAGTTTTAAAGTAGACTTTTAGTACAAAAAAGTATAATTTTTTTTACTTAAGTTGGAACGACCATTAGCATTGTTTCAAATTTAGTCAAAAAAGTATTCTTTTTCATACATTTTTTGTACTTTTTTCGAATACTTTTTCTGTACTTAATTTTGGTATGGGTTAAATCACTTGCTGACTAAAACAGCACCAGCCGTGTTTTTCCTATGAAAACGCAAATTTCCAATCTTGTTCTGAATGGGGCTGGTTTGTGACTTTGCATTCATGTTGTCAACATTCCTTATTGTTTGTCCATGCATGGATGTACTCTAAAAGAAATAAAAAAATGTAACAATATAATACATGTGACCAATTATGAAATACATATTTTCTTTAAGGGTATATTATTTGTTAACCTGCCACTCCAGCTTTAAATTTTAAATATAATGATAGGTTATTCGTTGTACGCAATGTCTTGTACAGTGTATAATTATAAAAAAATTGATCATATTAAACAGTTGTAAAATATGACATAAAAATATTCTGACAATCAACTGTAAAGAATAACCAATACAATTAGAATTTTACAATTGACAGCCTCCATTTTGTGGGCATCTAGGGATCTTACACACTTAGCTGCTGCAAGTTCCTGTTTTGTAAATGTTAAATTTCAACACTTTGTTCAGTAGGTAAGCAGCTGGAGATTTTGCCACCAAAGCCCTCGACTCTGCCTGTCAAAGTCTACTCAGATTCTCAAATATATCATCATAAGTTCCACGTTCTTCTATGAGTAATAGGATTTTACTCTGTATACATTAATGTCTAAATACAGACATGTTTTTCAACATTATCAGAGTCACAAAATTAATAGGGCCTATTTAAATACATAAACACTGAAAATTAAAAAAAAATGTTAAATCTTCCTACTTATCAGTCCGCTTACAATCTTAAAAGAACATCTAAAAGATCAGAAATCTTGATCATTACTTTGTATCACACAAGTAGCTTACAGTCGTACCTGATCACTTTTACCCGTAGGCTGCTGCTGAAAATTTACTGACTGCTGTTGGGCTTTAATCAAGCTGGAATCTGATGATGAATGTCCATATGTGACACCTTGCAACTCCGTCACAAGCACATTCAAAAAACAAAACACTGTGACTTGTGCATTGAGGTGCAGTTGATTTTAGTAATCTATAAAATAAATGATAAAACAGGTGAAATCAGTTAAGGGCTACTGGTAGACAACATCAAAAGTAAACATATGTGTACACACATACATGTAAATAAATTCTAAAAATATTTACTTTCCTAATAACCACAATTGCTTTATAACAGATACCTGCGGTACATGTACTTACTGATTAAACCCTGAAAAGGAGGAAATGGTCTACAATCCGGAGTTTCAACCATACTGGAATCTACATTGTATCCGTATTCTGGAGAATAATAGGCATCGGCAAAATCTGTGAGCTGAAGAAAAATGAATTAAAATAATTTCTGCATTTAATTTTTAATTTTTGATTTTTTTTCTCTGATGGTTAGCACTGTGCATGTGTTTAATTTGATATATAACTTAGTTTAATTTTAAACTCACTTCATCATCAAACTGCATTCCCTTAGAATCCTCAGCAACTGAATTTAGTAAGTTTAACCTTGATGATACAAGTGAAGAAGTTGCAGTTTCAGAATCAAGACCAAAGTTTTGTTGAGTTTCAGATGTTGGCTTGTCTGTGGCTTTTGATTGAAGTTTGAATAATGTTGATGTTTTCTTTTGGGCTGTTAGAAGATTTAGAATTTTGGTGGAGGTCCAGATTATTAACAGGAGTGGCTGTTGATTTTTGTTTTCTTGGACTTTTCCGAAGTATACCAGTAGCTCCTCAGCAAGTTTTTGTAAGGTTTCAAAGTAGTCAGAGTAACTGCTCGGATTAACTTCTTCATTGATATTTGTCTTAAGTCCTCTGCATTTTGATGTACCTGTAAAAAATTTGCAGAATATAAAGGAAGTGCCCTAGTATATTTTAATTGATAAATTACTTAGAATACTAAAAAAGAAAAATATTAACTCAAACCTAGCTTCATTTTTCTAATGATAGAATTAGTTGTTTAAACAAACCAAACCAGGTTTAGTGACTCATAAATTCATCAACTTAAAATTAAGTGCCAAGGAGTGGGGGAGGGGGGGGGGTCTAATTGATTGTGTTCAGGGTTTTTTGAATTTTTATGTGCCATATATCCAGGATATTTCCTCTCCACCCCAATCCCCTCTTGATCGTCGGGATTTCCTATTTCTTTACCATATTTTAAAAGTGGGACGTTTTGACGTGTTGACCCGAGGTGGGATGGATCACTATTAATTAATTATTGGATCATTAATTAAATTAAACCTACATCAAGAAATCCCACAGCAATCAATGTGTGATTTGAATAATCAATCTCAAAGTGTGTTGCCATTCCGATGTTAACACAACAAAAATCGTTGAACAATATTTTTACATAACTAAGGTAAACATGAGGAAGATTATAAAGGGTAGCAGGAATTTTAGGTCGCAACACATTTGGGCAACTAGAGTTAATCTGATGTTTAACAGTTAATAAGCCCCAAGGGTAGCAATGCACTGTGTGAAATAAATACATACATATTTACACAATATATAGATATACAACAGATGCTTAAACGTATTCAATGTATGCCTAAACATACCGGGTCCTAATTGTCTTAGCTGGTGCCTAAACATCTTGGGGCCGTTTATCCTGTAATATGCGATGTCTAATATTTCCGTGAAGAAACAACACAAATAGTGCGATTAAAATATACATCGAATGTAATTTGATTGCATCCGTATACTTTAATATCGACTTTTGAAGTGAAGTATTAAGTACAACTGAACAGTTTTGTCTGCATCAAAAAACACCAGAAAATGTGGATCTTCTCTTTAAAATAAATCGGTCATTATTGTTCCTTGGTCTGCAGTTGGTCATGCAAGTGCTGCCGCGCAATCGTAACTGACACGGCTTCAGTGGAAAGTTTCGGAGATAACACTACCCCTTGCGGGGATGACTAAGGCAGGGAGGAAACTTAATGACCATTCCTATGTCATAATGACCTTTGTGCGATAAAAAGATTTTTTTTTGTAGTTTTTGTAGTTGCAATGTTACAATAAAGAAGTAAAGAAGCTATATAACGGTGGTGGAGGGGGTGGGGGTTACGTGTGCACGTGCAGACAGGAAACGGAAGCTATATGTACCAATGCATATATAATATAGACATTATTAACCCATAACTAAATGAACGTGATCGATCATTCAATAATAATAAGTAGAAACATAGAGACATAGAGACGCTTGTATTTTATTAGTGTTGGCACAGGATGAACCACTGCCATTCAGTCAACTGAATGTTATAATTAGCTGAAATGTCTGGAAAGGTGACTGAATGGCACAGCTACATGTATGCCATTCAGTTACCGTTCAGTCACATTTCAGTTACCTGAATGGCAGAGGTCCAAGAATTAAAAAAAATTAATGGGGATCTGGGAATGCCCCCCCCCCCCCTTTAATAAAGTCACTTCATGCGGGGGAGGGGGTGCTCATTGCTCTAGTGCTGCAGCTATGCCATTCAGTCACCTTGCAGTTACCGTTCAGTCACATTGTAGTTAACTTAATGGCAGATGTTCATCCTGTGTGGGTCCAAGAATTAAGAAAAAATCTTGGGGATCTGGGAATGCACTAACTTTTTATGCAAATGTATTCTTTTGACATGTATTTGTGACCTTCCTGCAAGAGCAATGGTCTATAATTACAACCAGTTTAATTGAGAATATAGCTGTTGGTTCTGTTTACAAAGTGGGGAGACATTTAGGCATGACACAGGAGGAATAGCTCGCATATTTCCTCATGTAGATGCAAATACAAAGGGCCCCCACGAGATAAAGAGACATTGAATCCTATGGGAAAAATTATACACTATATTGTAAATGCGCGCTTATATCTTGACAACCGTTAAAGATATTGACATGGGGTTTTCAAATGCTAAATATATTGAGTGTTATGATCTATATATATGCTACATTAGATATGATCTCTGGGGGCAATTCCCTAACGGTTTGGGAAGTTACAGAATATTTTAAAAACCGTTCACATCCTCAACCTGAACTATATATTTTCTACTTTCTTGTGTAATGGTGCATCATATGGTGTATCTATTATGGCCACACGGGGTGGTTCCGTCTACCCCTTAAACAGGAAGTGCCAAATTTTTCAAATTTAGTTGAGATCCCCCATCCAAACTATTTGTATTCTTGTTCTTTGTGTTAAGGGACATCAAATGGTATGTAGGTTATGGGCCCTGGGCGTTGTCCTGACCACCCTTGAACAGGAAGTGCCCAAATATCTTTAAAAACAGTTGAGATCCCCTCCCATAAATCATATATATTCTTGTTCCTTGGGTCATGCCGGTTCACCTGATGTACAGTAGAGAAGTAAGAAGTTTTTAGCATGCAGTTTCATATTATAATGAATGTTAATTATATACATGTAGAAGTAAAAAATAGAGTGCATGGGAGGAGGTGACATGAATTAGAATGTTTTCTAAAGATTTTGATTCTTTAGTTAATGTTGATTATACAAATATATTTTAATAATGTATGTTTCTTAAAGATGATCAGTCCTATGTAACATGAAACTGATTGGAAATTCAGATTTTTATTATGCATAAAAAACCATATACCTTACAGATTAGTTATATATAAAATAGTACAGTGAAAATGATTGGTTTATCAAAAAGGTCATATTTTTGTCAACTTTATATTAAAGTAAATCCATCCTCCTGTGACGTCATACATTTTACATAAACCATGAATTCATTAAAATTCTTGCAAGTAGATTTGTAATTTCTATGGTATGATAGGTGCACATCAAAAACTCAAATCATTGTTTACTTTGAGATATTTAATAAGCGTTTTTCATCCTTGTATTCGACATAAACCAATAATGACAAAGGGAAATAACTCTTTTCTACTTTTCTCTGAGTGATATATCTAAATGCTATAATTTTTTTAATGTATGCCATTTTTTTCTTTTTTAAAATTAATTTTAGTTTTCTGGCAAAGTAAGCAATAAAATTTAAATATACACACAAGTATCCATCCACTCATATTTAATTTTTAAACAAAAAAAGTGTGATTTTCAGATGATAATTTCAGCCTTTGGTTTTTATTACCTTATATCTTAAATAGTATGGATACATATATATTTTATTGATTTTTTGATGAAATTCAAGTCCACTAAGTTAAAAAAAAGTTATGTTTTTAACTTTGAACCCATGATTTTATAGGTACGGAGTTACCTTAAGGTGGCTTACATGTAGTACACCTTGAGTTATTTTTTTCAAATCAGCAGAAAACAACTTGATTATGATAGACATCATAATGGATAAGAAATATTTAAGTATAATAGGCAAAATATGTGAAATTTTGGATGAAACATTACATTTTCAAATATTTTGATCATGAACAAAAGCTCCGAGGTGGATTCGAACTCATAATATGCGGATCAGACACCCAATACTTTAACCACTGACCTACGACAATATACAACGCAAGCGAACGATATAAACAGTTTAACAACACAATTAAATCGGCATCTTGTGACGTAGTGTCTTAAAAAGTATAAGTTTAGGTGTAGTGAGGTACCTTAATGGTGCATACATTTTCTCAAAATTCATCATTTTGCTAATATTTATAAGAGAGGTGGCCTTTTTGAAGAGATTAATTGAAAGTTAAAGATTATAAAAGTTACATTCATTTGTAAAAGTTAATGGATATAATTTCAGATTTAACTTATATCAATCAATATTTTGGTAAGAAAGTAAAGTGCCTGTCAGTTGACAGGTTACTCATTTTCAACTGGTATGTGCTTTCTTTGTTCTGTGTTCATCTTTCACTTGTCCGTATGTTTATATGCCCCCTAATCTTTACTTTTAGGATCATTTTGTCAATGAGTACCAGTTATCGATGGCCAAAGACCATATCTGATGCTTACGGAAATTAAGTGTCTAAACCACTTTAAAAGTAGAAAAGTAGCCTTATTTTGGAAATATCAAACCATGTTAGGATCATATATTAATTATAACTAAACCACATGCAAAAGTTGTGAGGAGTATAATATGTTTTTGACTTGTCCGTCGGTCAGTTTGTCCGTCAGCTAGGTTTTTCATGTAAAGCAACTCCTCTTAAACCGTTGCACAGAGTTTGTAGTGAATTAAATCACAACATGTAGATGTGCATTCAAATTTTAGGTGCCAAAAACATATATTACTCTGTTTTACGAATCTGTAAAGATACAATGGTAAAATTCCTTAGTAATCATAATAACAGACTTCCTTTTCATGTTCAATAGTATTCGACTTTAAGTACGTAGATGAGTAGATATGTACAGTACTGATCAGACCTAACCTAACACCAGAGTAAACCCCAACCTTACCCCGTGTTTACTTTTTTGGGTTTTCTCTGGGTTTGCTATTTGAAAATGTGGGTCAACTCGGGGTTTACTTAGGGTTTACTTGATTATTGCTTTTGAGGTCAACTTTACGCATTGACATGTGAAGCAGACCCGTCTTTTATCTTACCATCCTACTGCGTGTATTTCCTGCCCCTTGTATACTCCGTCTGCTTTCAGGGCTATACATCTGACCAGGTTTATTCTCCGTTTCCACTCTGGGTTTCCTTTGGGTTTACTCTGGGTTTAATAGTAAAACCAGAAAGTAAACACAGGGTTTTGTTTGGGTTTACTTTCTGTTAGGTTTGATTGATTGATACTGTACGTTTGCAGTCAATTGCCCTCTTTGCTGTCTACTATCGCTGTAATATCTTTTTACCAAATGGAGTCAAATTGAAACTTTTTTTTCAATTTCAAAATATTGTTGCACGTTCTTTCACTGCAAATAGTAACAGCAACACAAAATCTTATAAATGTTTATTTATATAAGAAAATGAATCACCGTCTTGTTTAAAATGAGTTATGTATTAGTATTCTGTCTGATAACGGGGTGAATGTTGCACCTCAATGGTTATAAATTGTAAATTAACATATTGATCAAATAAAAAATATCAGCAGGATTTGTATTGTTAAAGCTCCATTATTATTGTAAAGGGACTTGGAAACGATTTAAGATCAACAATTTTATTTATTTTTTTATGTATAAAATGGTTTACTGGTGCATTTTGAATGATTAGTTAAAATAATGAATGTTAAAGTCAAGTACAAGCGAGATACAGAGGTAGGAATTGGCTGTTATGTAAACAAAGCTCGAGTCTTATAGTTGTTTCAAAAAATGTAATGTAGAGATTACAATTTTTATACATGTATAGAGGAAATGAGTTGTAAAAAATTTTAAACTAATTCAGTATCATATAGTATTTTCAACAAAAGAAAGATACATATGATTGAAACTTACACCAATACAACACATATGTAAAAAATGATAACATTTGTGCTTTGTTTACAAAACAACGAATTATGAACTCTGTATCTTACTTATAATTTGATATTTGAGTTTCAAATTTTGACATAACATTATAAACTTCTTATTTATCAGTATAAACATTGAAAATGGAAAAATAAAAATTGAAAATTTTAAGTCAAATCGTGTCCAAGTCCCTTTATCATTGTTTTAATTAGATATTTTGATGGCACAAATGCGTTATGTTTAATTTAAGTATTTACTTAAGAAATAAACAACGTTATTTAGTGAACATGGCGTTATGAATAGCAATAACTCTGTTGACATATTCCATGATGCACGCTAGCGCATCATGGAAAATATGCCAGCAGAGCAGTTGCTTTTCATAACGCCATGTTCACTAAGTAATCGTTGTTTATTACTTATATTTGCATTCTACCACTCGCAAATACCCTGTTTTAGCCTAGACCTTGACATTTAGCTATTTCATCAACTATAAACATTCAGACTGTAATGTATTTTTTTAATCCACATAGATTTGTTAACAGAATCAATAATATGTTATAACAGTAATTCCTTTAAAATGTTAGTAAAGACATGTTTCAATTAAATACATCAATTTTATGGAGTTAGAAAAAAACACATGATGTATAGTGGGTCATGGAAAAGTATAGGACGTCACACCTTTATGACGTCATAGTATACAGACAGAGCAATTGCGATTATAAAAAAATAATTGCAGTTCCTTAGTATGAACTTACAGTGGGAAAGAACAATGGATATGCAAATATATATCAACATCTAAAACTTTTCTGATGTTTTAAATGCAAACATTCACAAAGTGCTGATAGATAGAAATGTTCTGAAGAAAGTATATCATTAGGTACATAAATGTTAAACAAAATCTGAAATTAAATAACTAATACATGTAGAAACAAACAAAATCTTACCAAAAAGATAAACAGAAAGAGTAAGAACTGTTTGACAAGTGATTTTCAGATGCATTTGGAAAATGAATTATGTTTTTTTAACCAAAACATTTACGTAAATTTTTGTAGGAATGTTGTCGGGTGCAGTAAAGCATAATTAAAGAAAAGTAAAACATAATTAAATGAAATGGCATGCAGATGAATTCATTCGATAACAAAATAGAAACAAACAAAATCTTAGCAAAAAGATAAACAGAAAGAGTAAGAACTGTTTGACAAGTGATTTTCAGATGCATTTGGAAAATGAATTATGTTTTTTAAACCAAAACATTTACGTAAATTTTTGTAGGAATGTTGTCGAGTGCAGTAAAGCATAATTAAAGAAAAGTAAAACATAATTAAATGAAATGGCATGCAGATGAATTCATTCGATAACAAAATAAATACATGTACAGTGCAACACCCAGTGGTACATGTATGTATTCTATGTATGTTCTGATTTTCTGAATTAAATGTCAACAAACACAGAACAATCGTTATAAATCGTAAAGAGCTTTTGGGGCTTATCCTGTCTACATCTCCGTCACGTTGTATTTTTTCTTCCATGGGTTTAAATTGAACGGAAACGGGAATCTTTTTACCTGTCAGCGAAAAGAAATAATTATATCCAACAGCTGAAAAACAAAGAGAGGCAAAGTCAACATATTCTAATAATAATAATAATAACCATTTGTATATGTATCTTATATATATGTATACAATAAAATATGTTCAAATCAAATTCAAATCAAATTCTAATTGCGACATTTACATCACTATGTAAATCACAAAACTACAATTGCATTATTAATACAATAAATGACGATTTTAACAAGTATATATAGTGTACAGTCGTCGTACCGCGCGTCCTCCTTCTGAAATAAGTTCTAACGTGTGACTGGTCGACTCATTTTCGGTAATTACGGGGTTCTGAAATATATGTATTTGATACATTTTACATGGTCGATACAGAGACATATTTCTCAAATATTTCTGATTTATCCAAGTCATATATCTTTCTTTGTGATACATATAAATATACCTACCTTTTCATTGAGATCACTCGTTGAGCATTCAGTAGACACGGTTTTCTCAGGCAGATACGATTCTGATTTTTTCACTTTATTCTTCACGGCTGATTTTAAATCATGAAATCTCTTAATCCATCCATTTTTCTATATGTGCAAATGTACATTAATTTACTCATAAATAATGTAAATATAGAAAGGAATAGTACTATGGTAGAATTGAAACTATGTGATATTAAAAGTGAAAATAATGCAAAACTGTATAATGGATATTTAGAGTTGTTACTAAGTAATACCTTTGTTTTCAGCTTGTGGGTATCTGATCTTGATGTAGATTGACTTCGGGAAACAGAAGTTGTTTCTTCTTTGCTTTCCTCAGTGAAACTCATTAGACTACTGAAGACTGGATATTTATTTCGTAAGCCTTGTATCACCTTGTCAAAATAAATGAAACTACATCACTATTGACAGTAAACATATTTAGAAAGAAGTCTTCTCACATTTGTTATATTCAGAAATGAATGAAATTTCCATATTATGAAGTGCAACTTTTTTAGAATTGACAGTATCAATTACATTAAACTTAAAAATCTTATACTTATAGGAAGGTCAGGTCAAGTTCATTACCCTTTTCCTCGACCTAAGAAATACTTTGTAAGAATATATATATATATATATATATATATATATATATATATATATATATATATATATATATATGAAAGAACGAAATCAACAATTTAACCAATATAGCCCACATGCCTTTTATTTAAATAAATTTTGCGTAAAGTTCATTTACATATCATAATGACCTGACCTTGCAGGAGGCTATACGTTAACATCGAAAAAATGAAGAGTGAAAGTCATTTAATTTGCTAACATTTGAAGTGAATATCTAGATACGTAAAAATAAGAAGGAAAAAATCCTTCTTTTAAAATAAAAATTAAGAGAAGACTAAGGACATTTTTTAGATGTAATATTTGGAATTTTTGGTCAATATTCCAGTCTTACCTTTTTGTTCAGTACAACATGTGAAACAAAAATAAAAAGTCCCTGAAATGTAGATTTTTAAAATTTATCGATTTATAAATTAAAGAACCAAAAAAACCAACGTATATCATTGTCTACAATTTTATGAAATAAAATTTCAAAGAGGACGCACCTGAAGTGAATTTGCAATAACAAAGATAAACTGAAACGTTTCTGCTTTTTCGTTGACGGCCAAAATTCCGAATAACCACGTGACTCCTAGGACGGGTATCAGAGTTCCTAGGGATCGTACAGCCGACCTGCAAAAGGAAACATTCGAAAAACGCTAGTGAAAGAAAAAAAAATTAATGGACTAATACTTACCATACCTCATACATTCTTGATCATTCCTGATTGCATTTATATTTTAAAGTAAAAACCAAGATCAAAGAACATTTACAGTTATTTGATTTTAAATGTTTTGAAATAATTCTTCAAATACTATTACAATTTTAAAAATCTTTGAAAAACATATTAAGTAAAATGCGGGCAGTACCTGTGTCCTCATACATGTAATATCAAAATTAGCTGACTAAAAAAGCATGTGATTGGAAAGTCTTAAATTATCAATAGTGTTCTTAATGAATTAATCAATTCAGTGAATATATATAAATTGTCGTTATTGTCTATGACTCAGTCAAGTGATCTGATTTTTCTTTCGATATGCTGCCTCGAGATACTTCTAATAATTGATTTATTAAGTTTTACTGCACAATAATCTAAAGGAATGTATGAAGCCAAACTAAAAAAAGAATTCAAAACCCTTTTTACCATAACTTTTCTTTATAATTATGCTATTATGTTAAAGAAGAATTGTTTTCCCAATATAATCTTTATTCCTTAATGTCGTATAATATCTTTTAAAAATAGTAAACGTATTGAATGCTACATTAATATCAATTTATTACACTTATGACACTATTTTAATACACCTTTTGTAGAGAGGAATTGGTGTCAAATTGTACTTCATTGTTCTCTATCGTGAAGTAACTCCTTATATGAAATTTTAATTATTTTGATTTTGATAGCGTCGGGTATTAATAAAGATGGCAATAGTTAATAATTGCAAATCACATTTGAGATAAGTATTTGAAATATATTATAAAAGATTGCTTACGTTTAATATGTGGCAAATTTAAGTTGTATTTTCTTTGAATGTTTTTTAAAAAAGTGTTTTGTTAATCTTAAAACTCTCCAGACATTTGGCAGGACTTATTAAAATGTGGGTGTATCCATACACCCATCAATGCAGTCAGCTCAAGCATATATTTTACAACATACACCATAGCAAAACATAGCATTAAAATCCCATATCATAGCACACAATTTCATAGAATCTCATTCGTCATATCATACCATAGCATACCATAGTATAGGACACAAAATTATTTTAACTCGGTTTTAATGATTTTAAGGAATTAATGTTCACGTTGCAGATTAGTGGTCAACTTTGACTTCTTATTATTTTACTTCGAAGTGTGCACGGAGGCGATTTAGTTCAAATCTCATAGCATACCATTGCATAGCAAAACATTTAATATAATTAAGCCCTTCATTTCAATTTATCGTACCATAGCATACAAATTTCATAGCATTGCATTAAAATATCATAGCACATCTTTAAAATCGCATTACAAAGCAAAGCATAAAACTGTAAAAAAAAATATGCATTAAATACTGTATTCTGCAGTACTCCTTTTAATTAACAATGAACAACAAGAGCCCAATGGGCACATCGTTCATCAGAGCAACAATAGGTATGATAAAATCAGGTTAATCTAGTGTTAAACAAAATATGAACACTATGTGAAAGAATAGATGTAGATTCTGTGTGAATAAATTCAATCTCCCCCCTCCGAATATTCTTATGTTTGTGATTAATTCGCTTCTTTAACAATATTATTTTATAGTCATATCACATTTTTACATAAAACATTATTATATAAAAATCCCCCCTTTTGAACAAACTTTAATCTATCCTACCTGAAGATGCTTCCACAAAAAAAAAATCAGCTTTTCTGGCCAATTGATTTTTTTGAAGAAGAAGATATCTAGAAAAGTTTCTATATTTTGACTACCTGAATGTTTGACTCCCGTTGTAGCCCCACCCATTCCCTGGGGACTAGGTTTAAACAAACTTTAATGTATACCAGCTGAGAATGCTTCCACACAAGTTTCAGCTCTCCTGGCTGATTGGTTTCAGAGAGGAAGATTTTTGAAGAATTTACTATAGAATTTTATATATCCGTATGTAAAAAGACGATATTTCCTAATCGTCTCGTCTTGGAAAACCGCGTGGTCCTTAATTTTCTCAACTTTGAATTCCCTTTGCGTCAAGAGTGGATGACATTTACTCAGTTTATGTTAAAAATGTGAAAAGTTTACGAAAAGACGGTAGGGCAAAAGGAAGACAGACAAAATGTGATCAGAAAAGCTCACTCGAGCTTTCAGCTAAGGTGAGCTAAAATTACTTGCCAATTAAAAATTTATACAGATTTGTGTTACATGTAACATTTTAACAATTATTTGGTTCTAAAAAGCCATTTAAAAGCATACGTCACGAACTTTGTTATTTTAGAAACTAATGGGATGTCTCTTTCTTGTTATTTTTACGGTAAATGACAATGATTGTTAGGTAATATAAATATTGACGGATTTTTCAAACAGTGGATAGCTTGTGTAATTTACAGCAAAAATTTGGATAGCCGGTTATTTAAGTTTTGTTTCTTTCAACACTTCATTTTTAAAATACAATAATAACAATATAATTTTTATAATTTTAAGACATTATAATTTTGTAAGAAAGAATTTATTATGGAAACACGTCGCAATATAGTACCGGTTATAATTGGCCATGTCTTTAATACTTTGTTCATATTACTGAGGACTAAACATGACCTCCTCCGACCACCTGTCAGACTGCCGTTAATAACTAATGTATACGGTGTTCAATAGTGTATTCCCAATGTTTACCGAACATTCAAATGTATACTAAATGTTTAAAACTCATTCATTAAAATACATGAGGGATAAACTTTGAGTCTTCCTTTTATCATATCGATAACTAACCAATCTCCCCACACCATGCATGAATTTAAACCATATAATATCATGTCGTTTTTACTCACGTTGCTTTTTTCTGTAGTGATGATTTTGTCATTACGCTTGAGGCACACAATACCCTTACTAGTGAGCCAATGATAAGAAGGTTTAACTGAAATTTAAAACAATTTACAGTATTGCTGATTTGATCTTGTATTCTCTTGATATTTCTTTCAAAAGGTTTCATCGTTTTTACTTTAGCATTACACTAAATTCAATTCGAAAATGCACTTACAATTAAGGCAGTTATATGCACGAACTTCAATATATGGAAATAATATTTTGTATTACACTATCTTTTTTTTTATTATAGCAACTTACCACGATGATTAGACAGACTGGAATAATGAACATATACAGAGAGCCACTTTTCATGGACAACCAGCAACTAAAAAGAAATGATCACGAATTGCAGCAAAATATACAAATATGGCATTTAAAACATTTGAAACAGTTTTAACTGAGATAAAACTAATATAAGATTTAATAAGCTTGTTTCTTTAACAGTTTTACTTAAATAATAAAGTAGTAAAATGCGTACTAAAACTTTTGGTGATAATCCTTTCCATAGAACGCCGCTAGAGTTGTTGCTGCAATGATGGCGGGGATACCTGTATTAAGATGATGAACAATATGTTATGATTTAATTTAATTTACATATTCAGCATCACTCTTTTTACAACAATGAAGTTTTTTTTTACAAAACGAAGTTTTGAAGAAGCAATTTAGAGTTCTTAGATACTAGGCTCTACAGTATAAATTGAATGACAGAGGTAATGCAACATACGAGATTAAATGTGTTATAAAATTTACGTCTTTGTCACTTTGAAGGAGTATAATTAACGAGGTGATCAGGTTAAAAAAGAACTCACTTGTAACAAGAATTCACTAAATCCGTGTTGCTGAAAGTTACATTTTTGTAAAACAATTTCGTACACCTACCCCATACTCCTAACAGAAACCAGCGGAGCCTTGATTTAGACTTGAAGTTGTTTGCCACATACATGGCGTAGTACGTGACTGTAATACTCATGAAGTAATAGACGCCCATCCCAAGCATACTAAAGAAGGTGACCAGGAAAAGATATTGAAGCAGGACCGTAATTCCAATGCACAATCCCTTAAATATAAAGTAACAATATTTATTTTTTTTACTGAGTTGTTAAAACAAATTTTCTTTCGTTTACTATTCATTACTTAAGTAACTATAAAAAATCTTTTCGATCTTTAAAAAAATATATTATACTAATGTAATAACCCTTTAACCCCCATTGACGCATTTGGACGCACTTTGATAATTCATGTATTAAAAGTTTAATTACTCGCTTATTTTATATCGTATGATAAAGAACTAGATATCAAAAGAAAATACAAATCCTCAGAAAAACAGGAGTAATTAAAGAAAAATGATTAACAACTTAAAAAATAAATCATAGTTAAAATTTAAAATGATTTTTAGCTCTACATTTTGAATGCGCATTGTCGGACAAGGGTGGCTTTTACAGCTCGAAAGCACCGATTTAAATAAAAAAAAAAATCACCGTAATTATTAAGTAAACAAGTAATACACGATTTTTTATAACATCCTTGATATTTTTTATACATGTTTCATGTGATGTTTTTAGAAGAACAGAATTATAAACAGGGCTCAATAGTATTAAATTACGTTGTTGTACATATATTTTTTAGTTTTCATTCACACGGTATAGGCTAGTATCGATTGCATTACGTATTTATATTTGTATATAAAACTAAAATGGACCAAGCTAGTAACTGCTTCTTATAATCATAAATATTTTGTCAACATTTTATAAAATACGAAGTCTTTTACCGAGATCACAACAAGTTGAATTTATCTCCCTTTTCCGTTACTACGCTACAATGTAAACATTGAACAAGCGCGGGATTTCCGAGTTTGACAGTAGAAATGGAGAACAGTTCATCGGATGACGATAGCGATACCTTGTCTGAGGGTTCAGATCTCCAGCTATTTAGTGAACATGAATTTTCATCGGACACAGACAGTGACGATGATACACAGCAGAGAGAGTCATCAATGGAGCCTGACAGCCAACAAACAGAAGCAACTGATGATGACTTCTGGTCTTACGATCTCCACCCAGTGGACATAGCACCATTTACTGAACAAGTAGGGCCAGATCATACTTTACTGCCTGACAATGACTTGTTGAAGTATTTTTATCTTATGATAAACGAAGATTTCTTTGAGACTGCGGCTCAGGAGACGAACAGATATGCAGAACAGGAAATGACTCGCAAAGGTTCCCGCGATTCGATTTGGTACCCCACAACTAGCCCAGAAATGAAAGCTTTCGTTGGACTGAATATCATCATGGGAATAAATCAGTTACCTCGCATCGATATGTACTGGTCGGAAAACCCATTTAATTGTTGGTAAATAAAATATATGGTTTGCATTGCATATATTGCAAGAAATTCACTAAGCTTATAAAGCCGCTTGTACGATATAAAATACACAAAATTATACTGAAAAAAAAAAAAATAGAATAACAAAAACCACAAAAACAACCTGCCACACAGAAAGAGAAAATTTAAATAATATACCCCCTAAGAATTAATATTTTTGGTTTTCATTCTCCCAGGAAATGAAGGCTTCAAGAAATGCATGACAAGAACAAGGTTTGAAAAATTGCTGCAGTATCTGCACATAAATGACAACCAGGCTCAAGCACCTGCTGGATCACCGAATTATGACAGGTATCATACATGGGTTTGCTTTGGTTTATGCAAAACTAATTTCTTTTTGTGAGGGAACTTGATTTATTTTTGTTTGCTATTATTAAATTTTAGTAAAGATTGTAAAGACATATTTGTAAAAAAAAAAAAAAAAAAAAATATTAGCAAACAGAAAAGCTGGAAACAATTTTTATATCATTCAGTTCTTTTGGTAATAAAACTTGGTCCCCCAGTATGAGTGATTCCAACCAACACGTGCATTGCACGGGGAGAAAAGTAAAAATAAAACCTGATGAAATATAAACTGGATCATTTTTTCTTCAAGTTTTTTGAAAGTAATATATATTGTATTTGGTTTTGATTTTCATAGCTTACTTCTATTCACATACTATTTCACTTTGAAAATAACATGAACAACCAAATGTTAATGACATGTCCTAAGTCACAATCAGTGGTTCAGTATTAGTAAAGTCTTGGCATGTCAAGTTTTGGACCATGGTTTAGAGTTTTGACTGAAACAGAAATATCAAAACTAGAATACAAAACTACTACATGTAACTCGGTGAACAAGTATATTACATGTATACACGGATGCAGAAATTCTGTTTGCCAGGGAAGGGGTGGGTGGGTTCCAAGATCTATTTTTAGTTATGGTACTTTACTATGTGAACTATATGACTTAGAATTTTTCAAAGGGAGTGTGGGCTTGCAGTTGAAATCCGCCACCCCCCCCCCCCCCCTCCTCCCCAAATGTATTTTAGAATACATGTTTTATTACATTTCAGACTTCATAAAATCAGACCACTTATCGACATGACAAGAGGAAATTTCCAGAAATTTTACAAACCAGGGAAGTGTCAGATTATAGATGAAGGAATGATAAGGTACATGTCATGGCATTTCATCCTTGCTCTTTTTCTATCCGCTTTCTAAACGCAACTTGTTAGCATTATGCTAGTGAAAGCTGCTTGGGTCCTGGCCTTGATTTCCAGTCAAGCCATATATTTTCATTATATTTATATGTTCATTCTTCCTTTCCTACTACATTACTTTATCCAGAATGTAATAGATTTGCCTATATTATGATTCAATTCTCATATTCTTACAGATACAAGGGACACCATTATGCACAGCAGTACACGCCAGGAAAACCAATAAAGCGCGGTCTAAAGGTATGAAATATTTATATCTTTTGTAATCTTCATATCTTTTTTTCAAAACGTTGGAATCCCTAAGTGATCATTATTTTTTTAAAGAAATTTTATAAGTTTTATTTAAAAAAACCAGAAAGTTTACTGACTGTCTGACACTTTTATGTGAAATTGAAAAAATATTGAAACGTTAAATATCATAAATGTAATGACATGGAAACTTTTTTTTCATGTAGATATGGATGAGATGTGAACCAAGTGGCTACACCAATGATTACAGAGTGTATCTTGGTAAACATGATTCAATGTGTGGCCCATCACTAGGGGAACGAGTCGTCAAACATTTATGCAAGCCACTGAAGTGGAAAGGTCATCATGTGTTCTTCGATAGGTAAATTAATTATTGTCAAAATGTCTGTCTGTTTATATGCAAGTTAAAATGACTTGTTATGAACAAAGGTTATAACAATTTCAGAGTTTATGCACCATAAATTTGCTGTGACACAGGATAGGTTTTCTCAGTTGTGTGTTTTATTTAATTTTTATTTTTGGGGATGGGGGGGGGGCAACTTTTTCTAGAGATGCATGAAATGCTTGAATGCTACTTCATTTATTTGCAGGAAATGTGACACATTTATGTTCTTGTGAAATAGAAAACTTTTGTATACTTCTACTATATCTCTACTAGTATGTCTCTGCTATATTGACAGTTATGTAAACCAATGGCAAAAGTTTTGAATTACAATCTTGACCGTGTTCATGTACTCCATTTTAGGGGATTATTTACATATGTTTACATTCTATCCTGTCATAGTTGCTCGAGACTGAAATGGGAATGGGTAAAATATTGTCTCTGATTATTAAATTAAGTTTGATGTCTCATTTTGAAATGACTGAATTTATAAAAGGAACATACAATAACATGTACGTGTCTCGCGCATGCAGTCATATATTTTTATTTTTTTTATTGTAAACAAAGGTTAAATATATAAATCATTTTATGAAACATTTACTCTCGCAGTCATATTTTTAACGACTTTATAAAACATCAGAATCAGTCCATCAGTCATATGACTTTTTCTTAATCTTATTTTATTAAAATTTTGAAATTAAGGTTGTATGGGACACTTCCATGTTGTGACGTATTGTTTATCGAAATAAACAATAAAACCAAGTGTAATTATATAAGTAGCTAGTTTCTTTCCCAATATTGTCACCTAATAGCTTAGCGCAGTGAGTTAGAGGGTTTGCTACGAATCTGAAAGTAGACATGAGGTCGAATCCTGCTGGGAGTTTTACAATTTTTACCTCTCAGATAGAATATTTTTAAAAGCTATTTTTTGGTTAAATATTGTAATATTTGAAAATTTTAAACCGTTGAAAGTATGTCAATTATAATGTATTTTAATCCACATTAATATCGACAGATGTCCCATACCACCTTAAGTTCATTATATTGTTGGTTTTCTTTTCCTTCAGATATTTCACTTCTATTCCTCTTCTCCAAACTCTTGAATCCTACGGTGTTTATGGTTGTGGGACTATAATGGCAAACAGGAAAGGGTTTCCCTCACAGCTGAAGAACCCACACCTTCCTGAGAGAGGAGATGCTGAACAGATGCAACATAATAACCTTGTTGCCACCGTGTGGAATGATGCTAAACCTGTACGTAGTTTTTATGTGGTAAAATAGGTGTTGTATTTGTAAAAGTCTAGGTTCAGTGCTTATCTGTTTTACGTGAAAAAAAATGGATATTGCGAGAGTAAACATGTTTTCAAATGATTCCAAAAGACAGGTTTATTTAATTTTTCATATAAATTTAATCTCAGGTTCACATTGCATTTACAACATCTGACCCTCTCGGAGATGGCCCAGCTCAAAGAAGGGTTCGGGGTGGTGGTGTTATCATCATTCAGCGCCCGCCTGCAGTTGAGCACTACCAACAACACTACTATGGTGTAGACAGAACACAACAGTACAGATCCAAGTGTCCAGTTGGCCGTCCATCCAAAAAGTTTTGGAAGTATCTGGTCAACTATATTTTTGAAATTTCTCTGATCAACACATTCCTTATTTGGTTTGAAACCACAGGAACAAGAAAACCAACAAAACATTTCTCCATGGTTGACTGCAACTTGTCTGTCGCAGAGAAACTTATTGGTGATTTCTCTAGCAGAAAGCGGGCAACTTCATGTGGAAGGGGAGTTGCAGGTATTAGTGTTGCTAACATCAACCGGCACATCAGCACAAAGTTGACAAGACCGCGAGGAAGATGCAAACAGTGCAAGAAGAATGGCAGAAGAAGTGACACATTTTTTGGTTGTAGCATTTGTAATGTACATCTGTGTAGAGGAGCTTGTTTTCAGGCCTATCACACTTATCATCACTTGCTTATGGAATAGGTTTATATATCATGAAATGTCTGTTTATAATTGCATGTTTTGTTCAAATAATATGTGTTTACTTTATTTGGTGGCTCCAAGCACTTATCTAATCCACTCAAATGGTTTGCATTTTTAAAAAATGTGATTTTGTCGTGTACCATGTATTTTTAAAACCTAAATCTAAAAAATAATCTAAATATGTTATTGAAAAGAAATAAACTATTCATCACTGTGTGTTGGTAACTGTTGCCATGACAACCATTTTTAATTTATGAACATGTATTTCATATTTCTATTGTATACCAAAGCTGAATTCTTTATTCATTGATTTTCTTGAAAAATTGATAAAACTTCTTCGTTTCTTTCCATTTGAATTTTGTTGTATTCATAACGAAATAATTTTATTGAGATACCTTAATTAGCTTGTGGTCTTGTTGCTATGGTAACTATTGTTTGTGCATTTTCAGGATGTATAATTAGAAAAAAATATATCGTCGGTAACATTATATACCACATTGTAGACTGTTATTGCCTTTTTTGGGTCACTAAAGACACACTTTGAAACTTTATTACAATTGTTTGTTGTTACTTTTATTTTGATCAGAAATTGCCAAATGTTGCGCAAAGCAACATAAAAAAAAGTTGTTTCAAATTGTTTTGATTAGAAATCCAGCTGTTCAATAATACTTTACAATGTATTTTTCTGTAGAATATTCTGTAAATTACTTTATCATTCAATATGGTATCAAAATATTCCACTATTCAATGAAAAATCTATGAAAAAATATTATTTTATGATTTAAGCCCAAAACGTTGCCATGGCAACCGCATATTTGACTTTTTGTAATCAAATTTAAAATCTGCAAAAAAAATGTCTTTCATACCATATATATTTATTTGATTAAAAATATCATCAGTATTAAGTTAAATTCAATTTGTTATTATATAACTTTATCTTGGTAAATTGTGAAAAGTTCTGGGGGTTAAAGGGTTAAAACACACGGTCAAACCCTTCATTTACTTTCTTACTTTCTACTGGTGATTGATCGTTTAAACTTAGAAAAATCATTTTAAAATCATCTTCAATATAACCTTATCAATTCATATTGAGTTGTAGTTTAACTGTTGATTCTAAGCAACTCTAATTAGTTTTTAGTGTAAATAAAACTTTTGTATTCCATACTAGCCCACACACTATATATATATAAAGCACAGAGAAATTCACTTTTGTTGGAGCTCCACCATCCGCCCCGACCGAGGCTTGAACTCACGACCTCTGGAACCCATTCTCCTAGCAGTGAGCGGCCACCGCGCTCCCCACTCGGCTATATTCTCCTAGCAGTGAGCGGCCACCGCGCTCCCCACTCGGCTATCTAGGCAAGACACAAATCTTGCTTTCGATAACGAACGGAACCTAGCGCGCTGGCCGCGCACTACACAGTCGCTTGAGATACAGGTGGAATACAGTTAAACGACAATCTGAGAGGATCGGAACGATACACATTGCATAGATACAAACATATATAACAAGCACAAACATTGCAATAACTCTCAAATTGACATATACCTGCCCATAGTGAATGATAAAGATATATATAAAGCACAGAGAAATTCACTTTTGTTGGAGCTGAAGCCTCGGTCGGGGCGGATGGTGGAGCTCCAACAAAAGTGAATTTCTCTGTGCTTTATATATATCTTTATCATTCACTATGGGCAGGTATATGTCAATTTGAGAGTTATTGCAATGTTTGTGTTTGTTTTATATATATATATATATATAAAGCACTAAAAATAACCAACGACACGAACAATAAAGTAAAATATTGTCAAATTTTCGGGACAACCCGTCCCTTCTTCAGGACAACAAAATAAAAACTACATAAGAAAGAAGAAAAACATCTACAAAACTAGCACTAAACTAAACTAAATAATATATAAAAACTAGATAATGTTTAAACACCGGATCAAAACTTTATATTTAAGGTAAGAATTCGAGCCCGAGAAAGAAAAATCCCGTCCGATGCAGCGGACGGTCTGTGAAGAAGTGCTCAAAGATAACGCGAACGAATTAACTTGCTTATTGGGGGTTGCTGTTAATTAAGTTGTACTAGTAAGATAATTCGTAGTGAAAGTTTGTAGGGAAGATTGGCCCTGTAAAAGACCACATAAATAATCATGAATGTAAAAACTAATGGAAGTGAAATAAAGCAAAAGAACAAAACCGATTAAGGAAATAGCTAATAATTTGAATAAATAACATGATTAATAGTTTGTACATGGACCGAAAAAGATGAAGATGGTGATATTGCTACGAAAAAAAATCAGTACTTAGTTGATGTTCATTTTGGTGAAGTCACTTAATTTGTTAATGCCGTCAGGGCGGAATGACTTCAGTCTATGCATCTAAAATTTTTCTTTATTTTTTCTCTCCGCATCTGTCCAGTTAGGGTTCTGATCAATGACCAAAACCATCATTTCCTCCCATTTGTGATCATCTAAATTAAAATGTTCCCCGACGGGTTCTTTAATTTTCTTAGTTTTGATGGTGGAACGATGATTATTGATGCGCCTGCGGAGGTCTCCTGTTTCCCCTACGTATTGTTTCTGACAAAATGAAGAAGGGACGGGTTGTCCCGAAAAATTGACAATATTTTACTTTATTGTTCGTGTCGTTGGTTATTTTTAGTGCTTTTATATATATATATATATATATATATATATATATATATATATATATATATATATATATATATTAATTACCATATCAGCCTGAATATGAATATACTTTTTGGGACAGTTATATGTACTCTAAACTTATGATGAATTAAAAGATTTTTTAACTTTAATACTGATGTATATGTGTACCTCAATGCCTGTCTTTTCTACTCCGATAATAAAAGCGACGTAAGACAAAACCAACGATCCACACAGATTCAACATAATGATGTTTTGGTCACTTTTGATACATCTGAAACACACAAATACATGTACTAGATAGCAGAAAAAAGTAAACTGAAGCAAATGAATTTGAATCTACATTTTTTTTTTTACATATTTAATTCGCATTGTGTAGGCGAATTCAAAGAAATCCATCTTACCTCCAGGTCAGAATATATGTCACAAACGTAAGAAATGTGAAAGCTATGGAAATTATAACGCCAACAATAGATATCGTTTTCAGGGACTGTGGGTCTTCAGAAACCTAAATACCAAAAACGCATAACTTGTTATATCAAAAGCTGTTTGATATTTAAATTCACCCGTCTCTAAAACCGCAGATTATCTTACTGTTGAATATGGTCTCATCAAAATTGCAAAGTTTGTCAGATGATTGCACTGACAAACTGTTCTTCTAGAATCACTTTCATTCACGCTACATCCCTTGTCTGTCCATTTGCTAAATTAAACAGTAGGTACAAAAGATTGAAAACAAAGTTATTATGTTTTTGTAAGTTACAAATATGTTTGAGCTGTCTATTGAGTCTTACAGAAATGATGATTACACACTGTACCAATTTAACTTGACAACAGGTCTACCTTATAGCGAAATCCCAGGAAACACACACAGCATACATTTTGCTAGACTCCATCTAATTTAAAAAAAAAATACGCAGTACGTACTACGTTGTCCGGATGCACAGTTAAGTATATGTTTTAGTTATTATAAAATAAATACACGTACACTTATTTTAAATTCTTACATTCTTCGCATGTCTAAACATTAAATTCAGAGGTGGAACCAAAACTCCTAGTCCAGTCTGGGTTGTGAGGGACAATACTGGTGAATTGACGACCACATTTCCCAAGGCTGTTTCATCTTGTTCAGATGTTTTTGGATCCCTGCTGTTTTTCAATTTGATAGATTTAAATTCAAGTAGCAAACTATATATTTATAATATTCATATCATTAAAAGAACTCGACCCAGTTGCTAACGTTTTTGGCATACCAAATATAAAAATTATGAACGGGGCTTTTGAACAAATCTCGGTGGTAAATATCAGTCTACAGGACATACCCTTTAGCATGTGTAACAATTTTGTTCAACCGGATGTTGATGTTGTCAAACTAGATTCAAAACCTTTCCGTAGTTTGAGATTTTCCGGAAAAACAACCAAAAATAGCATAATTAAACTTCATTCGCAGATACAGAACAGCCGTTACCGCAAAAAATTAAATAAGTAACACAAACTTCAATGTCTCAGAAGCCAATTTCAATGAAAATATTTTGCGGTAACGAGTGTGCTTATGTTGAAAAAAAAATTAAATAAAATGATCGGCACGTGAAAATTCGTCTGTTCGCAAATTTTGAGAGAAAACGTCACGAAAATATGTAGAGCGATTGTAACTTTCAAGATTGACAGACTTCAGAATAAAAACGTCGTAAAGGTGAGTGTTTTATAACTTTCTTTCATTATTGGTCCCGTTCATAAACGGATTAAAGGGTAAAATATCGACACAAGCATTGAACGTTTAATAGGCAATACTGCCACGTTACATGTACATACTATATGAATATAGATAACATTGTATAAATCTAATAATTGGGTAACTCATTAGTATATTTAAAAGGCCTTTTAAAATAAAAATACCAGCCTCCGCGTTCCTATCGTGTTACATGAACATGGGTTTTATACTGCTGTATTTAGGGAGACCTTCACCGGATGTGTTTTGACTTTTATATTTTAACAATTGTAATTGAACATAGTTTTTAAAGAAAAAAGTTTATTCTTTCTTAAAAAATAGAAATTTGGAAATTATCAGACATATAAATTCAAATATTTTATGTACAAGAATTAATATAGATATTTCAAAATAAAAGATTAAACATTTTTAAAGTCCAAAACTGGCATATAAATACCTTTCAAGCGGGCGTTAAAGGGCAACAACTCTTACATGTATTAATTCCCCCTTTCAAATACAAACATATTATCACTATGGTCATCATCTTCAAAAACTGTATGTTGTACGAATAGGGAAATTTGGATAACAAACAGAATCATAAATATGTATAATAATGATCAACATTTAGCCACAGTAAAAATATACAATATGCAATATATTTTTTTCAAAGTAGCATATATGATTTTTTCAATATGGTTTAACATCTAAAAAAATCCATATTAAATTATCGATATATTGTAACTGCACATTCATTTATATCAGCTTATATTTTTTTATCAATATTATCAATATGCAGCAACCCAGCAGGCCATACTAGTCCTAGACGTAACATACATCTACATCAATAAGAGTGGTAACTTTAAGTTTCAGAGACAATCGTTTAGTTTACAAAAAGGCAGGCCCTTAGTCAAACCACTTGTAATTGTGTCAACGACTGGATACTTTATCTCTGTTATGGGTCCTTACATCGCAAAGAACAATGATGCCACCATATTAAATCATGTCATGAAAACCAACATTGAGGACATTTGCAATTGGGTCAGAGAGGAGGATATTTTTGTCATTGACAGAGGATTCAGGGACTCTCTTGACTTCCTTGAGGAGATGGAAATTCAAGCACAGATGCCATCCTTCATGACAAAGGGAGAGAAACAGATGCCAACTGAAATTGCAAACTCCAGTCAACTTGTAACAAAGGTATAAAATATATGAATAAGAATTAAATTAAGGTCTTTAAAAAAATGGTTCCAGTTTTTATAACAATTAATTTAGAAACGTGTATTTTCTGAACCATGTAATTTTATAGCAATGATTATACATGAACTATCATCATATATATAATATATATCTTTTTATCTATTCACAGATCCGGTGGGTTGTAGAATCGGCCAATGCCCGAATTAAACAGTGGCGTTATTTAGGAAAGATTCTCCCATCAAACAAAATTCCGCACAATGGGGACTTTGTCCGCATTGTGTGTTCCATATCTAACATGCATGTACATTTTGTATATCACTACACATAAAAGTACATGTATTAATATATAAAGATATTAACTAAAATATGCATATATATTCTATACTCTTGTAAGCTTTTTAACTGTTAGATTATACATTTAAAATTACTTTAATTTCTATGACAATACAAAACTGGTTAAATATCCATATTTTATTAGATTGTTATTTACATTATTACAACTGCTCATACATGTATTTTGTCTTAGGTATTTGAAACCTCTCTCTGCTGGTGATGCCGAAGTAGACCTGGCTCTTGGTTCGAAGATGCTTTACCTCTCCAAGCAGATAAACACTCTGCAGCAGTATGTGGAACTTAATAAACAAGATCGTCGAACAGTTTGCTGGTAGGAAGTTGAGGATCTTACTGATTTTCCCTGCTTGGATGAGGAGCAACTAAGATCCCTGACATGTGGCACATACCAATTAAATTTATCGCCTAGTTATGCCCAGGAGCACATTGAAGGTGACTGCGCCATTCAAGTACACAAAGAGGAGCCAGGTCTATTACGAGTGCGTTTGCAGAGCCGCCATGTCTCCTCAAAATCCTACTTATTGTGGATAAGATACGAAGCAGGTGAGATCTGTGGGTGGTACTGTAAATGTAGAGCTGGTGCACGAGTGGTAGGAATGTGTGCCCATGTGGCAGCTATTATGTGGTATGTTGGCTATGCTCGTCACCACAAGGAGGGTAAACTGGGTGTGAGAGACTGGGGTGAGTTCATCTGTGACGCTTCATTAGTTGATGACTCCGACAATTCGAGTGAAGGTGAACCAGAGGAATGAATTAACTTCATTGTTTCATCCTGTAATTAATTTAGGGATTGTGTTTATATAAAGTGAATATATTTTTCAATTCTATTATTCTTTTAATTAACATTCACTTTAATTAACAGATATCTGCCAAACTCTTACTTGATTAGAAATACATGTTAGTGTTTTATATTTTGTACATACTCTGAGTCATTTTAATTTCCTACTTGTATCTAGAGAGAGAGAGAATATAAATATAAGTATGACTTAACAAATGATTTCTTATGTACTATATGCATTTTATATGTATTGTGAAACAAAATCACCTCATGGAATCCCTGTTAATTACAATGACTGCATTCTTAGAATTTTTTCACATAATAATTCACCAATTAAAGTTAATTGTACCCAATTTAATCTTTTGTGAATGTGTCACCTTATACATGTAGTTTCTATTCATTCATTAATTAAGTTTCTAAAATGGCTTCTAAAATGTGAAGAGCTTCAAACTTGACTCTATATACACATGATATAGTACATGTATGTAACCTCTCTCTCTCTCTCTGTCTCTCTCTCTCACTCTCTCTCTCTTTCTCTCTCTCTCTAATATTTTTGTCCCCCGCCGCAACGCGGTGCGGGGACATAGAAATGCCGGGCGTCCGTCCGTGTGTCCGTCCGTCACACTTTTTTGTAAGCGCTCTCATGCCTACAAATTTTGACGGATTTTCATTAAATTTATACCATATGTTTATACTACTATTACCTTGGTCAAGTTCGAAAATCAGCAGTGGTCGATACTTTTTGTTGGAGTTATGGGACTTTGACCACAATAATGAATCCGTTTTATCCAAAAATTGACCTTGTAAGCGCTTTCATGCCTACAAATTTTGACGGATTTTCACTAAATTTATACCAAATGTTTATACCACTAATACCTTGGTCAAATTCGAAAATCAGCAGTGGTCGATACTTTTTGTTGGAGTTATGGGACTTTGACCACAATAATGACTCCGTTTTATCCAAAAATTGACCTTGTAAGCGCTCTCATGCCTACAAATTTTGACGGATTTTCATTAAATTTATACCAAATGTTTATACCACTAATACCTTGGTCAAGTTCGAAAATCAGCCTTGGTCGATAGACTCGATACTAGTATACTGCTTGACCGGCGGGGGACCCTGGAATTCTATTCTTGACATTATAACACTCATACATGTAATGGAAATGCACAGAACTAAAACTTACACGGACTTATGCAACATTTAAAGTATAATATAAAATTCATATTAAGGAGTTAATTGTGAGATGCAATCAGCTGATTGAAGTGTATTTTGTGAATCGTATCAAATGATGATGCAACAATACCAATGACATTTCATAAAATTAAATTATTGACACCAAAAAAGTGTTACTTACTATTCTGAAGACAGCAAAACACAAACCACCAATTCTGAATAAGCTTCTGCATAATCAACAATGACACCATGTAGAATCGAGTAAATTCGAAATCATTATATTTACCGGAAACGGTTTCACGTTGGATCGCTATCAGAGGTATTCAGTATCTTTGTGGAACACATGTTGAACTGATAATGACGAGGTCAATATTCAACTGATCGAATTATATTTTGTAATTAGATAATTTTTAACTGTATACTTTTATACATTGATTTTTAATAACAGTTGATCAGCTTTTGAATATAACGTTACATGTATGCCGCCTTCGCATTGGCCAGTCAATACTACCGGCAAGAAATGAAAATAGCTGGTTTCAATACGCTATTTTCTTATGTAAAATCAAACAATACCATACTCAATATGTGATGTATTTCTCATTAATTTTCTATAATATCAAATGCACATTAATACATTATAATCAATCAAAGTTTTATCTACGTAGCTATATGCGTGTGCATACGAGTGTCGAACACATTATGTATAATACATATACATGTATATAGGCATGACGTTACGACGGGCAATTGTACAAAATTATGACACCAACGTTGAAGTCGTCATTCGAGAAAAAATATGACGCCATTGAAAAAAGAAAAACAGATCCTAAAAGTAAATATTCCAGAAAACAGCATATAACAAAATCATAATTTTTTTAGACTAGGCCATTTTTCATGGTTCGTGGGTCAAGTTCTTTGATCTAATCAGTTTTTTCAAATCATAATTACCAATTTAATGATAACATTCTTTATGTTTCAAATCTTTAAAGATGCATATTCCCGAAGAACTGCGAACGCTAACGCCCGTTTCCCGCCTATATTTTGCATCCAAATATTTCGGAATTTCTGTCAGATATTCAAAAACTAAGTTTTCTACTTAAAAGTATAATCAAATCCTAATCAATTTATATCAAAATAAAAGTTGTAATCAGATTATTTATTTTTAAACAAAAGTCTTTTTGAAATGTATTTCGGTCTGTAGACATATGTCCCCCCCCCCCCACCCCCCCCGTGAAACAACAAACCCTTTGGTAAAAGTATGCTAAATAACAATAATTAAAACCCCTCAAAAGGAATTTTGAATTTTTGTTTCACGGGGGGGGGGGGGGGAGATGTTTTAAAAAACATTTCCGTTTTCCGTTTTTTTCTATTATGAAATGAGCTATTTTAACCCAAAATACAAAGTTATCTCTCTTTGTTTGACTAAATCATTTATATTTAATGAAAATATACATAAATGTTTACATTATAATAATAAAATAACTTTAATTAGACAACTTCCAAAAAATGACTTTTAGTTAGGCGGCTAGACAATGCTATCGTTTGCAGTCCTTTGGTCAATATCTATTTTTCCTGGGAGTTTTTATATCCTTAATGCTATTTCACGGCACAACAGTGAACCAACTTTTGAATGTCAATCTTTGAGTGATTAGAGGGATACAGAGGTCACAATTCTTTGGTTTGTAAACAGAGCTCATGTTTTCGTTTATATTTCAACGCTAAGATTTTTTTTTGGATTTAGACCTTAAGAAATATGATAAACGATAGGACCAGTTTTGATTATGTTCAAAACAAATGATCACATAAAAATCATCTTGAAAAATAATAATCGTATATTAAACACATGTAAACAAAAGTATGACTTGCGCCTTGTTTAGTAGGAAAAATTGTGACCTCTGTATCTTGCTTTTACGACTACAACTTAGAATTTGGTTAATCATAAGAAATGCATTCCTAAAGCGGGGCACACTCGAGAAATAGAAAAATAAAATTTGACCAAAGCCGTGACCATGCCCCTATAATACTTTAAATGTTGTATGAAAGCACATATAAAACAAGATCTTATAAGTACTGTAAATATATAAACAGAGGAAATATATAAACAGACCTGTCCAAACTTGACGGCAGGAATCCTGACATTGTTTTGTATTTCACAGCAACATAGTTAATTGCTGTAAAAAATGGATTATCTTTTTTTAAATCATGACAGATTATTATCGTTTGACATTCATCATCTAACTAATTATAAAAAAAAACCTGATTATAGTAAATTGCTTATTCAAATATTAGTTTACAGTTTTTATAACCTGTTTTATTTGTTCATTAGTAAAATAGGCATATGATGGCATTCCAATTTAAATAATTATATAATGCGTATTTTTACCTGTTGGTATATGAAAATTTTAGAACAATGAACTAAAAAACTTCATTCTACTTTTCTATTTAGTGATAAATATATATTAATATATTAGTTAACCATATCTTATAACCTCTTCTTATTAGTAGTAATATATGCATATGATGATATTTCAATTTAGATAATCATATATTGCATGATTCTACATGTTTGTTTTTGAGAATAATGATCTATAAAAACTAAATTGTACTTTTCTGTTTAGTGATAACCTAATAGCATTATTTATACAGCCACTGCACTCATGTAGCATTCATTCTATTTCTCAATTAAAACAACATGAATTCTGGGTGCTGAATTGTTTATAAGATGTATTATAACACTTTATATTTACTACAAGCCAGTATCTAATTAAAATGGCTTTTTTAATCAAAACTTTTGTTTATAGATTTTGTTAGCCATGACGTATCCTTTTAGATTTTAGCTTCTTTTATAATTCATACCTTTTTTCGTGTTCAAGATTTGTTTTGGTAGTTGTAGAAAGGTAGAATAATCCTCGACTTGTCTTGTGTCTTTCTCTAATGATGCCTCTGGAAAACGAATCCCTTTCTCATCCATTTGTGTTTCATTAATTGATAACTCTAAAATTTAAACATAATTATGATAGATGTCTATTTCAACATATTGTCATAAAATTATTGTTGTGACGAGTATATATTTACCAAAATTAACGCCACTAAACCTAGTCGCCGTTATGTTGTCGTTTCGAATAACAACCTCACTAAGGCGTTCCATGTTCTTTAAAAGGGAACTACCATCTTTCTCTGTCTAGAACACAATGAAATATGCAATGTTGTTAGTTTTCGTAATTAGGTCCCAGAATCTGGGTCACATTCAGTTTACTACATTCCTATAGAAGTACCATTACAGGTGGTTATACTTTATAGATGTTCAATGTGTCGATATAAATAATGTTTCGAAAACTTTTTTGCTAAATTACGATAAAGTGTTTGCTTTTATTTGTGAGTATATTTGGCCTTTCAGAATATATGTGTTTCTTTTTTTTACAACAAATTTTACTTTTCTGATTCAAAACTGTTGTTTAATATATATCTTTGAATTCAACCTAATTAGATAACAAAACAATTTGCTAAGTAGATTGGTGAAATTTTAAGAAAAAAAAATATTGGTCTTAAACCAGGCATGATGTAGTGTATGAATATGAAAACATTTCTCAAGAAGTTTTTACTCACAGTATCAAGCAAAGGATATAAATTATTAAACAAAGATATGTAATATTATAGTAGCACTTACTTTTTCACTGACTGCTGTCCATGATTTTGAGTTATTTGCAGACAACACGTTGTCAACAACAGCATAAAAAATCTTCAGAAGAAAAAAAAAAGTACTGTTTCTGGTAAACCAAACTTTTTTGGTTCGTGGGGACATAATCTCGTTGGTAGTGTAATTACGATGATTTTAATAGATATTAAACATGATTGTGGATAGGTAAGTGGAGATGTAAATTCGTGGGCAATATTTACCCACGAATGCAACGAACATTGGTCCCCCAAGAACAACTTTGATTTCCCAGTATGACATTTTATATTAATTCAATAGACCAAAACTGTGGTCGTACATTATTAATATAAAGCTATGCATGACAATTTTCTTGACATACATTAAAGAAAATACGTCTTTTAAAGGGGCATGGTCACGATTTTGGTCAAAAATTATTTTTTCGATTTTAATGTTTACATTGCTTAAGTAAGGCATATTTAATAGGCAACCAAAATTTGAGTGTCATTTGATAAGTTATAAGCGAGTTACAGAGCTTACAATTCTTTGCTATGTAAACAAAGCGTTTGTTTACATTTCGAATGTTGAAGTGAAAATTCCAGTTTTAGACCTAAAATAAATGTGTTAATCGTTAGGAACTAATTATTTATGCTTTAAATGAATAATAAGATAGACAAACCAGCTTTAAAAAGATATTTTCCTGGTATATTGAACTTATGTAAACAAAAACAGGGCACGAGCCTTGTTTACATGACGAGGAATTGTGAGCCCTGTGTCTTGCTCAAAACCCAACATCTGGCACCCAAATTTCATTTAATCATAAGAAATGCATGCCTAAAGCATTGCAAATAATAAAAACCGAAAAATAAAATTTGACCAAAATCTTGACCATGCCCATTTAAACATTTGGTCTTACACCTACCATTACCTTAGTATTTAAAAACAATGTACATAAAAAAGAGAAAGGTCCTTTATATCTTGTGATGATCCAGTGATAGGGTGTCCCACATTTGTAAGTATTATTTATAAACTATGTCCCTGATTTCCATCCATAGTTGGTGCTTCACTATCACAGGAAGTATAGTTTCATCCATCAAGTGATGTTAAACAATAGGCTAACAGTTTATAACTAAGGTTTAAGGTACATAGAAGCACTTTCACACACGAATATTAATAAATGTACAGTTTTGGAACTTTCTTTTTTTATAGGTTACAGGTAAAATGCAAAGCAAACGATAAAGGTAACAATGGTAAAAAAAGGATTTTTCTTTCAATGTTTGTAATCGTTTTTTTCTATTTTTACACTGGTCATCTAATGTTTTAGTGTCAATCAGCGAGCAATAAGCGGCAGTACAAATCACACAACTATTTGTTTTATAAACAAAACCCTGGTCAAGCGCTGTTTACATACTTATAGTCGATGCCTTAAACAAGGTCTAATTTCACGTACATGTAACTGTAGAAATAAAATGTTCCACGCGATCAATAGGGTACTTAGCAGTTGGCGATTGAAAGAAAAATTGAGATAAAATTTGAAAACATTTTAGAGAAAGTCTGTTGAAAAAAAATTATATATATAATAGTAAAGTAAGAATATTTCACCGTTAAAATAAACGTATTACCAACTGTCGAAAGTGTAAACAATGGACTGGTAGTATAATTCACATCAATGGATTTAATATATTTTACCTATAAGCAGCCATTAAGTATGTATTGCAGTGAAATTTAATTTATTTGATAAGATCTAACTAACATCAGCCATACATATGATATTAACATTCTCGAATCAAAGTCTGAAATGTTTAAATCAAATTAAAGTTAAGGTTTATTGATCATAGTTGTTGGGCAACTAACCGAAATTTTGCTCAATCAACATAGGTACCGGTTATAGATTAGGAGCTACGATGACCTTATAAACAATTTAGATGTATTGGGAGTCATCGTGTAATCTGTTGTAGGTCAGCGACTAAAAAACATTTATGTTAACTATGATATTTATTTAACGACAAAGATCATCTTTTTGATCCTCTATTTAAGGATTAAAAATCATGCAATCCATTACTGCTCCAAATTACCAAAAAACAATAATGATGGTAAAATGAATGACAAACTTAATACCTCTTTTTCTATAGATGACCCAGTTATATTTGTGACGGTGACAATTTTTTCTATGACGTCAAGAGAGGCTCTGAGGTCACCAGCACTAATCTCAATGGTCGATGATGTCAGGTTTTTCATCAGTTGTAACGTGCTGTTTATCAACCCCCGAACCTTTTCCGTGTTTTCTATTCCATCTTCTATCATGCTGTCCAACTAAAAACAAATAAATGGAAACAAGTGAAGAAAAAATTACATTAATACTTTAGAATTTACTTGCAATCTTTACAATACTGTATTTTTATATCTGTCAAATATAAGACATATTAACTCACTTGTGTTGAGGCATTCATCAAAGCTTCATTTGAGCAATAAATAAGGCTAGGTGATTGCCATATTCCACTTAGATCACAATATCTTGTTGCTTTTCCTTAACGAAAATTCATTTTTTTTTCAAATAGTAAATCATAATAGGCTTTAAATTGTATGTGTACTTTTAACTTTTACAAACGCAACAATACTTGATGTAAAGATAGAACGACTGGTGAATCATAGACCTAGAGCGCTACCATTTTGATTTTCAGGACAATGTTCTTGTTTTGTTTTTCCTGGAAGTGTAGTTGTCCAGAGAATACCTTCTGATCTTTCACTTTCGCATTTTCTTTGTTCTACAAATTGTTATATGTATTTAAGAAAGAAAAAGAAAATTTACACAAGGACTAACGAATTACATAATTTCCTAAAATTCTGTTTGATATCATTGTCTTTTTTTTTTTAAATTTCATATCGTTAATATCATGTGTAGTGTTAATGTGTGTGAATCTTTCAAAGTATATTGGATGCAATATTTCTAAAAAAAATTAATCCAAGATTATCATATATTGTCTTCGTGGTTGTTGTTTTGTTAATCCGTTAGGTGTGGTTCTTTATTATCATAAATCCTTTTAAAATCTAACCTGATTGAATGACAGTAATATTTACGGAGACAAATACAGGGTCTGGATAACCAGTGTGTAGGCAAGTGTATCTACCAGAGTCAGCCTTCGTTACCGCCGACGTGGTCCATACGATGGACACTGCTGTATAACTAACATCTACAATATTATAAAACATTCTTGGTTATTGTTAATTGAAATGAAATAAGATCATAAGTATTGTTAGGATTTAAACTATAACCTGGTAATGGTAACCCATTTTTTCTGATTGTAAGATTTCCATCTCTGACATCGATCAAGGACTTTGGATTACTGACCATACATTGAACATCAACGCTGTGACCACTCAGTACCGCGATGTCGTATTGTGGGGCAATTAAAAGCTTCAATCTAGGAATAACTAAACATGCAACATTCGTTAGTTTTTGTAATTATCTAGTTATTAAGTTTGATAATGTCTACACAGCATGATGTATTGCAGAACTAATGTAAAAATCAGCATTCAATGTTCATAATAATTCTAATGCTTGAAAGTATGATATATTTATTCAGTGTGATTCTTGATTTAAAAACTACATGCTCTTTGCCATTGATATATTGATTTGAATATTACCCGTAGATTGAACAGCCAAACGTTTGCTGTTTTGCAAGCTGCGGTGGAAAATTTAGTGCCAAATAAATTTAAAAGCAACGATTTTGAGATGATATTATTCAACTTTACGAGCATTCAACTAAAATATATATCGTTGAGGACGTAAATATAGCAAATCGAACAATAATCAAAGGATGAAGCTCTACCATTCGGTCAACTGAATGATAACGGAAGGGTCTGGAAAGGTGACTGAATGCCACATATATGCCATTCAGTCATTTTTCAGTTACCTTTCAGTCACCTTTCAATTGACTGAATGGCAGAGGTTCATCCTGTGAATAAATCTATTCAAAACTCGTGATGATGTTAACATTTGCTCATACGACGTGATAAATTGTGCCATGTGTTACTGAAAAATAAACGTCGGATATATGTTTTTACCTTGCAAACATTATGAAAGATAAACGTAAAGTAAAAAGTTACACATACGACCTTATTCATTATAAAAGTCGATAGAGCAAATGATAGCGTAAATGGAACAAAAATATAATTTAAGATATTTTAAAGTATCTATTGATTTGAAAAAAAAAAATTATATTTCTGTTAATCTAACCTGTTACTGTAAGATTTCTTGTGAACAGCAAACCTTTCCAAAAAATAACGATTTTCCAGACACCTTAACAAATAAGCAAGTTATAAACACTATATTAAAGCAAGATAAGGCAAATTCCTTTTTCTTTTAAAAGTTTTCTATCTTATGTTTACCTCTGTCTCTTTGGAGAACGCTTGCAATGCTCAACATATGCGATAATGTGCCGTTCTCAGTTTTACTAGACGTCAGTTTATATCTTGCTGATGTGTTAGTAATCAAGTCTTCATTGTGAAACCACTGGACCTCGAACCCTACTTTGCTAAGTACTTGCAGTTCAAACCATGCAGGTTTTCCTTCTCGTACTGAATCATTGCTGCTTTCAAAGTGAAGTATAATTGGTTCTTCTAAAAAGAAATTGGTAAAAGAATCTTAGGTTTTTAAGATATATATGTACCATATCGTTCATCATTAAGTTGATGAAAATGATTATTCAGATCTTTGAAAAATTTAGGGAAGTTAACGGAAAACAAGTATGAACATATATATATATATATATATATATATATATATATATATATATATATATATATATATATATATGGTTTATTTTCAACATCGAAAATGTCGTTGGTTTGAGCCTTAATTCATTATGTATAATGTCGTTGGTTTTGTTCTTATACAATCACGTGCAAATTTGTTAGGAAATAAATAGTAAGCATCATATTAAGTTATATTTATTTATATTTTATTTAGTAAGTTACCTTGGGTGCAGTGTAAACCTTGGTATCCATTGTCACACCCATTCACACACATACCATTGATATGATGACATTGCTCTAAATCGAGGCAGTGACCACAGGGAGTCTTACAATTTGGTCCATACATCCGATTGTCACATGCTTTAATGAACAAAACACTGAAATATGATTATATGTCTAATAATGACTAAACATTTATAGTATAATTAAGTAGATTTAATCTGTTTCGTAAGAATGTTTGAAATCAAACCAAAAAATGGTGTGTGTATGACTCTTGGAAACAAAGGATGATATTAAGCTTGTTACCGAATATATTTTCTTTCCACAAGTCTTTCATTACATACTGAATACAGAAAAGTCAGTTCTCGTAGTGAAATTTATTAATTCGAAAATTAATATAAAATCACAGGTCATGTGATATACACAAGTTATTTTAATATAACCTGAGAGTTACATACCTTCTTTACAGGTTGGTCCTTGATACCCAGGTTCACAACCTTTCACACAGACTCCATTGACATGGTGACATGCTGAGTCATTTAGACAGTGCCCACAGCTAGTGTTACATTCCTCTCCATAGTAACCAATTGTACACTCTGATAAAAAAAAAAGTATAAATAAGTCATAAGAAGTATTTGAAATCCGGTTACAAATATAACAATAACAAGTATTTGAAATCCGGTTACAAATATAACAATAACAATTTTCAAAATTGCGTGTATTCTGAAGTATCAAGTTGTACTTAAGGCATGAGTTCAATATGTATTTGTTTTATACGATATAAAATGGTTTGGGGCAGTTTACGCTTTATAAACCGCGAAGGGGTTTTTAAACAAGCGTAAACTGTTTCAAACCATTTTATATCGCATCAAACTTATAAATATTGAATTCATTGCTTATAAATTAATTATTCTACCCTTCATTGTAGATAAAAACGGTCATTTGACTTTTAAAATGACGTTAAATTGTACAGAATTAAAACGTAACGTCAGGCGTATTGATACGTTTTTGACGTTAATCTTACTATGACGTAGGCAACATTCTTTATACGATATAAAATAACTTCTTAGCCAATCAGAAAGCGCGTTACAACCAGAATTAAATTATTTTCCATTACATTTATAATTTATGACTGCGAAAGGCAAAATGCCATTCGTTTATTTTTTCTACAATATTTCTGTCGGTGAATATAAATCATACATGCGACATTATGCATTTCTAAACCAAAGAAAATAAAAAACCTTGAAACTTAAGGTTAAAAATAGTTGCAATCATATTGAAATTAAGTTTAAAAAATATTTCTGGCGCGATGAAATAATATTGAGATATGACATTAAGAAGATCATCTCATTCCAAAAATCGAATAAGTTAATATTTGGGAGCAATATACATTTTTTGGTATTTCCAGACATTTTTTTTTATTAAGAAACATCAAGCGCATGCTTGCTCATGTACCATTTTTTACCTGGATGTGTATAATAATATGAACAAAATTATATGTTATAAGAAATGTTTTTTAAAACACTTATGCCCCATACCTTGGACATACAATGACCGGAGATCAAAATAATTGGTTATTGTCTAAGTCCAAGGGACATCTGTCAAAATGTGCTCGATCGTACCCAACACATATCATGACCTTAATATTTTTATGATAAATCTGCATATAATTTTATTTTAGGATATGCAACCTCTGTTATGAAAATAACAAATGGTACTCGAGCAGAGCTAAATACTTCCAAAGACAAACGTTGATGATAAAATCAAAATATTTTAAATTTTTTGCAAAATTGTCATTATTAGCTCAATTTAGTGATGTCATAGCTTGACAGCTATTCAACAATAATATCAAAATCATAAAGATACACATTCTCTGTCTAACGTTTTATGAAGATTAAATTTTAATATGATACAATTCAAAAATTGGTAAAAATTGGAAGGGGTGGTGGCAAGGGGCGCAGATACATGTATTTGTCCATATCATATGTAGTTCCTGTAAAATATCGTACCTTATATCAGGAATAAAAAAAATGTGCTTGAACCTACTGCTATGACATATAATTATCAACCAATAATATGGTATGTTGTACACAGAAAAAAAGAAATATTGATTGGCCATTAAAAAAAAAATTAAAATGCATTTCACAAAAAATACCGTCTTGGCAAAATAGTCCACTCCATCCTGGTTGACAACCTTTGTCACATATGCCATTTGTAACATTGCAACCTTTACATGTCACATTGCACATATTTTCACAATTACGCCCAAAATAATTTTCATCACACTCTGTAATAAAGATTAAGAAATAGAGCCCACAAACTACTAATAATATACATGTAGTACGGCTACTGTAGAGATTGTAGCGAGGTTACCACATATCGATGTATACAAGTGATCACCTTTCAGGCATTTTATACCCCGGTATCCACTGTCACACCCGCTTATACAGGTTCCGTTGGTATGATGACACTGATCTGAATGAAGACAGTGTCCACAGGGTGTGCTACAGTTCACTCCATACATTCCCTCTTCACATGCTTTACCGTAAAATATAGTTTTATGTTCATGTACATAGAAATAGTGTAACGTACTTTTTAAATACATGTATGAAAACAGATTTAAAATTTTAACTTAGTAATCTAAATAAATCAAAGAAAGAAATATATATATATATTGCTTTTTATCATCGACAATATATTGGAATAGACTGCTTTTTTTAGCTGAAAATAACAGACGCAAAACTTTATCCCATATTAAAAAGGTTGTTGTTTTGTATATTCTTTTGAAAACAGTTTTAAAGGCGTCTTGGTATCATTTAATTATTTATATGTTAATACATCAAAGCAGGTGTATCGAATCGTTAGTTACACTTTGAATAACATTTTTTTGCAATGGACGTGTATCTGTATTTGTAATTTTTTAACCTTTATATTGATGAGTTTAATTTGACATGTTATGTACCTTCGATACAGTATGGAACTTGATAGCCTGGCTGACATCCATTATCACAGGATCCAGAAACATGGAAACATGGTGCACCATTCAAACAATATCCACAGCTGTGATTACACCGATCTCCATACCAACCGGTCGTGCATTCTATTGAAACAAGCAATGGTGTCATATAAACTAGAAAGAGGTTATTCACATAAGATTCGTTTAGTGAAAAATCACATTTTAAACATCTATGAAAATTCAATTCAATCAATTGTTTTGTAGTTTTTTTCAATTAGAAAATGGTATCATTTAATATTCATTCGTTTGATGAGATATTAGCTTTTCTGATTGGTCGAAAAATTTCTTTGATACCTCCATCATTAAAATTTTTGCCGGATCTACTTTTCTCAAGTGTATTGATCTAACACTATTTATAAAACGGGAATTTCTTAAATACAAACTGTCAACAGAATGTTAAATTGTGTCTGTTTTTTTTTGGTCAGCAATCAAAATACAACTTTATAAACATAAAAAAATTGAAAGTTTAACCTTTAAAAATAAACAAAACACATTATTTGATTCACGAAATAGAAAATTAAGCGTCTTCTAACGATTTCGTCTGCTTGAGATCAGTCAACATTACTGCGATGCTGGCTGTTCCTTCTCCAGTATAATTATAACGAACATATAGGCCTATACACTTTCACGGTTACTACTGATGGTCATATTTTGTAGCGATGATTTTTAGCCGGGTTCTGCTGAAAGCAGAGTCCCAGCTAAAGGCAGGCAAATCGCCAATGTTACTATAAATAGCACAAGAAAACAAAAAACCAAACAGCGTCAAGGTAAAGCTTCCGCTATACCAAATAGTTACACAAAGAGCCACGTTTTGTCAAAAGTGTTGGCATTTTTGTTTCTTTTTTATAAATTTCGAATGAATTGTCTATCGTTTTAGTTTTCTTATTAATAACGTGTTTTTAAAACATTACTATGCATTTCGGACACATATAATGCGCATGAATTTCCATGAACTACTTTGCTGCGCGATGATTGAATATATAATGCGTGTTGCAAAATTCAAGGCAGCAACTGTTGAACTTTTTAACTTCTACTAGACAGACATATTTTTTGTTTATAGCCGCTTACAAAATTTTGTCGCTCTCTGATGCTTTGCCGACTTTAAAAGCATGAGAGAGAGAGAGAGAGAGAGGGAGAGAGAGAGATTTTCAGTCTTTACTACACAATATGCATAAAGACACACCAAAAGAGCTTGGCTTTCAGTACTTCAGTACTTTGATTAAATTTACACACGTACATGATCGGTCATCAGAATAATCATCGTAAAGCAAAGCTATGAGTAATGCATCGCGCATCAACTCCTTCGGCGCATTCCAAACAGCAGACATACCATTTAAAAGGGCATTTCGGTCAAAAATTATATTTACGATTTTAATGTTTATAATGCTTCAGTAAGGCATTTTTAATAGGCAACTCAAATTTGAGTGACTTTTGTTGAGTTATAAGCGAGTTACAGAGCTTACAAATCCTCGCTATGTAAACAAAGGTTTTGTTTACATTTTAATTGTTGAAGTGAAAATTCCAGTTTTAGACCTAAAATGAATGTGTTAATCGTTAGAAACCGTTTATTTATGCTTAAAATGAATAAGAATTTTGACAAATCATCTTGAAAAAGATTTTTTACTGGTATATTGAACATATGTAAACAAAAACGGGGCACGAGCCTTGTTTACATGACGAAGAATTGTGAGCCCTGCATCTCGCTAAAAACTCATCGACAACCACCCAAATTTCACTCGATAATTTGAAATGGATTCATGAAGCATTGTAAAAAATAAAAACAGGAAAATAAAATTTGACCAAAATTGTGACCATGCCCCTTTAAGTACATCACTGGCTATCTGGTTACCAGAACGTTTACAAAAGTCGCTTATATATACTATTTTTGTCGACATATCAACTAATTTCGTCCACGATCGCCTTTCTTTGGATGGTTATGTCCAGTTGCATATTCCAGCGATCTCACATGAAAACTAGTTTTATTACGAATCTTTCTGCAAAATCTATTCAGCAATTTTTTTTTACGGTAGCCTGTATAGATAATAATGTGGTTAGGTAGCAGGGGACAGTTTTTTTATGCATGAAATTGTGGGGTGGGGGTACCCCCATTTAGCACTATACTACCTTTAACTTTGAGTGAACATCCTTAAATAGGGGTGAAACTACCTTAAAGGCTACCCAAGCCTATGACGGAGTAAACTTGACAACATTTTGAAGATAGGTACTATGAAGAATGAAATATGCCAGTGGAACAAAACATGTAGGTTTTGAATAAAAGTTCTTTCCGAGAAAGTATGAGTTGTCATTTATTAAGGGTCCAAACTACAAGAACTCAAAAAGACTGAATACGACCAAGAAGTAGAGAAATACTACAGAGCCTATAGATTCTATATCAACAGATTTTTCCCAACTCTGACTTATTGCATCAAGGTTAAACACTTACATGGTAGCCAAAATTTTCTATTATTTTAATTTTCCCTACAATTTTAGTTAAGTAAATACAATTAAAACACATAAAACATCTTAAAATACTGAAATTTGATACAAAGGATCTCTAATTAGCTTGCACAGGTCATGTATCCCCTCAACGCTTGTTTTCTAAACTCAGCAAGTGATAATGTGCAGTTAGTCTTAAATCCAGGGGGAGATAATCTGAAGACATGATCTGTGACCACCACTGACAGCATCCATTAATTCACCCCTTATAATCCTAACCAAGCCTCATAAGAGGGAAAATCCTTATAAGATACTGGTTACACTCTTAATTTATTCATACGCGCCGCTTCATTTACGTTATTTACATTTTTTATCAATGACACTTCACATTTCTTGATTTGAAAATGTGTTATTAACTGAAAAGAAATGAAGATAATAATTTTTCTGTTGATACGCGCATTGATGAAGTTTTCCGGTCAATTTTTTCTTTGATACGACGATTAGTAGAAAAATTATTATCTTCATTTCTTAAATCATCGTATACAATGAAGCACCCTGTATTTAGCATTCCATACAAAAAGTCAACTTTCAAATATCATATAGTCCGTTCGAAGCATCTACAAGAAAAATACTTTACCGGACCAATTAAGAGAGGGATAGTATTATATAAATAGTGCACGTTTGGAAGGGTAAGAGTCGATATTGACACGCAAAGCATGTGAGTTTATCAATAGAGCAGATGAGTGTAGGGCATTTAAAATACAAAAGTAATCAACAAAACGAAAGTTAGTCTTAACCACGATTTAAACGATTATCAAACAAGGGTGGCAATTTACCTAATTCACAATGATTGCCCTGATATCCCGCTTTACAACTCTGGCATATTCCTGTCTTTAACTGACATTGTTCACAGTTAACATTCGGGCATGGAACGGAGCAGTCAGATTTATTAAATCCTGTAGTACACCCTACAGCCAAAAGAAAAAAAAGTAATTCGAATGTTTTATATTTCATAAATACAGAAAACATTACGAACCCGAATGAACCAAGACAAATCATAGATGATTTGAACATTTTTGATGTAAAAAATATTGCTATTGATATTCTTTTCAAGGACATAAGGACATAAGAAATTCCTTTATTGATTTTTAATATATTTATTAACTCGTCACCACATTAATAATTTATATGATGTAATATATATTTTTACCGTAAACTTCTAATTCACAAAGCTCATTAAATGCTTCCGTAGAATATCCGGGAGGGTATGTAACTCCAGCCAGTCTCTCATTGTAGTAAATAACAAACTGTCCATGCACATAGCATGGTGTAGTGAAGACAGCTGGGATTGTGGTCCGATTAAAGTGATTGTCCTTGAAACACAGTGTTCCCTGTAGTCTATCTGTTGTATTCGAAACAAATACGGAGAATCCTAAAAACCTGCCTGTGAAATTGTTGTGTATATCTAAGTTAAGAAAAAGAAACAATTTTGACAAGCCATTTACCATAGTAGGAAATAATAGTTTAATAAACTTCGAAGTTTACACAAGTCATCACTATTGACATGTAGTTTCGTCCTGAAATATTTGAATCTGAATTGCCTACGAAATTACCATTTATTATGATTTCTAGTTACCCCATGGTACGTTGTCCGTCCGGTAATATATCGTGATGTGGTGTATACTGTGGATGGTAGTCAAGTTCACCCACCAGGTGGCGGAAGAATGTTTTTCTGCTGAAACCACACACTGACCTCCCAATCCATTTAGATCAGATTTGAGCCCATCCACAGCGTTACTAGCATCAAATCTGTTATCATCATGGTAATACTGGTGTTGTTGAAATGTTGGTTTGTTTAGGGCAATATTCACTTTAAATAAAAAAAAAAACCCATATGTTCTAAATAAACTTAGTCACATATAAGAGTATAAATTACTGCTAAAAATCGAAATATTATCGATTTAATTTACAAGCTGTTAAGAGTTGATATGGTATAATGTGAGTATGTCGTAATTAAAGAGCGTAACCGTCTTTATGATTCTTAAAGCGTAAACCCTTCAGTGTTTCGTGCAAACCATTTGGCTTCGTTAAAGCATGTAGCGTTTTGTGAAAACCTTGTGTAGCGAGTCCGATGTATTAGGAAACTTCCGTGACTGTATTATAAAACATCAAAATAAATAAGCCATATTTATTACGATACATATTACCTTTCAAATTAATTCGAGAATTCTAGTTTGTGGTTTAGATTTTTTTGGACAAAAATACTTCATAATTGTATATGACCGAGTACATTTCTCATTTTATGCTTACAGTAATCGCGTATTGCTCCCGGATAGAATAATTAACATTAGAAAAAGAAAAACTGTTCCTCTTGGGAGTGTATATATATATATATATATATATATATATATTTTCCCAATACAACAAAAAATAAATCGGCACAGTTTTAAATAATTTTAAAATAAAAAAATATCCAGAATAAAATCACAAATTGATCCTATTAACCGCAAACGTTTTCGCCATTCCTGGCTCTTCAGGCAGTTATGTACAAATCTGCCTAAAGAGCCAGGAATGGCGAAAACGTTTGCGGTTAATAGGATCAATTTGTGATTTTATTCTGGTTATCTTTTATTTTTAAATTATTTAAGAAATGAACTCAATGTCTACCCAAGTTATACTCGTATAACCTGGGTTGGGGCAATTTACGCTTTATAATCCGCGAAGCGGATTATAAAAAAGCGTAAATTGCTCCAACCCAGGTTATACGAGTATAACTTGGGTAGATATTGAGTTCATTCCTTATAATTTAATTTTCTGGAAATTGCTGTACAAATTGAGTCCGTTTTACTTTTAAAAATGATATAAATCTGTTCAAAATTCAAACGTAACGTCAAGTGAATTAGTACGTTGGTGCATTGTGACGTGTCTTGTGACGTGCAAACCAGGTTATACAAATTTAACTAAATTTTTCTATCCAATCAAATGCCGCGTTACAACCATAATTAAACTATCTATCTATCTATCGATCTATCTATCTATCTATCTCAATCTATCTATCTATCTATCTATCTATCTATCTATCTATCTATCTATCTATATACAGGTTTTCAGTAGACGTTAACACAACAATCCATTCTCTCTAATTTAATTCAGGGCGTTTTCGACTGATCGGCTCTTCAGTTGATTTCACATTGTAACAGAAATAACAAACGTTCACGTCGTTATTAAGACGTCATAAAGTAGACAACGTCACGAACAGTGTAAACAATTTCTTGAGATCACTTTCCTCGCGTACTTTGTAAAATAGAAAAATTCGACACACATCAAAATGTTCACTACACGGAGTGTTACAAACATGAGGATCCCTTATCTACTGCCTATGTACCCTCACACGGTCGGCTAATTTGGTCCCTGTTTGGCCAATGTTTTTTTCTCCGCCTCCATTGATAATATTTGAGAGAAATGGATTATTGTGTTATCGTCTACTGAAAACCTTATTCTATATCGTTACCTATACCAAGGACTTATTCGTTTGTGTGTGTGTGTGTATATATATATATATATATATATATATATATATATATATATATATATATATATATATATATATATATATATATAAAATATTCTTTAAAAAATCGCCGTTTCGAAATCTGATATTTTTTTAAAATTAAAATAATGCTGACCTGAGTTATGATGATTTAATCATTATATACTTGGCGTTTTTAAAGATTTTCTTTTCCACTACATGATCAGATTTTGTAAAACTTTTGTAAATTATTTCGAATACAATTATATGCATGTATAGATCAAAATAAGCATTTATGCATTGCTACCAAACTTTTTATTAATCTAAATATATTATTTTACAAAAACACTAAAATGATTTTAAAAAAGTTAAACCAACCATAAGCATAGGAGAACGCTAAAAGTCCATGATACACGAACACTGATAACATGGCTGTTATAAACCTTGCTGTAAGCAGGAAACACATGAATATATAATATAGTAAGCTGATCGGAAATATTTAAATAAATAATGTGCGTAATACACGTTTTTTTTGTTTGTTTTAATGGACTGTTATATACGCAATAGTATGTAAGGATTTAGGTAACATGGGAAATATTTACTGTAGCATAACAGTTATTTAAAACGCTTATCAGATCTAGTTTGTGTAGAATTCGGGGGTTCTGAATCAATATCATTATAAAAAGGAACTACACTTTGACTACTCAATTTAGAAACTTTCCAAAAAATAACGCAAGTATCTAAATAGTACACAAATTTCATTGAATAACAACATGACATTTTCTAATTTTGTTTTTTTATAAGCTGCAATCACTTCTTTAATTTAAAAGAATTCTACAATAATATTTTGAATCTTTGTTCAATAAATGCAAACGTCATTGAGGATATGATAGATGTTTTTGTATACCTGAAGGTACAAGACCGTTTCATTGAAACTGATCAAAAGTAATAAAAAGAAACCATCACATGGGTAAACTAGCCCATCGATTACGTAACACCCATTTGCACACTTGAAACTCATGGCCGACGTCTAGTATTTAAGGTTTTCTTAACGATTTACTCCCAAACACACGCATCGAACGAACAAAATTATCATTTATTATTTCCTTTGCCTTTTGTACATAACATGATAAACGATCATTGAGGAAAAAAAGTATAAAGCTTCTACGGTATTGAATATCTTCCTTGATAAATAGAGAGTGATAATCGAACAATATGTAAATGGGACAAAACGTTCAGCTGATCAATACTTGTTAGCATTATTTAAAACTTGCACAACTATAGACTGTATTACGCTGCTGTTTTCATCGCTTCCTGAGTAATATTTCATTAATCTTACATACAGTACTGATCAGACCCAACCTAACAGAAAGTAAACCCCAACTAAACCCTGGGTTGACTTTCTGGGTTTACTAGAGTGGACCCAGAGAAAACCCCAAGTAAACCCAGAGTGGACACAGAGAGTAAACCCCGAACAGAAGAATACCCCGAAAGCAAACGCTACATGTGTATTTAGAATATACAAGGGGCAGGAATTACAGGAAGTAGGATGATAAGATAAAATACAGGTCTGCTTCACACTTTGCGTATTGTTGACTCCAAAAGCAATTCTCGAGTAAACCCCGAGTAAACTCAAAGTAAACCCCGAGTGGACCCAAATTTTCAAAAAGTAAACCCAGCAAGTAAACCCAGGGTTAAGTTGGGGATTACTCTGGTGTTAGGTTGGGTCTGATCGGTACTGTACCTTTGTGACCAATCTACATCCATTCTCTAGAATAAAATAAGAGGTCAACAGGCCTTAACGATCACTTTAATACCATAGCCCATACACAGACCAGACAAGGAATCTCAAATATATATTAATTTCAGTTTTATTTTGTTTTTTATAAGACTTATATTTTCCCTTCTAGTGCATCAACTTTACAGTATTCATCCATTGAATATTATTCACAATCTGCTATGTATAGAAAAATCATTGTACATGTACTGTTTCGTCACCTGAAAACGCCCTGGTTCGGTTCAGAATGTAGTTACTTTCAACAACATCATTTTCTCCGCCAAATGTTTGGTGAGGGATTGGTCAATTTGTCATATGACTTGACTGACCAGATAGACTGGTTTGATTTCGAGGGCGAATGTAGAAGTTGCTTATCCCGTCTTTTTAACGTGTGTCATATACGTCCCTGCTAATTGTTATCGGTTTTAAATGTTCAACAAGCTGATTTTATTTAATTATTGTTTGTATTGTCAGTATTTAAGACGACGACACCTGGTTATATGGCATGAATGCATTCTTATATCAGAGACTTTTTCACTCCCGGTACAGGACTCTACAAACACTATAAATAATGTAGCCTACAGGACAAGTATGCATCACGTGCTAGACGATTAACTGTCCCGTCAAGTACACACACTGGCCGACATGAACACTTTGTATGACGATCTCGTCTGTCAGCCACACATACTATTCCGCATTCTAGCTACAATCCCTATACCCATTCTGGTTGGACAAAAGATGTAAAGCATCTCCACATTAAAGAGCGAGAAATGCGCCGGATTTGGCTAGCGAAAAGTAGACCAAGGGGCATGATATTTGTGCTGCTCTCGAAACGGAATAATATGTTCTGTCCGGTTTGGTTTTTTGTTTTATCGGTAATGGCAGCCATGAGCTTGGCCTGCTGTTTTTGTTTGCATCATTTTCTGGAATTCGGCCTATCTAAGGAGTAAGTTTTATTTTATTCATGTCAATTTATGTCCATTACGATCTTGTGTATTTAACGATGTCATGCAATATCTCTTACTTTGTTTAAATTCTGCAACTGCATTGTTTTGTGTAAGCGCGTGTTCGCAATATAGGATAGGCATAGGCCTGTTTAGCTAGCATGTTCTAGTCACACATTTATCTCTGTATGTCGTCGGGTAAAGTTTAGTCATATAACATTCAGTATTGTCACAGCTTATAATTACTGCCATATTTTTGGAAATTGTTATATTAGACAAATTCTGACTTTTATTATTGTACTTTTCAGTTTTTCACCCTCTCACGAGGTCTGGAAGTAATAAAGCAGATATACATTACAGTGAAAAATCCTTAGATTCGGGCTATATCCTATGGATCTTCGCCAGACTAGGAAGATGACTGATGTTGGATTTCAGCAATATGAACAAAGTATTTCAAACTTTACATCAAAGTTGTTAGAGATTAAAAGAAACATTGACTCTATCATTGCCAAAACGAAACATGTGGACTTAGCACAGAGTCAAAATATCATTGACAATATCCGTAAGCACTTGGAGTATTTCGAGCTTCTTAGTGACAAGTATATAACTTATTTAAGGGGTCACAGAACCGTGGAGAGTTCAAATGAAGAGGCCTCTCACAGACAACTCCGCTCATCTCTATGTGACAAGACAGCAGCCTTTGTCAATCAGTTGCAGTCTGCACTGCCAAAGATGGAATCATCCAAGGCCCCCGGTGAAGCGTGAACTGGAAGAAGCTGAATCCGGGTTGAGTGCTATCTGTAAAGTGTTGGACTTTTCCCAGTCTGCTACAAAATCCGTGGAGAGTGATCATGGCAGTTACAAACCCCCTGTGTCATCCAAGTTTCATGTGCTTCGTTATATGGATAATAACAGAGATGATTGTACCCCCCTCCAGATGTTCCTCCTGAAGTGAATGTTCATGGACATGATAATGACAAACCTCTACCTTAAAAAACCCACACCTACATGTACCAAGCCCTCCTTGTGTGCAACAGAAAATAAGACATATGAAACAAACCCAAATGTCGTTTTATCCACTCCTAAGCAGAATCCGACTGAAGCCGCTGACTTGGCAAAATTAGTTGCCAAGAACCAGTTACTGCCTAGGAGACTCTGGAACTTTAATGATGATTCTGGTCGATACCTGACATGGAAATACAGTTTCATGAATGTCATGAGTGAAATCAGTGCAACAACTCTGGAACACTTGGACCTGTTAGTGAATCACCTTGGACCAGAGTCCAAAATCCAAGCAGAAAATATCCGAGCAACAAATTCGCGGAACCCAGAGAAAGCAGTCAATAATATATGGGAGCGTCTAAACCGTGAATATGGTAGTGCAGAGACTATTGAACTGTCACTTAAGCAGCGCATTAGCAGTTTTTCTGCTCTTTCAGATGGTGACCGCAAGAAATTTCTGGACTTGTCTGATCTAGCTGCAGAATTGGAATCAGTGAAGTGCGATCCTGTGTTTAGCACAGCATTTTCATACTATGACACATCCAGTGGCATCAACGAATTTATACGTAAACTGCCAAAGCGTTTCCGTGAAAAGTGGCTTCAGAATGTGACAGATATAAGATGAACCATCATGTTTCGCAAGTACCATTCTCTGTGTTTACGAAATTTCTGAGTGATCTCGCCCGTGTGCGCAACGATCCTAGTCTTCTGTTTGAGAGTTCCTCTACCCATACTGGCCATGGAAACACACACCCAGCTCAGCAGAGGAGCAAGAGTGGACTACACAACGCTTATCGTCAAATGGCTGTGTCAGCTAAGAAGACGGATGTTACGACAGATGTGAACTCTAACATTGTCAGTGTGAAATGCCCCATCCATGGAACTAGTATTGCTTTGTTTATTTTTTTCCCCGTATTTCTTTCTTCTTGGAAATTGAATAATTTTTAAGAAGCTTTGATATCCGATAAATAATGATCTGAAACTAATTTTTGGAAATTAGTTCTTCAGGCTTCAGAATGTGACAGATATAAGATGAACCATCATGTTTCGCAAGTACCATTCTCTGTGTTTACGAAATTTCTGAGTGATCTCGCCCGTGTGCACAACGATCCTAGTCTTCTGTTTGAGAGTTCCTCTACCCATACTGGCCATGGAAACACACACCCAGCTCAGCAGAGGAGCAAGAGTGGACTACACAACGCTTATCGTCAAATGGCTGTGTCAGCTAAGAAGACGGATGTTACGACAGATGTGAACTCTAACATTGTCAGTGTGAAATGCCCCATCCATGGAACTAGTATTGCTTTGTTTATTTTTTTCCCCGTATTTCTTTCTTCTTGGAAATTGAATAATTTTTAAGAAGCTTTGATATCCGATAAATAATGATCTGAAACTAATTTTTGGAAATTTGATTTGTTATCGTCATTCGCCGAAAAAACATTTTCGGTAGTTAAGGGTTTCTGATCCACACAGCTTTTCGCGAGATCGTGATATATTGTGCTATCAAAAGTCGAGCTTTATTCCTGGATTTTGAGTATGGTTAGATTTAAACGTTGAAATAATCAGACAATTCAAAACATCTCTGATATAATCTCTGACACTCATAGCTCAAAACCCTTATTTTTCTTGTCTTTCTGTTCGAGCATTCTTGATTCATGTAGAATGCAATAGCGCAATTACAATTACACCTTATTGTGCACAGATTCATGTTTTGCATAGCATGCAATTGTTTTATTGTATAAGCATACAATTTAAGTCTGAGTTTTTTCATGCAGTTTAAGTTCTCGGCAGATTTACAATGTATAAGTAAATGTTAATGTAGTAATTTTGGAAGGGTTTGCTAAACATGTGGTTACTGATAAAACTAAAATTTATGGAAAACAGTTTGAGTCATAAATATATTTATATACGGAAATGTATGGAGTCGCGTTATTGTCATTGTTATTATGTCTTTAAATGTATGTGTATTGTAACAACAATTCATGTGTCTTTTGTAGCTTTTAACTAATAAAGTATGGAAACAAGCGTGCAAACTTAATCCAGAACAGTAAAAAGACTTGCTTTACAAGCACACATGGCAAATATGGAGCCAACAGAGAAGGACACCAGTGGTCGTCCTAGAAGGAAGATAGTTTTGACGGAGACAGGAAGATCTCTCTTCGAAGCAGAAAAGAAAGAAATAAACAGGTTCTAAAAAAAAATGGGATAGATTTTTTAATGTTTTATCAGCACTTCCCACTTTTAATAAAATTTTGGCTGGAACAAAGAGTGTATTAAGCATATTATACACAAGACTTTTACAATCTGTTATAATATTAAGTAGGTAAAATACTGTGGTTTCATCACAGGGATTAATTTATGGCGTATTTTTTTTTACTAACATTCAGTATTTTTTCTCCCTGAAAGAAAATTCCTGAATCTCCTCTTTTTCCCTTTTGATAGGTGAAAATTCCCCCTTTACTATATTAAAAGCTTAGATAATGTTTTTTTTCTTTTTATTTACATGCTCATAGCTACACTTAATGGGGTTAAATATGTAAATAATGTGAGCAATCAGCAATTGAAATGTGTGTACTCTTAATAGTAATAAAATGCTGAAATTCAAATTTCAGCCAGGTGGCTTCAGCCCTCTGTTCCCCCCTTCCCCCCGTGCTGATTTTTCCAATTTCTACAGAGGGGGTAGTTTTCCCCAAAACCAAGAGTAATCCTTGCATTAATATTGGCTGAATACCAATTTTTTGTGGATTTTATTGTTTAGCTTATCCTGAAATTAAATGTTAACACATGTTTTACACGGACTATGTCGTTTTGTTAACGACGAAAAGCATGGAAATGCAGTCATGAAGTTGAAAATGTTTAACAATTACCCAAGGCTTTGTTTATTTGCTGCCAAAGACATTGATCCTGGCGAGGAGATACGTTACGACTATGGAGATGAAAATAGTCCTTGGGAAAGGTAATAGAGAGGTTGAGATTTAAAACGTGTACGGGTACGCGTACGTGTATTAAAACAAACGTACACGTACACGTTTTTGTAATTTGTCAGTTGAGATTTCTTAACTTGTAGGATACATAGGTGTACGTAAATCGACGCAGTTTTGTGACATGAATTTATTTAGTTAATTCCAAATAAATGGTAAATTTCTTATCAATTTTCATGCAAATGAAGTTTAAAAATCTATATAATGTATCACAAGAATACATTCACTCATCAATAAGATTTTATTTGTTCTAAAAAGCTACACGTTTGTACTTACGTGTAGACGACACTCTACAAGTTTAGAGAACGTGTAGAAACCATGTCGTCACAAAAACTGATGACGTAATACGCGAAGAATTTAGGTGATTCCCCTAGTTCACGTACACGTACCCGTACACGTTTGAAATCTCAACCTCCCTATTATTTCACTTTCATATTTTATAAATTAAATGTTTAAGGTGTATGTGTATGCATATACGAGGGTTGTCCCAAAATGGCGTAGACAAGTGGCGTTATTCAGTTAATCGAAGACAAAGGAAGATGAAATTTGTGCCACAAATGGTTCAAGAAATTTGCATTCAAATAATGTTTTAAAATCGAATATTGTTTGAGATTAAATTAGTGAAATGAAAGCATGTTAGATCAGAAATTCTACATGCGGCGCAATGTCAAAAACAAAAAGTTAAAATCAACATATTGAATTAAAAATTGGGCGGAAAAGTACTTTTCGAATGAAAAAATTCAAATAAAACATTCACCGATATTTGATAATAATTCTATTATTTACTCAGAAAATGTTTTGGCTATAACAAAACTTTTAAATATTTTATAGCGCGTTTTGTGACAAGTTGAAAAGTTAAGTGGTAATAAAATGACGTTTTCAGCGTTTAAGGCGGCGCAGCAGTAACTGATGCAATTTTGTAAAGACCATAAAATAAATCCTAAGCGGCTTTGGAAGTAAATGAAATTAACAAAATCGATGATAAATGCGTTTTGTGCATAAGTAGTTAAACAACATTGAAAATATTTGAACAAGTATGATGACAATAAGTGGAAAAAAGAAACCCCGAACGATATCAATGGACGTCAAAATGTTGAACGACACATTTCGGTAAGACGGACGTTAGACAACAAGTAATACAGGGCAAGTTTGGAGCCGACAAATCGTTTGTACTTAGAAAATATTCAAAAACAAAACAAAACTAGAAATATATATTGAATAAGCACGCAGAGTACATGTTCAAAGATAATATTTTTTCTAAGACATTTTCGGAAATAAAACGTAAATGTTATCGTGAACGATGTGAAGGGTTTAGCAACAACGTAAAACTGGAAATTTTTGACGTCGCACATTGCCGCCGCGTGACAAAACTTGTTGTTACTAATTATTCATTTTCTCGAGAAATAAATAAAGTACAGATTTGAACTTTTCAGCATTGTTTGCCAAAGGGTCAGAAGAAAACATAGAAGTCTAATGAAATTCCAGTGAACAGATTATAAATTATGTGTCCTGTCTACATTATTTTGGGACAACCCTCGTAACTTGGCATTAACTAATACTAGACAAGAGGTCATCACAGATCATCTATTGCATTCATTTATTAACTAATCATAAATTAAAGCAACGTCATTTTGCACCAGAAGCGCTAGAATATGAAACCTCCTCTTTAAGTACATGCATACGTAACAGTATTTTGCGGAAACAGTATTTGACTTCTCATGATTACCGATTAAGTGTAAATTTAAAAGGGTGTAAAATAAACTTGTATTGTTAATGAAGGAATGAGAATGAAAATTGTTCTGCACATAGACTAGTATATGCACTTTTTGTCTGTTTTTAAATATAGAGTAAATAGAGAGGAAATCAAAGGTACTAGTTGTTGTTAATTACTAATTATTATGAAAACCGTAACTGAATTCAAAACATTAAATAATGAATGATTTGAGGTATGACTCAATATATAATGACATGGGTTTATCTAGGAAAAAAGTTGGATTGAGTAATACTGAATTTTCTTTTACTGTACCAGTTGATGAGGATAATGATGATGATTCCTTTGATTTATTGAAAGAGACAACAGAGGTTAGGCATATGTGTGTGTGTCTATGTATATAAATACAGCAGTAAAGTAGTTATTTACACTGGTGGTCAAGTACATGTTTTCTGTTTTCAAACATGGCGCGTCAGTATTAAATATGCAAATGCTTGATTTACTTCACTATTAAAGTTTGGATTTTTTTTATTACCATGTATATTGAATATTGATTTAAAATTATTGGGAAGATGGTATTTCAATGTAATATAGTACATAAATAATAGTAACACTTTAAAGGGGAGGGGGATACATGTACTTTTATTATATTATTCATGTCTTTGAGTGTTTTAAATGCTGTCTTTGAGTGTTTACATGCATATTAATATTACAGACATACACCATTATTCCATCACACTTCAATTTTATGGAATTACATGTTCACATGTAAATCAAAATAATCATGATAATTATCATTACACGTTACATTTATTTTAAGATGATTATATTTTCTACATTAAAAAAATCTACAAAACAATATTAAGGTGACAGTCTTGTGTGACTACAAAACATCTCTGCTTTTTTAAGACCAATCAACTTGAAATTCGGCACAAGTGTATTTCAGACATTACTTTTCCGAAAAATACATGCATATTGCGAGTGTTTTAAAATTTAATTGTTTATTAGGCCTTTGAAGCGAGTTGGTAGTTTTTTTATTTGGGTCAGCGTTCGACCCCTTTCTTTATTTATGGTTACATTGAAATTAATGTTAAAACGGGCTTGGCCCCTGTGGTCTAATTAACAACAGCGTAACATTTTCTCTAGATATGGATTTTTGGATTAGTTGAGAGGGAATCAAATAGGCTTCTTCTATATCCTGTGTCCAATCGAACTAAGTCTACACTTCTTCCCATCATAGAGAGACACGTTGAAAAAGGGCCGTCCATTTACAGTGACGGTTGGTCTGCATATTGCCCTCTAAATGATCTCGGCTATCAACATTTCACTGTATTGAGCAAATACGCATTCAAGAAAACGTATGTAAACAAGGAAACAAAGGAAGAGGTGGATTTTCACACGATCAGAATTAAAGGTGCGTAGAAACATGCTAAGGATCACTTCAGAAAAATGGCCGGAACAAAGTTAACTCAATCCGACGGTCATTTGGCAGAGATCATGTGGAGGGCAGATGTGAAGGCCAACATTTACACATGTTTCTTTGACCAGCTTAGACGTATCTACACACTGACTTGGCCACCTGTGTACCATTACACAACACCCCTTTTCGATAGGTCGACAGATTAACCAGAGGCTTCAGATTCCCAACTTGGCTATTGGGAAATAAAGCCAGGTATATTTCTTGCAACGTTCTGCTTCCAAATTCCATCAAATAACTGGTGTTTCACAACAGGCTGTTTGATTGACACATTTCCTCTTAAATTTTAGAAACCACATGCGGAAACAGAGTCTGCAACATCGGATGCAGATCATGAAGACAGTCCTGACATGATAAGTACTACTGCATCCTCCTTCATTCCACCAAACAGAGAGCCGTCATCCATGGAATTGAAAGAAAGGCGGGCCAGAATGTCAGACAGCTGAGATGCATTGATGCATGTCATGTTTCCAGGCTCAGATGATACCAGTTGTTCTGTCCAAAAAGTTAGTCAGAAATCAGTCACACAAAACACATGTAGTTTATTAGGGCGGAAAACATACAATGACAAATAACAGACAAAACCAACATGATAAGACAAAGACAATTCCGGAATACTACATTCCTCCCCCTTTAAGTTAATTTCATAATGATTTTGACTAGATCATCAACTGTAAATAAAACATATTAAAACTACTTACATATATATCAGTATATGCAATATCTTCAAAATTATAGTTATTATATCGTTAACTTTAACAGTTCAAAAGGTGGGTACACACAACATAAAGGCACAAATCTGTCCCTTCCATTTCAACAGTTTATTTATGGAGTTACGTAGTCGTCCAGATAGGCTGGTTTTTTAACAGAACGAGATGATCTGCGTGGACTGGTTACGCTTGGAGCGCTGGACGATGTTGAAGTACATGTAGTGGATAATGGTAAAGTCGTATCGGTCACGGACTCGCAGTCGGATGCTTTGGATGTAGGACTCTCTTCTATGGTTACTGGGGTATGAGTATAGTCGCTTCCATCAGGATTGTCCAGTTCCATAGATGGTTTAAAATGTCGCTGCTTGATATGATCGACATGTCTGCGTGCGATTCCTCCGTCTGGTAGTGCGACTCTGTATGATACTGGTCCTGTCTTTTGTGTAATTTCCCCACATTTCCACTGTCCACTTGGAAAACTTTTCACAATAACGGCATCTCCTTCCATAAAGGTTCGTCCTTTTGCATGTGCATCATGGTAGTGCTTGAATTTCTTCTGTCGATTTTCTACTCGTTCTCGAATTTCAGGTTTGACGAAGTCTAGCTTTGTTCGTAATTTCCTATTCATGAGGAGTTCTGCTGGAGTTACACCAGTCGTAGTATGTGGAGTTGTTCGGTAGTTTAACAAAAACCTTTGCAACTTGGTCATCAATGATCCAGGGCCTTTATCCATCTTCTTCATCCCTTCCTTAAAAATTCGAACAGCCCGCTCAGCCAACCCATTGGATGCGGGGTGGTATGGTGAGGTCTTCACATGTAGAATACCATTCTCCGATGTAAAACAGGAAAATTCATGACTTGTAAAACAGGTCCCATTGTCCGTAACAAGTACATCAGGGATTCCATGTGTTGCAAATGCCTGTCTGAATTTTTCGATGGTCACTTCAGATGTAGAAGTAGATGACTTATAGACCTCAATCCACTTGCTATAAGCGTCAATTAGGATCAAAAACATGGATCCCATAAAAGGTCCTGCATAATCTGCATGTACTCTAGACCAGGGGCGATCTGGCCATTCCCAGGGATGCAAGGGCGCCACTGCCGGCATGGCGCTTTGTGCCTGGCAATCTTCACATCCCCGTACTTTGGTCTCAATAGCTTCATCAATTCCTGGCCACCACAAGTAGCTCCTTGCCAGGTTTTTCATCCTGACTATTCCAGGATGTCCTTCATGCAACAAATCCAATAATTTTTCTCTTCCTGGTTCTGGGATCACCACACGACTTCCCCATAGAATACACCCTTCATGAGCACTTAGTTCGTTTCGTCTGCTAAAATAAGGACGAAGTTCCTCATCCTTATTTTTCTCTTTCCATCCATTTTTTATACAAAAGGTTACTTGACGCAGGAGTGGGTCCAACTGTGTCCATTCTTCAATTTCTTCAGCATGTACTGGTGTACTGTTTAAGTGTTCAATGAGTAAAATAGTCTCCCCCGGTACAGGTACATCCACACTCTCCTTGAGTGGAAGACGACTCAAACAATCTGCATTACCATTCTTCTTACCCTCCTTGTACAATATTTCATACTCGTATCCGGCCAGGATCAGAGCCCATCTCTGAATTCGAGCGGCAGCCATGGTTGGAATGGCTCGGTCAGGTTTAAACAGGCCCAATAATGGTTTGTGGTCAGTATAGATAACAAAATGATGACCATACAGGTACTGATGAAGTTTTTTCACTCCGAATATAATTGCAAGTCCCTCCTTTTCCAACTGAGAGTAGTTCTTTTCTGCTGGTGCCAGGGTTCGTGACACATAAGCTATTGGCTTCTCTCCTTCTTCTGTAATGTGTGACAACACAACACCCAACCCAGTTGGCGAGGCATCACAGGACATGACAAGCTTCTTGGCTGAATCAAAATGAACTAGTATAGATGAAGATCTCAAAAGGTTTTTTGACTCCTGCATTGCATTTGACTGTTTAGGACCCCAAGACCATGCAACATCTTTTCCTAAGAGTTCATGTAATGGTGCTAATACAGTTGACAGATTTGGTAAGTAGCAACCATAGTAGTTAAGCATTCCAAGAAAAGCCTGTAATTCTTTAACGTTATTTGGTTCAGGTAAGTTCTTGATCGCTTGCACCTTGTCTTCAGTTGGCTGTCTTCCATGCTTATTTATGCGATGTCCAAGGTATGTAACTTCATCTGCCAAGAAAACACACTTCTCTCTTTTCAGTCGAACTCCAGCTGCTTCCAACTTCTTTAACACTTCCGCAAGATTTTGTAAATGTTCACCACGGGTTTTTCCAGTCACAAGTATATCATCTAATCGAACAATAACACTGGATATGCCCTGGAGCAGGTTTTCAATAGTTCTCTGAAATATGCCAGGAGCAGATGAGATTCCGAAAGGTAGACGATTATACTGAAAAAGCCCCTTATGTGTGTTAATAGTGGTGTATTTCTTGGATTCCTCATCTAACTCTAACTGCTGATAGGCTTGACTCAGGTCGAGTTTGGAAAAATGTTCGCCACCCCCTAATATTGCAAATAGATCCTCCGTTTTTGGAATAGGATAGTTGTCCAGCTTCGAAACTCTATTCACTGTGACTTTATAATCACCGCAAATACGTACGGTCTTGTCGCTCTTTACTATTGGTACGATAGGCGTTGCCCACTCTGAAAACTCTACAGGTGTAACAGTTCCTTCACGAACTAATCTGTCCAACTCATGTTCAATTTTCTCTTTCAAGGCAAAAGGTGGTGAACGACTTTTAAAGTATCTCGGTTTTTCCTGAGAGTCAACATATATTTTTGCTTTCACTCCTTGGACTGTCCCCAATTCTTTCTTGAACACAACTTCATATTTTTTCAGAATCTGTTCCACATCAGACTGTACTTCTGTTTTAATCTGAAATACTTCATCCCAGCACAGTTTAATGACATCAAGCCAATCACGGCCAAGTAAACACGGTGTCTTCCCTTTTACCACTTCTGCTTTCAGATCATACTGTTTATCTTTGTACTTCACAATCAACTGTACTGTTCCTAGGATGGGAATAAGTTCCCCAGTGTAAGTACGCAATTTTGTGCATGAAGGTTCTAAGTTCAACCGAGAGTCAGATTTACATAAAGTCTTGTATACTTCTTCACTAATCACGGTCTTACTGGCTCCCGTATCCAACTCCATAGACTGATCTACTCCATTCAATGCTAAAAACACACGATATGGTGGCTGCTTGCCCGGCTCCATCATATGATACAAGGTATACTCAGTGGGGTCTTCTTCTTCATCAGGTGTATCACATACATTGTGCACATTTTCTCTTCTGAACTGATCCCTTGGTTTGTTACTCCAAAAATTGCCTCTCGAGTTTCCTCTTCCTTTTCCCCGATTAGCAACTTGGTCGGCCTTCTTTTTCCTACACTCTGCGGCAAAGTGTCCAAACAAGTGACAATAATAACACTTTATGCTACTTTTGTCTTTTTGTGGTTTTTCACCATCACTCACTTTGTTTACAGTTTCAGCATGTGGAGTTCCACTCTGTAGATCAAGTACTCCCTTCGCTGCAGTTTCCATTGATATTGCAGTTTCATATGCTTTCTTTAAAGTCAAATCCTTCTCCGCTAGCAGGCGTCTCTGTATCTTATCGTCCATGATCCCGCAAACCAGACGGTCCCTAATCATCACTTCAATAGCCGCACCAAAATTGCAATGTTCCGTTAAATGACGTAATTCGGCCACAAACGAGGCCACAGACTCTCCTGGTCTGCGAAAACGATTATGGAATTTGAATCTTTGGACTATTTCCGAGGGTTTGGGTGCATAATGATCTTGCACTAATTTTACAAGTTCATCAAAAGTTTTCGTACCTGGTTTATTTGGTGCTAATAGGTCACTCATCAGCTTATATATTTTACTGCCACACACACTGAGCAAAATAGACCGCCTCTTTTTTTTATCCGCCTCTTCGGTGTCACCGATTCCATTTGCTATGAAATAATGTCCCAGACGCTCACAGTAATGTTCCCATGTCTCTTTGCCCTCCTCGAAAGAATCAATTTTCCCGAAAACTGCTGTCATCTTGACATTTTAATCCTCGTCGCCACTGTTCTGTCCAAAAAGTTAGTCAGAAATCAGTCACACAAAACACATGTAGTTTATTAGGGCGGAAAACATACAATGACAAATAACAGACAAAACCAACATGATAAGACAAAGACAATTCCGGAATACTACACCAGTGAAGCGGATAACACCCTTACTGGTATTTTTTCTAAAATTATGATTAAAGATAGAATGTGTTAAGCACATCACCATAATGATGTTTGCAATTAAAAGTTATTATAAAATATTGATAAGATTAACATGTGTGTGTGTTGCATAAGATGCAGTTGACGTAAAATAACTGTTTTGAAATAACATCAATGTGTTAGAGTATCTCTCTCTCTCTCTAAACATATATTTAAAAAGACATAGATTTAATTTTTTTAAAAAATTTACAGTATATACTCAACAAATGAAAACAACAAATAACCGATATCGTAATGCTTCTCGTAAAGTTACGGATATAATCGAATACTCTCGAAAACAATCATTGATACGGAAAAAATAGGTCAGTTTCAAAGAGCGGCTATAATGGTAAATATGCTAGGTATAACGGCAAGTCTAACAGTAACACTGATGTTACTATTAGTGCAATCTGAGGGTCGGGGAATTAGGCCTAGATGTACGGAATGTTTACACGTTGCTTCATTTGTCAATTGCATAAAACCCGCTTTATAAGGTCTATGGATCGCCAAAACATGTAATGATCACAGGATGAACATCGACCATCCAGTGAACTGAATGATGATTGAATGGTGACTGATTTACTCCGGAATGGTCCCTGACATATGTATATAATATATGTATATAATGTAGTCTTAAGCATTTTTTTTAGTTCAAATACACCATTTGTAGCTTTCAAGATAGCCGATCCATCCATGATAACTATCATATTTCATATCTTACAGATTGCAAAATTGATGAATAAAATCTCAGTGTGATTTTGAGGTGTTTATGAATTAATAAAAATTCACCTTTGAATTTTGTTGGTAAATTCAGCGTTCATGATCATTGGAAGGGAATGTATATACATCAGTGATTATCGCCTTATAATTAAGCCTGCTCGTAATTAAATCCTCATTGTCACCAGTGACACTAGTTTGAGAGTTTGTTTGTTTAACTATTAAGTACTTGATTATTGATTTTTCATTATTTACTTTCTTGTACCTTTAATTTAACATCAAGAACTTAATTGTCTTTCATTTTTCCATTAATTCAGTTTCTTTGGTGTTTTTATTGATATGTATAAAATATAAAATATATACATGTATATGAAAAATAAAATAATTTAATTTTCCTTGAGCTGAGGTGTATCAAATTTTGGGCCGACCTGTCTATTAAGCTGAGCTGTCGATGGGTCCAGGTGTTGTTGGGCCTAGATGTCTGACATTCCTACGGGGTACAGACCCATTGTTATTTATACTGCCTTTACATTCTTTTAATGTATAATTATCATTTTTTAATAGGTTGTCATGCCAATGCGTAAAAAATGTCCAATATGCCATGAAGATTTTCCACAGAGGAGCTTCTATCGACACTATGCCAGCTATTTTGACATAAATACAAATTCATGGATTGATCATGGCTCAGAGGCAGATGAATCATCTGAAAGAGAGGAGTCCGAACAAAGATTCAAGAACCTACTAGCAGATGTTGCAAACGCTACAGACCCAAGTGGTGACTATTATTATGCATTAATGATATGATTAATATACATTTCAGATTCTGTTGCACAATTATATACTGTTTAAGATCATTTTTGATTTAAGAGAAAATATGTAATGCTGAAAGAGTTGAAATTTATTTTGAAAACATGTTCAATATATCAGTTGCTGCTTTAAATTATTATTTTAGCCTGATAAAAAAAAAATCATAAAATTTAAAGGTGTACAAGAAGAAGCTTGCCTGAGTGATTTTACAACTGGTTCACCTACAAAGGATGACGCAGCTGAAGAAAGTGATCAGGTATGAGACAACATTGGTCATGAATGTGATATATTCAAAGTAAGCTATTTAGCTTACCAGAACCTAGGATCAAGTGAGCTTTTCTGATCAGATGTTGTTAATCGTCTGTATATATCTGTCCTACAATCCTGATAAAATGTTCTTTACATTTATCAAAACAATGACCAGCAAAATAGCATTTTCTACAGAATTTAACATGGTAGACAATTTTCCCTTAAAAAAATGAAAAATACAAAAAGAAATACTGTTAGAATATGTGATATTACTAAAAATATTGTAATATAGTAAAGAGTCATACTTGTTGACACAATAATAGGTCACAAAATAGCGAATAAGAGCAAGAAAATCACAATGCATTTATCCTATTATACATTATTAAGTTCTGTTTCTTTTCTTTTTTTCAAACTGTGAACCACTTCTTCATTTCAACCCCCTTTAATTTTATACTTGAATTAGAGAGGCTTACACGAAGAACTAAGAAATGATTACAGGAACTTATTTTCATAATTGCTAGAAAAATGAGAAATCATAAAAAGGTTAAATGGAAGTATGCGTAGTAGATATTTGATTGTATTTTGCAATTTATTGTGCTTTATTTTCTTTGTACTATGCTAAAGAAGTGGTCATATTTTGATATTATAGTGCACAAGCAAGACACAAGTGGACTTTAAATCAGAACCTGACTATTCTTTAGGCTTGGTCCATGCAAACTCAAAACTATAGTATTATTATGGCAATATGCTGAGCGATATACATGTACTCTAATGTCACATTGATGTACTATGCTGAGTAGCACATGTGATTGTTGTTATCATACCCCGGTTCCAAAGGAGGTACAGTCGGTTCAAGCATATCTTTTACAACATACTCCATAGCATAGCATTGAAATCTCATAGCATAGCATTGAAATCTCATAGCATAACATTGGAATATCATACCATAGCATACAATCTCATTCGTCATAGCATAGCATACCTATCATAGCATAGCATACAACATTACTTTAACTCGGTTTTAAATGTTTTTATTTGAAAAAATAAATGTTCACATTATAGATTTGTGTTAAACTTTTGCTTCTGATTATTTTACTTTGAAATGTGTGGAACTCTTCTGTGTAACTTCACCACTCCATCCAAAATGCCATAAATACTGTCTCAAAAAAACAGTATGGCGCCACGAGTAAATCTGGTTATCATATTGAAGAAACTATGCACCATACCGGAAGAACGAACAACATTCTTGTTTTCTTGTTGTGGGGAGAAGAACATTCGAGACGGAAACAGGTTTGTGATGGCTTTAACAGGAGGGAAGGACAAAAAGACGCACGCGCAAGAAAAACAAAATATTCCTAAGCCAAAGCCCGTTCCAATTAGTGTGGAAGAGACAACGGAATAGAAAGAAGAAACTGAAAGGTACCAACATGTCCAACGAACCACAAAACACCAGCTGATGTCACGCTTTGGATGTCAACATTTGTCAACCCAAACAGCAATGAAGCAGTGTATTTTGTTCTACGACATATCGGTATGAACGGCGGGATAACAAGATATCGAGGAAAATACCGACAGTGGATGTTTGCATTCTGTGATGGCAGGCCACATAGCCTTTTTCAAAGGATATTGGACGAGGCTATAATTTATGGCCATTGCAATGAGCCTTGCTTGAACATCTTACAAACAACACCATATAGAAAACCACAAAGAATGTATCCCATTATGCTCAAGATTTGCCTGGTGCTATATGAGAATTGGCGCTGGGAACTTTGAAATGAATGCAGTCAAAGCTTTCTTTGAACTTAGTTCGATCCCTTACTTAGGGTAAATGTGTGAATTGATGGGATTTAATACAGAGTATGCAAAACATTTTGCAAAATTCTGCAAAGACCACCACGTCGCTTGGCAGCTGTTGCTAACATTTCACATGACAGCATTGCAAACAATGGTGTATCCTTACATACAGCATGCCAAAGATCTCAACCAACATCAGTCGAGTCCTTTATAAGGTATTACTAAAATAAAATGTCCGAAAATCCGAATTGTGCATATTTGATATGCAAGTCTTTCGATTTTCTCAGGCTATTATCAATTTTAGAATGGGCATTCGGCGAAATTATGCAGAGCTTGTAAGAAGCGCAAAATTTCACATCAAAGAACTTTTTTACGGTCTTTTTCATCCCCATTATTAAGATATTGAACTTTTTGATGCAATAATTTATGCCAAACGTGAAATATAGGATCAAAATGCGTCTTTTACAGTTAGCGGAGACAAATCGAAAGGCCAAGACCTTGATTTTATATTAGAGGAAAAAACAAAGCAATCAAACAATACTTGCCAAGCGGAACCGTCCATTCTGATGAATCTTGGAAGTCAATTTGCTGTTATTTGAAGTTTTTTGAAAACTTACAGGAGAAAGCTTCAAAAACCAACTGAATAAGCTTTTAGACTAGTTCTAAGAAAGCATTTCAGTCGGTTGATTCGTTTGTCAGTTTAGAGGTAACAAAGCTGCACTCAGGTCTTATTGAATTTTTGACATATTCCACAAAAACACGGATGTCCAAAATTGGGTAAAAAGAGGTAAAAAGTGTTTCGGAGCGCAAGTCTTCTTTGAAAAAAAGTTGTGAGGCGTTAAACTTGGCTTTTGTAACTCAAAGTGTAACGTTCTTTATTGTTTTAATTGGATTTGCAGACACCAAAAGAGCAAGAATACAGAGTTCGAGTGACATTTTGTCGAAAAATGAGGCTGATGATTTTGCTCTTGTAAGTACAATTACGTTCAATCTTAATTCAGTTCATTTTTTTTTTATCTGCAAGCTGTTTAAATAGATCAATATTTTGATATGTGTAATTTTTGTGTAAAGGAGATGCCTTTGGACGAAGCTGGAATTGAGAAAATTTCCGAGACAGATAATGAGGTATTTTAAAATAAGGACACAAATTATGGTCAATAAAAAAAAATGAATGTCGGTTTTATTACCATAATTCCTTATAAAACAGTATTGGTTATTTTTTTTAAACAGAATGGCGCGCTAGAAAATCTGTAAGTTAATTTGACTGTTTACCTTTTTTTCAAGCTGAATTTTACTTTTAGATAGTAAGAAAGAATGTGAACAATATGATTACACAACAACGAGGAAGAAAGTGGTATTGACGACGAAATTATGCCTAAGAGAAAACCCCAGAAGAGGATCTTTTCTGACTTCATATTTGGTGAAATACACTTATTTGTTTTGCATATGGAAGTTGGCATATGTTTATTTAATTACTTACACAAAACAAGTGTATATTTTTAATTTTGATATTTGATTATGTTTTTGATAATTTTACATGTCCGTGTAATATAACAAACAAATTAAATATGAAAGCACTGAATTAGGTACATGTTTATTTATTATATATTATTCAATTCCAAAAGGTGTTGAAAGCACTAAGGAGAGGCATCAACCGGTATGTAAGTCATAGGCTCCTGGGGTGGTCGTAACGCCCCTCACCCTCAAAGTGCACGAATATCTCGAAAACGGTTGAGATCCCCACTCCATAACCATATATATCCTTGATCCTTAAAGGGCTACAAACGGTATGTAGGTAATGGGGCGCAGGGTTAAATTTCATTTTTCAAACCGTAATGCACATCTATAGAACGGTTCCTATTAAATCCAAAGATATACGAGGGTCAATCAAAATATACGAAGACAATGTGCCTGTCTATCATATATTTTTAATGAGAGTCATACATAACAGATTAATCTGTGCACCAACACTTATGTTATTGATATGCGAAGTTTTAGTCCATTTGATGAAACGGTATTTTTGTTATCCCTTTTTAAAAACAACATGTTTTGTCACCACGGCGCACGGTACCGTTCAAAATACGACGTCAAGATTAAACAAGCACAGTTTATAGATATACCTCATCTTTTTATCACGCTTAGTCTCTTGTGCCTTTCTCCCTACAATTTAAAATGGCACTGAACCACTTAACATCTTACTTGCACACATCTGTTCGAGAATCATAAGTTAGTTCTTCAAAGTTTTCATTTTCTAACCGTGTATCTCTTAGTTTACAGCAAGGATAACCCTAGAAGTCAGTTGACGTTACTTATTTTTTTTTTTTACCAAATATTTAAAGATATTCTACTCTTTCGGACTGTTTTATATGCAAAATACAATTATCACCACCCCAACAAAATTTATTACAGTTAAAAACAAACTTGCAAATAATTGTTGACTTATTTTTTGCACCATTGAGCATTTTCACAGCTTGTGTCGGCTTTTTTCTGGGTTAAATCCATTTTGTTTGTACCTCTCGTTGCGCCGTGACGTCCGGCGACGTCGATGTTTTTAGTCAATTTTAAAGAGGACTATCTGTCTTTTGTTAATAATATCTGTTCACCGAAACAATCTATCCTGTCAGTGTTTGGAACTTAGAATACCAAGACAAAACTTAATTAGAGGTTTCAATATCGTTTGTTTTTAAGCCCAATTTATAGAGATATTACTTTCAACATTATATGGATTATTGTTGACATTACACAAATGTTGACCGTGCGCCGTGACCTCATTTTTGCAGGATTAGATTCTAAATAATTCTTAGAAATAAAGGAATCTATTAACTTTTTTCCTTGGAAACTGTTTGAAACTCTTGCTAAAATATGTCTACCAAATTTAGTAATGATATGACGTTAAGTAACATAGCTATGACAAAAGTCTTCGTATTTTTTGATTGACCTTCGTAATCTGTCTAGTGAATCATAAGAAGATTTCTGGGATATATGGTTTTTGTTGAAGTGATAAACGTCAATTTCCTGTTACTATTTGACTCCCTGGATGAAATTTAATTTTTTTAAACCATACTGCACATCCATAGAACAGTCCCTAAATCTTATTTTTATGAACTGATGTGCTTTATTTTACTATTTTAAAGGTGAATGTGTGTCCTCTCTTCCTAAAAAAAACGTGAGTTACGTCAATGTTTAACACCGGTGAAATCAACTGGGACCACTACACCATCCAATGCTGATGAATCCTCACCATCTCCTGTGTAAGAATATGTCAGTGGAAGGACCCCAAGACAGTTGAATGCCATTACTGTTGGAAGATCAGCTTTGACTACTGATAACAAAGACAAACCACCTAACAATGCCCTTACAAAGTCTCTTCCTATTCAAGGTACTTGCTATGTCCAATTATGTTTAATATTCTACAGTATTGTAGTCATAATACTTTTTAAACTATTGAACTATATGTTAAAATAATGCATAATATACTTGTAACATATTTAATTAATTGTTGTTGATAGGTAGAAAGATATAAATCAAAACGTGTGAAAACTTTGAATGAAAATTCGTACCCAATTTTCGTGCCCAGGCGAGCTCCAAGAAATTGCGCAACAGGCATTAAACAACTACAATGTACATGCTGCACAACTTCAAACTATAGTCTTCCTATCCTGAAAATTTCATATTCATATCTCTTACGGTTTCCGAGTTTATAGCTGCACAAAATGAGTCGTCAAAAATTACAATATGGCGAACAACTCGGTAACCTCTTTTACCTCCTGGCAAATCAAGACCTAATTGTAAATTAACGCCTTTAAGGAAAAATGGAACATACACAGCATCAAGAGAATCACCATCTCCGGTAAACCCTGGTACAACGTACACACCCATCATAGTGAGAAGACAATTGCTTACGCTACGCAGAACACCACGGTCAAAAATCGTTGAGCAGAGACAGCCAAGCAATGCTCCATCAAATTCTCCTCCAATTCCAGATACGTTCTGGAGCCTTTGGAGTTGAAAATTCGATCTTATATATATATATATATATATATATATATATATATATATAAATCACATTTACAGCAGTTATTTCTTATTACTGGCATGATTTACAATTTCAGTAATTTTTAGGTCACCTGAGTTACTCAGGTGACCTATTGCAATTGGTCTTCGTCCGTCGTCGTGCGTTAACAATTTTACATTTTTAACTTCTTCTTGAAAACTACCCGGCCAATCGTTACCATTTTTAATGTGAAGCATCTCTATGGTAAGAAGAATCTAAATTGTGAAATTTATGGCTCTACCACCCCTGGGGTGCCACGGGCGGGGCCAAATATGCAAAAAAAGCCAAATTTTCAAAAATCTTCTTCTCTACTTCCACACATGTGAGGAAAAAACTGAATGCATGGTTATGATGTTCATGAGGCCCTCTACCAAAATTGTGAAATTTATGGCCCCTGGGTCAGGGGTTCTGGCTCTAGGGTGGGGCCAATATGGCCATTTGTTTTCCCTTGGACTGAAATGTAACATTTTCATTGGTTTAAACATAGCACGTGATTGCCTCATATATCTCTATATTTGTTCTGTGAGAAATAATATTAGGCAATATGGCCGTCATTGGTCGACGCTTCGCTTATTCATTTCGACATTTCATATTATTTTATACATAAACTGCATGCCGTAAGTTCTTAAAGTATTTGGAGTAGTTGCCCTTTGAATTTTTTTTAAAATTAGAGTAGTTGCCCTTAGAATATTGACGTCACATTGTTTTGTCTGTAGCAGAACAAAATGGCAGCGTCGACATTTGCTCAAATCTCTACAGAGGAAAGGGAGAAAACATTTAAAATTGAATAGCAACAAAACATTGTAAGTAAACATGGGTGAAGCAAAGATTTTGAAAGAGTATTTGAAAGGTGAAATTGAAAATTTTGAAGAGTTTAAATGATGATCGAGTTAAATTGGACGAGATGTTAGGCATCTTATACATGGCTTTGCTTAGATCATCGCTATTTGTGAATAAATATGTCGCTTGATAGTACTCGAGAAATCAAAACACTTATTAGGTTAGTTACTGACTCACTACGGAAATATACTGGGTTGATCAATCTCATAGAAGGCTCGGCTTCGCCTCGCCATCTATGAGATTGATCAACCCAATATATTTCCGTAGTGAGTCAGTAACTAACCTAATAAGTAATAATAGTAAAAATGTATTAAATCTTAGAAAATATTCTTCTCTACTAACATATATATTTGTTAAAAACTAAATGCATGATAATGATGTCCATGAAGCCCTCAACCTAAATTGTGAAATTCATGACCCCTCGGTCAGGGGTTCAGGCTCTAGGGTGGGGCCAATATGGCCATATAGTAAAAATGTATTAAATCTTAGAAAATCTTCTCCTCTTCTCCCTTATATATTTGTTAAATACTAAATGCATGATTATGATGTCCATGAAGCCCTCTACCCAAATTGTGAAATTCATGACCCCTGGGTCAGGGGTTCAGGCTCTAGGGTGGGGCCGATATGGCCAAATAGTAAAAATGTATTAAATCTTAGAAAATATTCTTCTCTACTCCCATATATATTTGTTAAAAACTAAATGCATGGTTATGATGTCCATGAAGCCCTCTACCTTAATTGTGAAATTCATGACCCCTCGGTCAGGGGTTCAGGCTCTAGGGTGGGGCCGATATGGCCAAATAGTAAAAATGTATTAAATCTTAGAAAATCTTCTTCTCTAGTCCCATATATATTTGTTAAAAACTAAATGCATGATTATAATGTCCATGAGGGTCTCTACTAAAATTCTGAAATTCATGACCCCTTTGTTAGGTGTTCATGCTCTAGAGTGGGGCCAATATGGCCATTTAGTAAAAATAATTAAAATCTTAAAAAATCTTCTTCTATACTCCCACACATGTGGGCAAAAAACTGAATACATGGTTATGATATCCACAATCTCCTTTACCTAAATTGTGAAATTCATGGCCCCTGGGTCAGGGGTTCAGGACATGAGGGGGGGGGGGGCAATATGGCAATAAAGTGTTAATGCATATAATGTTTAAAAATCTTCTTCTCTATTCTCACACATCTGTATAAAAAAAACCGACTAATGATTATGTTTACCAGGAAGTCCTCTACTGAAATTTTAATTTTCATGTCCCCTGGGGTATGGGTTTTGACTCTAGGGCAGGGCCAAAATGGATGTATAAATGTTAATGGATATAACGTTAAAATATTATCTTCTTTACTCCCACACACCTGAAAGGAAAACTGAATTCATTATTTTGTAGACCAGATCTTTTAGTTTTTCACCAAAATTATAGGTTTCACAGTTCTTTTTGAATTAAATGTGGTTGTCATTACAAATTTATAATTTTTCTACTCCAGTATGAAACCTAATTAATTAGATGCATATATGAGACTCCATGACAAGTTTGTGTATTGGATATATGCTACTCAGGTGACCGTTAAGGCCAATTGGCCTCTTGTTTAACTAAACTTCCTGCAACATCTTCCTGCAACAAGATGTTGCGGCCATAAAATCGCATCTAATAGCAACAGTGGATACAGACTATGGAACTGTGTAAACATTGCTACCAAAGTAAGAAAAACTCAACATTGCTACCAAAGTAAGAAAAACTCAATAGCAGAAGAGAGGTAGAGGAGTTCCAAGAAAATCTGGATGACTTTTCCATGAAAAAGCTGGTAAGTACAAGGGTTGATCCAAAATTAATGTCACTTGCAATAACTTTTTTTTTTAAATCGATGTAAAAACAAAAACTGTCATACAGTCTTCAACATCTACAGGAGATACATCAAAATATGACAATGATGAGAATGAAGAAGAAAATGAAAGAAGCCGTCTAAGTGGAATTACATACAATACATGCATTCAACCAAAAGATTTAAACTCCGAGGACAACATCATGCTCTCAATACACCAAAAGAAACTAAAAGGTTTTGATGATGATAAGTTCTCAGAGCAACTTAGTTTTCCACATCTTTTTCCAACTGGAATGTTTGGATATACAATGTCAAGAGAAAAAGAGATTTCAATAAAGAAATACTTCCAGTCCAGGCTTCTCAATGCAGATGGCAGATTTGCCAAGAATATAGAGTATATTTTTATGCCTAATATCGCTGTGAAGCAGAAGATGTCAAAAGTTGCCTTTTAATCGCTTTAAGGAAAGGTAGACAAACAGAAATCACAGCCGGAGATGTAAAAGAAAAATTGACAAGTTTTGTGCGAGTTGATCTGGGTATTTATTTTCTTGGATCTCCAGCATATTTAAATAAGGTGTTTTATGATTTGCTTGGAATGATAAGACAGCTTAGTCCATGCACATGGTTTCTAACTTTCACTGCTGCAAATCTGAAGGTATCACACCGGTAATCGGCCAATCAAAATGAACTTAGTCAATTGTAGTTCCATATATACTTCAGAGTTATTTTTTTCCTTGACTGCATTTTTACATTTTCCTTTACTCAGTTTTAAAATTTTTTGTACCACTGAGTAGGATATTTCATGTATTTTGTTAGGTGATGATTTTTTTTCACGGGGACTACTTCTTTCAGGGCTCATGCAGCAGCTTCCTGGGGAGTGTGCAGTCTGTTTACATACAAATGGAAAACACGTGGTTTTGAGGGTAGACCTGTTTGGAGCTAGATATTTTGAGAAAATGCAGTATCGCTTGCCCTTTTTATGGTGTTAGCTGATGAGATAGGTAACAAATAACATTTCCTCCGAATATTTTGTCATGAAAAATACAAACTGATTTTTAAGATTTTTTTTCCCCTCTATAGTGTTATATAGTGAAAACAATTACCGGTGTGATACCTGAAGTGGACTGACACAATGCAAGTTCTTGCTCAGCAGCAAGGGGAGGACCTTTCAGATGAAGACATTGAAAATCTGTCACGGGAAGAACGATGTGACGTCTTGTGATCTAATCCAGTTACTGCAGAGTTTTTTTTTCAACGAAACAATGAAGTACAGAATATGCATGTGATGCCAATAATATCTCTGGGTAAACACTTCATGCTGCATTTCTTTTCCTCCCGGTGAACGTGAAGAGCAGTGATGACTACATACCTTTGTCAGGAGAAAGACTTGCTTTATTAAAAGAATCCATCGGAAACTTCAAAGTTTGAATCATTGATGAAATATCTATGGTTGGGTCAGATATGCTTCTTACGGTGCATCGCAGATTATGTGATGTAATGGGAAATCACCAACCATTTGGGAGGGGGGATTTTTCCAATCAAGTTTCCATCTCGAGTGATGAACAGTTTCTTCTGAGGATATTTTACTTCCTATCCACGCCATCTTTGTCTTAGAAAAGTTTATATTTAGTCCTAATATATCCGGGAAAAAATAGTTCCTTAAGAATACCGTCTGAAGTTTCTGGTGATCCATTTGTAAATAAAGACGTGTCATCTGTAGATTTCAAATTAAATATTGCAGATTTTAATATCTTGATTTCAATTTTTTGACGGATGTAAACCAAGTGTAACTACAGTGTATAATAGAAATTCGGGATTCCTGGTTTAATATTCTCGAGATTTTATGCAAAACAGTTGAGTAACGAAATTAAGAAGTTGCGTAAAACAAGGAATCAACCATACCTTCGCCTTTAGGGTTAAGGTGCAGGGGTGAAGGAGCAATATACTACTATCATGCCTCTGCATCTTCACACTTTCGCCTTCGCACTCTCGCATCTAATATGCCCATAATATTGTACAATATGTTTAATTAGGTGAATAATGGTATATCGGACAGCTATATTTTATATATTTATTGTTGGTAAATTACTGTAGAATGCAATGTCTATTTCCTCATCTCAAATTAGATTCAAGAGGCAACAACGGAGGAACAATATGAAGAGGCATTATCCAAAAACATTGATTGGCTTCTAAATCAAGGCCTTGGGCCATACAAGCTGAATAAAAGCTGAAGATTGAAAGAAAAGATAAACTGTTGAAAATCTTGTTCAAGAATGAAATGTATTGTTTACATCAAATAAAGGACAGTATGCAATTCAGCCCAGTTATTACCAGGGCAAAGTTTATCTACATCTTCAACAGGTCGAGACCAATATATTTTGTGACGTCGGCATAAATTTGCATACTGAATTAGCCATCTGTTTACTTTTATCGACAAACCAATCAGGTGAATGAGTTGGAAGGCATTGTGGGCTACTACAAGTTTTAGTGTATACAAAGCGTATTGAAAATATATACCATTTTGATTTGTCCTTTGGAAACTCATTTGGAATGATTTTTCAGAATTGATGAAATTAATACGGACAATTATGTCTGAACTTCAATTTCTATGCTCACATTTAAAACATATTGCATATCAGGACTTATATGAACCTATTTAAATACCCCATTGTCAATGTTCAAAAGAGAGATTTCCTGTAGAATTAGAAGCAGCGAGTATCGGTTTTTTCACGTGATATCCCATATTTAAGACAACATTATTAGAATGCGCGGTGATATTTTCTTCAGGGACATTCATCAGAATGCTTAACGGACAAAATACTATACGCTACACAGCTTGCGCTTCTGCGTTTGTATATTTGTGCATTTCTACTACCGTGGCTATTCACGTATGTTAAAAATGTACAGTTACCTGTATTTATTTCTAGTGCAGAATGATAAAGTCACCAATACACAACTGTGCAGTTTTTTCTTATCAAATTTTTAAAGCAACGATTGATCAACTAAAACAACAGTATTTTGCAATGTGAGCATGGTACGTAATCTTTCCTTTTTTACCTTCTAAAGTAAAAATCAAGATGTACAAACATTCCGGCATGCAATTAAATATTGTGAATAAAGCAGACAAAAACCACGTGCGTCTGTTGAATCGTAAACACGATGTAGACCGTCATGCATTGCAACTCATTCACTGGATTGGAGAATCTGTTTGACGAAAATACTGTCACGTGTTAAATAATGCTATCCATATAAGGTAGTGTACCCGACCTGTTCAAGGTAAGCAAGTTCTGTAAATTTACGATAGATGTGATCTCATTGTAATTAAAATTCGGCGAGTACGTAGCTTCTGTCTGAAGTTTCTACAAGTTATCTCTTTAATCACTGGTAGACAACAACAATGGACGACAGATGAGTCTTCCCGAAGAGATCTTTGACAGTATAAATACACAACACATAAGGCTGTGACGGATGAGGAAAAAAGAAAACTAAGGTTCTCCTAATCCAAAGTTGGTACTTTCCTTGTCAATACCCTATTACCTCTAACATACAACTCGCTTTTTTCACATCTTTTGAGGTAATTTAGATTTTGATTGATTTATTTATTGTTTAAATCCATAGCTTTTGAAGACTCAAAATATAAAAACAAAAATGTGTTGTGGATCTAAAGGGTGGTAATGAATTTTAAAGATAAAGAATAAAAACGGGACACATCATTTATATTATAAAAAATTCAAGAGTAATCTGTTACATAGGAAAATGTCGACATTTATATAATACTTGTATATTTGTACACTGTCACATAAAAGCCACACATAACTTGTTATGATTTTATGACAATTGTAATTAACTTGTGGTGAGTCCCACTTTCGAAATGTTACCTGTACGATTCGCCTGTAACGAACGTCAACCCACTGGACCTTTAAAGAAGATGGGTGGATAAGGCGTGTAAAATGCCCATACGCGGTCGGACAGGCTACTAAAAAATTAAAGTATCAACAAATCTGATGGGTTTTTTTTAAATCATTTAAAACAATATATATTTAACGAATCATTGATTTGTAACCTGTAGGTATGTTCAGTACTTGGAATATGTTGACTCAAACAGGCGTATACGTATCAAAACCTGCAAATATTGTCATTGTTTAGAACTTCAAGGCATTTTCTTTTAAAGAGTGGGTCTGTGCTCCATATTTTTCTCATAGTCTAAATAAGGTTTAATGGAAAACAAACCCATTTCAATCAACAAAAACGTTGAGAGATGACCCACTATACATTAAAAATATAATTTTGTATCCTAACAACTTAACGTATTGAAAAAATAATACAAGTCCGGTAATTCGTGACCTTAGTCACACATAATATTTAAAAAGCCGCCTCTGTTGTGTCTGAAATGGCTCAGTGGTTAGAGTACCTGGCATAAACTAACCGTATATATCTAGGGTTTTTATGTTACAGGTTCGATACCACCAAACTTTCCGACAATAATTTTCTTATTTTTTGTTAAATATGGTAAAAACTGACTATATAGTTAGAATTTTTGCTTTTACAAAGTTGCATTATAATATAATTGAATAGATTTAATTTGGGAAAAATAAATTTAAAATTGTATTTCACTATTAAACCGAATGGGCATTTGCGCCATCTTATTCCCCCATCTTCTTAAAATCAGTCTGTGCACAGTTTGGACACGGATGTCCGAGGTAAAGGACGCAACACAGACTTCTCATGTTTTTCTTGTACAAGTCTTGGCACATTTTTACTTTGCTGCTTTAATATTGATAATGCCTATGGTCCAGCTTCTCTGAGGTAAGCCTTATTTTTGTCATTATTATTGTGTTTTTAATGTCATTGTTTCATAAATGCAGTAAGTGTCTTAAAACATCCAGTAACGAAGTTTCTCGGTAATTTCAACTTAAAGCTATTCAAGTTTATCATTAAATAGCTTTCCCAGCTGTTCCCTATATGTAGCATTTATGTCTTTATGTGTATGAATGAGATATCTTCCGTTGGTCTTATTTTAGTAAGTGTAAAGTGTGAGTAAATGTAAGTGTATCCATGTGTAAAGTAATGCATGTATATCATGTATGTAATGCGTAATAATAGTAAAATGTATATCATTGAGACATGCTGTATTTATGTATATGCCATGTGTTGGTATTGTGTCCACCTTGTGACATAAGTATGTATTTGTATTTGAACGATTAATAGGTTTAAGTATTCCTGGTAGTTTCCTTGTGTGGTTTCACGGATAAACATCGTAGACATCTTTGACATTGAGTGGAGCATCAGCGTCCTACAGGACCAGCACCAACAGCATGCGCGGATCCAGAAAATTTTTCCAGGGGGGGTCCGAAGGATAATTGTGTTTGCCGGGGGGGGGGGGGGGGCCGAGGCATATTTTCGCGATAATTTTACTATGTAAATTTAATAAATTTTCATTTTCCAGGGGGGGTCGGGACCCCCCCGACCCCCCCTCTAGATCTGCGCATGAGCAGAAGGACAGACTCACCACAACCGCTATACTTCACGGATCATCTATTTAATAAACAGTACTCTCCTCCAATTTCAGATTTATGGACGAATCATTGTGTCAATATATTTTATAATTCAATGTAGAAAGGAAATATAAATCATTTATGTAAAGTCAGTATTTTTTATCATTTGAGGGTCGGGATCTTCTATTATCCCTAGGTCACTTGGTCATTACATTATGTGACATACACATATAATGCATGTGTACAACTTTTTTTAAAATTTGTATGCTACACACATATTTTATACACGTGTACAACATATGCATTTTACATATTTTAACACATACGTAAACATATATGTACTAAATATATGGTTCAAACAACATTTGTTAAAAATAAACACGTGTAAATGATGTTTCATTTTATTATTCATTTCCATGACATAGTAAATACATGTATAAAAAATTGGCAAATGCCCCCCCCCCCCCCCCCCCCCCCCCCCCGAAGTAGGCAAAACATCTAAAAATAAGTTGTTAGTTCAAGGATCTCCACAGAATCTAGACAATGACACCTCAAAGGCACGAAACGATGAAATGACAAGTGGAAAAGGCAAATTCCTCGAGAGCAGGATTAAATTTTTGTCAATTTACTTACAAAAATTGTTTTGCAAGCATTTCCGTCTCTAAATCTTGATTGGCTTTTAATTTGCCGCTTGCAATCATACGTCAATTTTTCACGTCACGGAAGCAGAAGATGATTTTACAAATTTATAAAAGACGCCAAAATATCAATCTAAAAAAATTCCACCAGAGCAGCACGGATAACAAGATAAAAAGTTGCCTCTAAAAAAGAACCCACAAAAAGCAAACCCTAAGAAAAGTTGTATGTGGCAAAATGTCCTTTTCAGTAACCATTGATGTAGATGAATCCTCACTAAAATTAAAGCCAGCTCATCTTTTTACATTGGATACTAAAGTGAGACGTTTCTGTACAAAAAGGAACCTGCCTTCAATGTTCTCAACAGTGTCATCAGACTCAAACCATGCTTTTCTTTTGTGTCCAAGCACAAAGATAGCTGATTATAGCCGCATTGTGGCTAATTATCGCTGTATTGTGTTGACAAGCTGCTCCTTCTGATGCTATGGAAATGGTCAACCAGGCCAGTAAGCTACTATGGACCATTGCCCTAAATTCCTTATATGCAAATTATTTTCGCGAGGCATGACAGTTCTTAAAGGAAGACTAGCCAAAACAGTTTACTTAGTACCCAGTAAACTTTCCAGCTGTATTGTTTTGCGATGCATTATGGAGCTGTTGGACAAATGTACTGAATTCCAAAAAAATGCGACAAATCCCAATCCTCACATTAAGTCTACTTCTCCTGTACGTTCATCATCAGGGTTTGACACTAACTTTTTTTACTTTGGTGGACCCTCATTAATATTGGAGTTTTGTTGAATTAATTATTCTATGCTATTCACGCTTAATAAATGCAATTAATTTGAACACAAACATGTGTAATCCTCTTCTTACGGAATTTATTTCATTATCCTAATCATCATCATTTTCACTAGTAAAACATGTTATATTTAAAATATTTTTACTGCCAGTCACAATTTTTTGTATGGAATTTTCAAATCTCCCTAACAGAAAAATATATAGAAAGAAGTCTGAGAATTAGATCAGGGAGACTTCATTAGTTTTAGTTTAGATTGGAATAACTCTCCAAAACGGGGTGCCCAGTAACGGAGTTCACCTAACGTCATGGCGGAGAGTGCAGGACGAGTTAACCAAATGCTTTGGCTTTCACAGTACACGTTTTCAATGTGCAAATTAATATGCATACACTAGCGTTTTCTAATTATTTATAATTTCCTACATTTTAATGCCACGACAGATTGGTAGTAAACCTAATACATTAATTTGTAGCAATGAACTCACTGCCTCCTGTGTATATAGGAATAAATGATGTATTAATGTAAATATATATGACATGTTGTATGAAATGTATGTGGAATGGGGGCTGAACCCAAACACTCCTTCCCCCATTTTTTTTTAAATTCTAAATATCTTGTACATGTTTGGAACATAAATGAAAATAATAGTACAATTAGACTAACAGGACAAAATGAAGAGGTGCAACACATTGATTACCAACTCAATGGTTTGAAATAAACAAGTTTAATTGGTTTTTTTTCAGTCATTTGCAACAAAAAGAATTAAGGCTGCGTATGTTACACAATGTAACTGTATAATGAACTCTTAGATTTGTCCTACATTTCTTTTATTATTAATGATCATTCAAAAACAGGTCTGCAGCGTTGTAGTATCTGTATAACAGCCCTCGTTGCCTTGAAATAAAAATCGGTCAATTTAGTTGATGCCATTCTTCTCGCCGGAGGCAGTCCCGGTTTGAATGTTCTGGGAAATATAGGTTGGCCATTCCGTAGAGCTGATTTAAGAATAGACATCGACGAATTGCAAGAAAAATGGTTCTAGCAATGTATTGACTAGTGTTGGGATTCTGAAAGAGGCATAGTTTTTAAATTCCTCATTCATTTTTACATTGATCACATCTGCACTGATGAGAAGCAAAACCAGACTCTTGTTCTTCGGATATCAGACTCTTATATAGCCATTCTTTGTCGAAACTACGAAGAATATTCTATTTGTGACCCACATGCCAGAAATTCGAATGGGGATATTAATAGCCAGGGTTCAGCAGAACTTATTCATCTTGAGAATCCTGTGGATTTAACGACCTATGAAAACACGAATACCAGCTGGCAGAAATGAACAAATAGACCTGTTACCGGTGAATATTCCATTAATTAGTGAAGATTGGCAAATCTTAAAACAAAAGGAGTCCCATCCTATCCCATTTGGCCTTTGAAAGAGCGCCTTTGCCAATTGTTTTTTGTTTAATTTCAAATGACAAAGATAAGCAAGTTTTCAAAATATAAAGGCAAATATCATAAACATGTATGTGTATTATATGGCGAGTTTACCCGTTTACCCTTCTTATTATGGGGCGTTTTTAGTATGTTTTACAAAAGAATGGAATTAATAGCCTTTTAGACAACAATAGGCAACAATTACGGATTACTAATCCAAACAAGACAACACAGTCTTGTTTTTTCTGTGCCCAAAACAAAAAAATGTATATCAAGGGGAGAACTTGTGGTTTCAGTGAAGATTATTAACGAGTAAACATGTCACTCCCTCTACATGTAGTTCCCGATAAAGAAATAAGTGAAATGGAAGGTTAACACAAACTTTGCATTTTTGTTGTTGAAATAAGTTTACATTAATCGATATTTCTCTTGTTTAACATAATTTGAGGAAAACGGACAATGACTTTAAATAAGTCATCCGATAAGTAATGTGATAGAATTGCATTTGTATCTTACTTTCTGATCAATAAAATTATACTGTTATATAAATATTCTCTTATAATAAAAATAAAACATTTTTAATAAGTAAACATAATTATTTGAGGACTGCAACTTCCTTTTTGTTTTTGTTTTTTCAGCAATAGACGTCCTGGAGGTGGAGGTGGAGGTGAAAGAAAGTGAAGTGCTTTCGCTGGATAATGATCTTCGCCAGGAGTTTCCGGATGGGGGGATGAAGTGCCAAGTACCAGGGTGTGGAGATAAACGTTATTCTTCTTTGGCCTCATACCGGAAACACTGGAGCAGATCCCATGTGAGAGAAATCCTCCTTTTTCACTGTGAATCTTGTGGACATAGGGAGATTGAGAAACCTAACATCATTCATCATAACAATAAGAAACATAAAGGGAAGTCGAGATTCACTCAGAAAACTTCATTCAACAATTCATAAATATATCCAAAAGGCGTGTTGCCACCAAAGAAACCAAATGCCAAACTCTTGCAGAATTTGTTCAAGGAGGATATTATACCAGTCCCTCGAGACAGCGATTCATTTCTTCAGTTCAACGATGATGGTTCCTCCTCGTTCCATGTAAAATATTAACTGTCACGTCATTGGTCAATTGTGATATCTGTTATATATTTAATAGAAGTATTTGTAATGTATACCAAATAAATATTTTTTTTATTTCAGGGTTAATATTTTAATATTAAATAACATATTTTATGTTCATCTTGGCTGTTTGCAGTTGTATTATTTCAAAATTGTCATTTTATTAGAGTTCGGACATTTTTGTTTTTACCTCAATATCTTATTTAAGATATTTCGGTTTTGGGGTGGAGGGAGTGTGATATGATTGCATTTATATCTTACTTAACTTTCAGTCATATTATTTATACTTACTTTTATTGCCGACGATCAGATTTACGGGTAGATTTATAGCGAATGTTTTCCTCTATTATAGTCTGCCGCTTTCATGTCAGGCACTTGTACGTTTATAACATAAGCAAAATGTTACGACTTTTCTAATTATACCCCCGCTCCGAAGGAGAGGGGGTATACTGTTTTACCCTTGTGTGTCTGTCTGTCCGTCCGTCTGTCTGTCCGTCCGTAACAAAAATTTCTGTCGCATTTATCTCAGCAACTACTTATCGCAGATGCTTGAAATTTTAATACAGCGTTTGTTAAGGCAGGCCATATCGTGGGATATATTTTGTACCAATCAGACGTCAACTTCCTGTTAAATGACGACGTTGCTTATTTTTTTAACCAAAATTTTCAAACAAATTTTCGTCAAAGATTTCTCAGCAACTGTTTATCGCAGATGCTTGAAATTTTTACACAGTATTTGTATAGGCATTCAATATCGTGGGATATATTTTTGTACCAATCGGACGTCAACTTCCTGTTTAATGACGACTTTGCTTATTTTTTAAACAAAATTTTCAAACAAATTTTCGTCAAAGATTTCTCAGCAACTGTTTATCGCAGATGCTTGAAATTTTTACACAGTATTTGTATAGGCATGCTATATCGTGGGATGTATTTTTGTACTAATCAGAGGTCAACTTCCTGTTGAATGACGACTTTGTTTATTTTTTGCCAAAATGTTCAAACAAATTTTCGTCAAAGAATTCTCAGCAACTATTTATCGCAGATGCTTAAAATTTTTACACACTATTTGTTTAGGCATGCCATATTGTGGGATATATTTCTGTACCAATCGGGTGTCAACTTCCTGTTAAATGACGACTTTGTTTATTTTTTGCCAACATTTTCAAACAAATTTTCGTCAAAGATTTCTCAGCAGCTATTTATCGCAGATGCTTGAAATTTTTACACAGTGTTTGTTAAGGCATGCCATATTGTGGAATATATTTTTGTACCAATCGGACGTCATCTTCCTGTTAAATGAGTACTTTGTTTATTTTAGCCAAAATTTTCAAACAAATTTTCGTCAAAGATTTCTCAGCAGCTATTCATCGCAGATGCTTGAAATTTTAACACACTATTTGTTTAGGCATGACATATTGTGGGATATATTTCTGTACCAATCGGATGCCAGCTTTCTGTTAAATGTCGACTTTGCTTATTTTGCATATTCACATCAGAGCGGGGGTATCACTAGTGAGCATTGGCTCACAGATTTCTTGTTGGTTCTAATAATTTATTTTTCATTCGGAAAGTTTCGTAGTTTTATGTAATCATTTGGAAAACACCAGTTCGAGCTATATTTACATTCAGTCATTTTGATTGGCTAAAAGAAACACCCCCCCCCCCCAGAGCGGTGTCTTTTAAGTCAGGTTTTGCTTTAGACCGGCGGTTGACGTGGAATCATCTCCAAGGTTCGAGTCAACTCACTCCCCTGGGTAGATAGGTGGGCCCCAGTCTTCGTTTCCTGTCTCGTTCATCGTTTCGTTCATAGTCTCGTTTATAGCTCGATTCTCCCTTCCGTTTCTTTTGTTCTAAATTTAACTTGGGAAACCTGTTAGGCTAGTTGTGTATTTCATTCAGTCCGTGCGGGGTGGAACTTATAATTTGTTCGGGTTTTCTGGATTTAATATTAACAATAAGGTATGCTTAGCAATTTATCTATTTGGTTAGGAATGTAAATTTAATGTTAGTATTCCTAGATATTTTTCGTTGTGAATATAATTTTTTGTGTGTCTCATTTCATGCTCATTATTAAATATATTGGAAACCTTTACACTTGTTTTCGTTTAAATTGAAATTGGAATAAAGGTACTTGTTAATTTGAAATAAACGCAAATATCTGACAGAGTGATTGAGCGTTGATATGAATTTCTAGAATCTTTTACATTATTATGGAGTTTTGGATTTAGACTTAGAAAACAGACGGATTTGAGATTGACATAACTTAAGCGACTAGAGACTTAAGAATATCATGGAACTTCTGGTATAAATTAAAGTTAAAACCTCTATACGATTACAGATGGTTAAACACAAACTAATCATTATTTTGTTGAAATAAGTTTACATTCATCTATATTTCTCTTGTTTAACATAATTTGAGGAAAACGGACAATGACTTTAAATAAGTCATCCGGAGAAAGTTTATTAAGTTGTTTTTTTTCGGGCCACCAAGGGGGAAAGGATATGATATTTTTAAACTATATAATACATAAGTGTAACTAGCATGGCATATATGTATTACATATGTTGTGAGAAGAGATTCCCAGAGAATTTGCTAATGAAACTTAATGTAATTAAATAAGTAAAATAGAGTAAGAAATTAATTTCCTCTTATTTGCGAATTAGTTTAAGAATGACCTACCTTCCATTAATTCAAGTATGATTTGATAGCTCGACCTTAAGTTATTCGTCATGAGAATTTACGACAAAGTACTTTCATAAGCTGAAAGTTAAAATTTCTTCATAGCACTATATACCTACCACAAAACTGAGTACGTTACATTTCATCTAGATTAAATACGGTTTTGTTGTATGCAAACAAGTAAGCCGTTTAAAAGTCTAATGAAGTTGGCAAGCGGTACATGAATTTTGGACAAAATTGAATATTTAACACATATAATCATGACAATAATAAAATCAAACGCACAATTTCTGTTATGCCGTCATTATATCTTACGGTCCTTTTCGTCATCTTTAGAATAAAGTGTTCCGCTACAGTCCTCGATGTCGGCGGAATTATCGAAGGATCCGGATGAACGGAGCATTCAGAGTCGTCTTCAACGACGTTAACATTGTCGTCATTCTTCAATGGAAACATGGGCTCTGTACTCTCACACACCAGTATCTTGTCCACCATAGCGTCCATCTTTTTCCTGTTTGTTGAAGTCAAAAGTTCTCTTTACATTTCTGAGTTAATTGACAAGCAATCCTCATCCTCGCTTATCGGTTCATAGTCAATGGAGTGTTGGGGAGAATCCGGAGGCATTATATCCTCATAAAGTAAATCATCAAAAACAGCTCTATTTGCATTTTCCAATTGTTCGCTTGACATTTTCTTCTTTTTGCAGTGTTTCACCTCATTGTCTGAAATATTGGGAAAAACAAATAATACAATGAACGTTTGATTAGGTGAGCAATGTGGCCGATGGGCCTTTTGTTTAATAAATCTTGCATCGAATTCCTGTTTAATAACGACTTTGTAAATAAGGTAATATCACATCGGATAATCACTAGTGAGTTTTGGTTTACAGATTTAATGCTTTTGATCAGCTGAAGTGGACCATGCCAGGGTGTCTAGTTTCAACACATTGAATAAGCCATTGTAAAAAAGTATTAATCACGGTTTTTTCTAGTTGTAAACTTAATTTTTAAAAATTGAAGCTATACTAACAATTTTGTCATTTTTAGACGCGTAGCCGCATTGAGTTTGCGTGGTACAATGTACATGTATGAAGAAGTTTTTATGATGTTCAAGGGTTTAGCCTGTTTAACACTTCCTCGTTGACGGTGCTATTTGTATCAGAGACGGTCTCTCCAACAAGGTCTGAATCTGGAGGTCTTCCACACAGATTTAACTGCAGATCCAATAAACACACATAAAGAATTGATTTAAGATATATGAGCTAAAAGTGAAGTGGACAATTTAAAATATTCCATTGTTACGCATTTCACCACAACAGAAACACCTTCTTGGTTAATCTTGTTAATCATGTCATCTCCCCACAATGTTAGTTCTACTTATCCTGTTTGGTCTGTTATGGTGATTACTCTTCTCCAAGAATTATTGCCGAACAGGATAACCAGCAACTGATTTGGCACGCGGTATTGCAATTTAATGTATATAATGCTCAGATGGCCCAACTGAATCAAATGTCTAGGCTAAATTGACGCAGGTAAATAACAGTTGACAAAATGGTCTTAGTTAAGACCTTCTTTTACGATCTAAAAATAACACAGTTTTATTCAACAGAAATGCTGGGAAATATTTTGTCATAAGTGCTACTGATTTGAATTTTCTCTATTTATACAGATTAACCAGGATATCCTTGAACAGAGCATAAGTATCCATCATCATTGGCATATTTCGCTATATTTACATTTCCCAGTGTCTTTGCCTGTGATAACACTACGTATCGATTTTGCACTATATAACCCATAATACAAACGACGCCAAATTGAGGCGCCAGCGGGGTTTGCTTATCTATATTTAAATATTTAATCATACGATGGCTTAATTAAAATTATATAAATATAGGTAATAAGGAATCATTCTTTGAATATTATGAGGTGATAATTTCGGTCGGGGCGTGATCAAATCTATCATAAAGCCCTTCGGGCTTTATTGGATTTGATAACGCCCCGACCAAAATTATCGCCTCATATTACTCAATGAATGATTCCTTATAGAACACAGGACATACATACATTTTAATATATCAGCAATTTATAAGATCTCTATATTCATAAATGAATTTCTTGGAAATGAGAAAGCAATATACACATGCATCAAGGTTTAACACAATTGGAATTATGTTATGCTTTTAAATTTTCATTCCATTTCAATGTACAATGAAAAATTTGGGCATGTTCAAATCAAAATGCAAACTCCATTAAAGTGGAAGAGGACCCTTGAAACCATTTAAAAGATAACAAATTTGACATGTTCACAAAAAACTCCTAATTCAAACAGCAGTGTGAGCATTAAACACCAGACACATAAGAATAATTACTGGAGGAGTAGATTATCAATGTCCTCCATCACCACCTCTGCTTCATTATCAACATTGCCCTGATCAAGTAGCTCATCTTCAGCTCTGTCCTCACCAACTACTGCCACAACATCCTCAACTACTTCAACATCCATGACATCTTCCCTAAAATTTAAAACAAAATATTTACATTCAGTGTCTATTTCCACTAATGTTTGCATGGGAATTCTACGACATTCACTATCTAGTCCTTAATTAAAAATATTTCTCTATACAAAAGTCCTGGCACTTAATTTCCTTCAGCGGAAGTGTACCATATAACATGTTAATATAGCTGTTCCATGTACGTTAGCAGCATATACCGTGATATAGAGGTGGAGGTTTAGGTGATGACGTAATTATTAGGGCCACCTAGAGGGTATTTTTAGAAAAGGTAGCAATATAGAGGTCGTGTTCTCATTGGTGGACTGTATATAGAGGTGATGACGTAGTTACTATTGAGGCCCTATAGAGGGGGACTTTTTAGAGCAGTAAATTTATAGAGGTCGTGTTCTCATTGGTTGCTTTTAGAAAGGGAGGTTGAATATACAGATTTAGTGAGCATGTGTAAAAAAAGTAGGAGGTTTTAGGTTATGACGAAACCATAAGATGATTCTATGGTTTGAGAGCATGCGCTGTAGTATCGATAACGTAAAATAGATGATATTAAGCAATACGTGAATTTTATTTAGAAAAAATAGATCGATTTGGATGACCTATTTTGAGCAAACAGTGAAAATAAGGTGTACTTACCTGTGCACAGAGAGAGAGATATTTTAATAAAAAATTACATGAAAAAATGAGGTGATGTAGCATGCGCACTTGAACATTAAAAAAGGGTGTATATTAAAAAAATTTAGGGTATATTTTAAAGAGTAGTTACAATTTTTTATCATTTTTTAAAATGCCCTTAACACCAAACGATTCAACTCCTTCGGCTGCGGTAAGCGGGCTGGATACTGCTTTACCAATCCCTGAGCATGAAGACTGGGATTGGGAAATAGCAATGGATCCCTATCCTTCTGGGAGGTTAAGAGACATTGATGGTAGACTAGTGTATATGTTTGATTATAAGTACGAACAGTACTTACAAAATCTACAAGACCAAAAAGAAGAAAAAGAAGAAAAAAAAGAAGAAGAAGAAGAAAAAGAAGAAGTAGCAGAAGAAGAAGAAGAAGTAGAAGAGAAAGAAGAAGTAAAGGAGAAGAAGGAAGAAGAAGAAGACAAGAGAAAAGAACAGTAGCTTCTTTGAAGCTCAAATATTTCAACGGTCGTTTTAACGGCCACCAAATTTTTCGAAAAGATGTCTCTAATACAATGAAACGTGTGCATTAGAGGAAAAGTATTATTCGAGTACAGTAGGTGAAAAGGTTTTTTTTCCCACCGAATGTACTGTATAATGAAAGATTTTTTCTTGACAACCTACAGTTAATTTTTTCATATGCTTAATCAGTTAAGTTTGTGATAAATAACTGTAGGAAGCAAGAAAATTGAAAAAAATAACGGAAATTATATGCTTTTTAAGAAGAAAACAAATTAAAATTATGTTCAATATTTTTTATATAACATTTTTTTTTAAAAAAAACATAATTTTTATAAGAATAGGTTTTATATATAGAACATAATTGCTATCATTTGTTATAATGTCTAAAAAAAAAAAATAAGTGAACGGTATTGCATAAACGTGATGAAATAATAATGTCCTTATACGTATTTTTTACAAAGAATATTTTTAGAAATGATAAATACAGACATATATATATAAGGCAAAATTCTTTTTTGAGATATAGGTATTTTTCATTTCACATCTAGACATCAGTGGAAAAGGTAAGTTTTTAAATCATGATAAATTACTTAATGATGAGAAAAGAGAGGTAACTCTACAAACTATACAAGCACTGCGAAAATTTCCCGTTAATCCATTAAATACATGATATCCTCAAGTTCTTGTTCAATGTTATCAACTCTCGATTGTAAGTCTGTTAAGCGTCTTTCAATTTCTTCTTTCTCTTCTTTTAACTCTTCTTGTCTATGAATCATCCTCTCCAATATAACACCGTCAATGTCAATTTCCATTTGTTCTGCCGTTTGCTCTTCTTCTTCTTCTTCTTCTTCTTCTTCTTTTTCTTCTTCTTCTTCTGTTTCTTGATGTTGTGTTTCTTTATTTCTGAATTGCTGTAGACCTTCACAAGAAGTACCTACTTCTTTGGTTGATTTTAAGGGGAGATTGGAGTTACTGTAATTATATAAAAAAGAGGAGGGTCAATGTTACATAAGTTTATATTTTGTGCTTAAAATAAGTGAAAATTAAACAAAGAAAAACATTCGGTAGAAAAAAAATTGTTTTATATAAAGTTTTTTTTAAATATTTTTTTCTATATTAAATTATCCTTTTTTTCATTTGCTTTAAATAAAACGCATACCTGACTGTGAAATGCATGGTATTTTCTGTAAACTGTATGGTAATGCTGTTATTAGCTGTCAAGTCATTTCTAAAAAAAATGAAGAAATGAATATTAAAAATTTAAAAGGATAAATAAAGACAAAAATAAATAAAATAAAATCTGCATAGATGTAAAAAAAAACTACTTACATAATAATTACTTCCATTTTTTTTTGGAGGGTGAATTGAATTGTTCAGATCTGGTCAGAAAAAAATGAACTTGTCCTATTGGGTTTAAGATTGCAAGGTGATTTTCTTAAAATTTAATTTGATTTTTATAAAAAAGAGATGCATTTTCCCTCCAATTTTTTGTACTGTTTAAGTTTTTTCTGATTGGATATTGGTTTGATTTTGTTATATATTGTGAATGTTGAATTTCCCTCCAAAAACTATTTTACTCCTACTCATTGGATACAAAAAACAAATTCTTTGCAATTAGTACAGCGTAAGATTTTCTGATTGGATATTAGTGCTGTCTTGTTATACATTGTAAATGTTAAATTTCCCTCCAAAAACTATTTTACTTTTTCTGATTGGATGCAGAAAATGAGTTCTTTGCAGCTGGTACAGTGTATTGAAACAGGTTAATGATATGTATATTATCCTACGGGTGTAGATAAAATTGATACCGTAACCCTTTCAAAGTTTGATAAGATTGTACTTATAATGATGTGTAACGTGACGAGAAAGAATTTTTTTTTGTTAAGATGACATCGATTTCAAAAATTGAAAGAGAAACGCATAGTTTTCAAAAATTGAATACAATACTTGATACATTGGTAATGGGTTTTGTAACATTAGTTTAAATTTTTTTGCGTATATTTAAGAAAATGCTGAATAAGTGAAATACTTTTTAAATAGGATGACATTATTGAATGAGAAGTGCAAATCACCCCTCACCCCCCCCCCTTTTTTTTTTGCAATTAATTGTAAGAATGAATCAACCCATGGATGTGATATGCTTTGACTCTGGTAAAAGGGCACAAAGCTGCTGACTTTGTATTTTTTCACTTCTTTTGGAAAGGTTTGACCTAATAAAAGTAATTGCATTTACAATAAAATCAGCTCGATTAGAAACTTTTTTGACCTAATGGGTCAAGTTAATTTCTACTTTTATTCAATATTTTTGTATTAGTGATTTCGGTTGACAAATAATTGTGCTAGTTCAATTTATTTTAACACAGATTTACTACACTTCACTTAATACAATGAACTGTTGCTAAAAAAAGGGCACATTTTATGTCATCATGTATAGGTCAGCTCTCTTCAAGTTTTGAAACTTTGGGGGTTCTTCAATTATAGGATCAATTACTACACCCGATTCTCCATTATCGTTTTTGACCCTCTAATGTTATGAGGGTCACAATTAAACTATATAAGTAAAGGTAAAAATTTTATCAGTACCGCACTTTGACTTCATTTCACACCGAGTATCTTTTATTACGTGTTGAATTGTAAAAATGCAATTTGCTGTTTTTCTCCTTTTCGGAATTGTTGGACTGTCGGTCCAACAATGTAATAATGTGAACCGTTGTTGTCGGGAAACCACTCGCGGGTTTGATTGCGTGAAGAGGGATCCATGTTCCTGTATTTCTCTGTGCGGGGTGGCAGACAACAAGATTGTGGACATTGGCCGCGCTACCCACAGAATATTTGCTTCAGAGAAAATAATTGTCCATCAGCAGAGCTCCACAGCCTTTACAAGGATGCCATGTCAAGGTATGTTTTTGACAATATTTATTCAAAGATATCATATTTTTTATGTAAAAAAAATATTTACAAAAAAAAAGGGGGGGGGGGTATGAATTTGTAACTGTTTAAAAATTTAAATAAAAATCTAAAATAAAAGAAATGTTAAAATTAAGTATAAAATAAAAAAAACCTATGCTATTTTATAAGTAAAAAAAATAATTATGGGGTGAGAAGACTATTTCGGAAAAATGTCGGGTTTTACGTCATCCCTCTTCAACTATTGAACTTTATTGAGCGCGCATTCTTCGAAGCAAAATGGTAGGTAGATGACATGTGGATTGTCATCCCGACACTTAGAATTTTATATTTTAATATTGGGGGCTTGATGGAATGAAAATACTTGTTAGATTGTGAAAGGTGTTTAATGTACTTAACTCACGACCCATTTATTTTCCCATTAAAAGATCGGATTGCAGACGACGGTTACCTGTCAAATTGTCATACCCCGCGATTTAATTTACGGAACACGAGGTCACATTTTTTTTTAGTTGATGCATTGCATCATTGAAGGGTGGGGAAAAGGAATAAACTGAAGAAAGTTAACAGATAAAGAAGAGAATACCTTGTGTTTTGTCATAAAAAATACCTACATATTTTTTCTCAACTCGATTTACCATTCGAATTTCATCATCGATTTTTTTGGTAACATGATTACGCACGTGGGGGCCAAATTTCGATAAAAAAAACATTCACACCATGATTTTCACACACTATGTCAGAATATTTAGATTTTTTATGATTAAAAAAACAATTTCACTTAAAAGAGCAAAAATATTAAAGCAATGCATATTTAATATGTATATATTTTTTTTGTTTTGAAGAACCGTCCAATAGCAATCGTGAGGCCGATGAGACGACAACCAGTAAGACCAGCGCCACCGGAGGGGATGATCGTAGTTCATCTCCCTCCGAGGACCCCGTCCCCTCCGGTGAGCCTGTCTCCACCACCCTCCCCATTCAGGATACCAGTGAGCCCTCAGAGACTCAGAGGAGCGAGGCCCCAGCTACCAGCCAGGCCCCAGCCACCAGCGAGGCCTCAGCGACGAGCGTGGCGGCCACCGGGGGCCGCCACTTCCACACCGGTCTCCAGAGGACCCCCACACCCAGTAGTGGTACGCCCACCACCACCACCACCCCAGGGAGTTCCAGCCCACAGGAGGAGGCCGGTGTGGAGACCACCGGGGGCCGCCACCGCTACCCAGGCCGGGAGGAGGAGGCCACGACACCAGTAGAGGAGGGGGCGAGGTTTACAGGTAGAATAGGTAATTCTACCCACCCCTCCTCTACTGGTTCAACACCACCTGATGTTTCGCCTAGTTCTACCACACTCATATTAGGTAATTTGCAATCAAATACTTATCATATGAATTTAAATTACCTTTACTTTTTATTTTTACTTGTGTTGTTTCTTCCAATAAGTATTTATAGATTTATCATTTATTCTCAAAAAAAGCAGTTTGATACTAGACAAAAAGCCATAAATATGGCTGGTGTTTATAAAGAAACCTGTATTTTAAACTCTTATGAATCAAACAATATTGACATGGATGAATATTTTTCTGATTCATCTTTTAGTAATGATTATGCATCTATTGCATCTATTGTATCAGTATCAGAAAATGAATTATATCTGGAACCAATTACCAAGACTATAATAACCAAACTTTAATTTTTTTTTCAGTCACATCCATTTCCATTTCCATCTGCCTTATCATCACCATCATATTTATTGTCATTAGAAGAAAACGCCACACTACCATCCATAGATTACCTTCACCAATACCATTTATCCAGGAATCCCCTATCTATACTCCACCTTCACCACCTTTAAGTATTGACATGTCAACGCCATTACATACACCCTCATTGTTTTCAACCAGTACATCAAGTTCAGAGATATCATTATTTGATGTTTCAACGGTTCCTGCAGCAGCTTCTTCTAAACCATATTATGAAGAACACTGTGAAATGTCAACATTTGGTAATATAAATAGAAGGGTAACGAGATCAATGGTACAAAAGAAAAAAGATTAAATCATTTTTTATAACTCAGTTTTTTTTGGGAAGGGGGTGATTTTTGGAAAATTTTTTAATAGACTTATTTTTTTTCTGGGGATGGTAGGGGTATTTTTTAGGAAATTTTGTTTACAGACTCAAATTTTTTTTATTTTGGAAATTTTGGGGTAATTTTTTATCTAAAAGTAAAGATAAGCTACTGCAGGAACTGTCGAAACATCAAAATACAGAATGTTAACATTTATTCTATGAAGTATTTAAAAAGATTTGATAGTTTTGCTACATTATTTGAATTATTTTGTTAACTTAACAATAAGTATACATTGAATTATTTTTTTTGTAAGCTTTACAATAAGTATATATGTATGGCTGAGTTTAACAATAAGTATACATTTGAATTATTTTGTAAACTTAACAATGAGTAGATTTGTATGGTTGTGTTATGTAATTACACGCCACTTTTTGTTTTACTAAAATTTAAAAAAATGTATATACTTATACATGGTGATGTATTTTTTTAAAAAATAAAATTAAGGATGTGACTAATTTGTAAAAACTAGGCGAAACATCAGGTGTCATTATGTTAAATTGATTTTTTTATGTTTTTTTAATTTTGTTTTACAAATTTTTACATGTGCACATTGATGTGCCAAATTGTTTTTTAATTTTTACTTTAAAAATATGATATTATACTACAGTAGGTGCCATTTCGTAATTCTAGTCTTTTTTTTACCAAAACTTATAAAACTATTTTTCAAAATATTTGGTGTAATTTTATATTATGTAATTAATTTCTTAAGATACCATTTTTTGCTGTTTATTGTAGTATAATATCATGTGTATATTTTATATTGTAGTTATACGATGCATGGTCATCCATTTAATAAATTTCGTAAAAAAAACTATCTTTTTTTCTGTTGTTCTATGGAGAAGGGAAAGATAATTTGAAAAGCCAGGTTGTAGAGTTATCGTTCTTTTTGCAGTGATAAAAAAGGGGAAAAAACAACAGGCAATGATGACTTTAAGAAAAAAGAAATAAATATTTGAAAAGCAAAAAAAAAAGAATCAGAATATGTTCATCTTTTTTTTTATATAGATGTCAGATTTCCTATGCAAGTACTGCGGCTTGATATTTAAGAATCACCTTGAAGGTCAAATGCATGAAGATGGACATGACCGCCCAATGCTATCGAATAATGATGATGATGACCCAGTAATGATATATAATTGTTACCAGTAACTAATCTTAATTACATAATCATACATTTTTACTCCGTTTTAGAATATTAATAGTAAAAATCAACGATTTCATCTTACTATGAATTACGGAAATATCACATCCTTAAACGTTTTCAATTTTAATATTATAATTGAATTATTGTTTCCGGATTAATCAAGAAAGTAGAAGTAAGTAGTAAAATTATAAAAAAAAGACCATTACACTATTGAGATTAAATTGCATGTTCATTTTATGAGTACACATGAATATTTTTAAACTAGATGAACACCTTCTTCTTATGCGGATACTGTGGATTATTGTTTGACGATGACAACGAAGGTCAAAGACACGAGAGTGAACACGAGCTTCATCATGACGGTGAAAAGGGGTCAACATTCCATTCAAAAACAGTTATTATTTTTTTACTTGCTTTTTTTTATTGATAACCTGCAACACTGAAGAAAAATGGAATATTATTACATTGCATATTTCAAAGCAAATACACTCACCCTTGTTTATAAATGAGTCACATTATAAAAAGAATTGCAGGTGGGTTTATCAAGTAATTGGGCACAAATTAGCCATGCATTGAAGAGATTTCAGTGCATGTTTTTTTCTCTTATAGTTAACAAGGTACACATTCCATGCAATATACCTCAAAATGTGTAGTACATTGACTTTTAAAAAATAATTGATACAACCACTTTTTTTTGTTGACCAAGTTTTATATGTTTGAAGATAGAACATTTTTTAAATCCAAAATTCCTGTAGGTGTTGGCACGATAAAAGATTCCCTCATTGACAAAATATTCATTACAAAGGCACTGGTCTAAATTCCAGACTGTAAACTTAAAACAAATCAAAAACAGTAATATAATGAATTTATTTTTCTGAACTTCTACATTTTTGCATGAAAATAAGAAATTTTTTTAAGTCTCTACTGTTTAAGTTTGTGTGATGCATGGTGAACTCACCCTATATTCTTTGTAATACAGATTAATACATTACGCATAAAGGCAAGAACAATTTCACAAAAAAAACATTTTATTATAAAAATTTTAAACCGTGTTTTGTAGGATCAAGAACATCATTGCCACCACTGTGATAAAGTAATGAGCAATGAACAGGACCTGATGTTTCACGAATTAACTCATGATTTGGATCAAATGGAATACAGCGGTGAAGGTCCATGGTCCCCATTGATTCCCAATTCAACATGTGAACCTATGGAAGAGGACCATGTCGCAGATCAAGAAATGGCTCCTGAATCCATGGAATCCGATGAAGCATCAACCTCTACTAGAACCAACTCATCTCAAATTGGTTTTGGCGGTGTGAAAAAAATACCATATACCATTCAAAAAGTAGGAGAACGAACTATAATGAAAAATAATGCTATCGATGTAAACTACAATATTCGGTTTAATGCAGAAAACCCTGAACAAGGAATGAGGCTGACTGATCTGCTTCGTGAATTAGAAGATATGTTTGACAACATTCTCAATGAAACAGCTCGAGGACTTGACCCTTTTTTGGATCTTGGACGAGTCATCATTCATCACATGGGATTGTACAATCCTGTGTATGTACCACTAAGGCCCTTGAAAGATCTTACTGGAAAAAGTGTGATGGAGAACTTACAAAATGTCTTAAACAGCCATGAAAATCTTTCTCTAGATAAAAGTTTTTATTTAAATGTGGGACTTATTAAAGTTCCAAAGGGCGGTATAGCAGGCAAAAATATTAACAAAGTTGGTGACGGCAATGATTCTCTCAGAATCAAAAGATCATGTATCAAAATTCAAAACACAGATGAATTATGCCTTGCTCGAAGCATTTGCATGGGGTTTTTCAAATTACATCAAATTCCAACATCTGAATGGCAGAAATTAGCACACCAAAGTGACAAAGGAACAATAGAAGAAAAAGTAATGGAATTGCGGAAATGTCCTATTTGGTTCTACAAAGAATTAATGAAGCACAACAAAACAAATAATGAACGTCAAAAAAAATTAGCCATTTTGTTATGCCAGAAAGCCAATGTAAGCAGTGAGAGACGTCTGTCCATTCAAGACATTTATGCTTTTGAGAACGTATTGAATGTTGATATTCTAGTTGTCAGTGCCACTATTGGTAACAAATTCATACGAACTGTTCCAAAAGATGTAAGTGAAGATGAGCAAGGGTTAGAAATTCCGAAAAAAGATCGTATTTTTTTATATCATTCTGAGCAAAATGGAAATGCACATTTTGATACTATTGTTAATGTCTGTGGGTTCTTTATGCAATCCAAATTTTGCCATGAATGTTTGAAACCCTATCAAAAACTGCATCAGTGTCAATCAAGCTGCATTGTGTGTAAAAGAAAAAAATCTTGTTTTGTAAAACACGAATTAAGTTGTCGAAATTGTCACATGGTTTGTAGATCTCTGGATTGTTTTAATTCTCATAAGATAAAAAGTGGGAAGTCAAAATCATCTCAGTGTGATCGATGGTGGAAATGTGTGGTTTGTAAAAAAACTTTAGATAGATGCAAAAGAAAACCAGAGGATCATATTTGCGGAGAATGGCAGTGTGAATCATGTAAACGATTTGTAACAGGGCCTCATTTGTGCTACATTAGGTCCAGAGAATGTAAAGAGAAAAAACCCAGATATATCTTTTTTGACTTTGAATGTATACAAGAAGATCTTTTGCATTGTAAAGATGGATACTCAATGAAAAGAAATGATGAATGTGTTCAATGCAGTAACAGCCCCGAACCCTGCATGGAATGCTGTAAATGTGTAAACTGTCATCAGTCTTGGTGTGGAAAATCTCAGCACAAACCCAACTTGGTAGTGGCTCAAACAGTGTGTGAGGAATGCTTCGGTCAAGAACTCACGCCAAATTCTAAATGCGATAACTGTGGAACTAGGTGCAAAAAATGTAATAAGAAAAACAAACAGACTTTTATTAACCCACCATGTAAAAATACATGCGGATTTCGAGAAATAGTATTTCGAGGAGATCAAACTGCAAATGCCTTTGGTTTGTGGTTGTTCACTGAAACTCACAAAGACTTTACAGCTATTGCTCACAACATGAAGGGATATGATGGATATTTTTTACTAGAGTATCTATTAGTCAATTCCATCATTCCAAAAATTATCTATGCTGGATCAAAAATCATGTACTTACATGTTCAAAGAGGGCTTAATATAAAAATATTAGATTCCCTCAATTTTCTTCCCATGAGATTGGCTGAACTACCCAAGGCATTCGGTTTACGAGAGCTAAAGAAAGGGTACTTCCCTCATTTCTTTAACACTAAAGAAAATGCCTACTATGTTGGATCCTACCCTGCAGCTCATTTTTACGGAAGTGACATGATGAATGCTAAAGAACGCAAAGACTTTCTAATCTGGCATCAGGAAAAACTGGAGAAAAACATGATCTTTGACTTTGATCGAGAAATTTTAGATTACTGCCGTAGTGATGTGGACATACTCAGACAAGCTTGTTTGAAATTCAGAGAAATTCTTATGAAAATCACAGGAAAAGAAGAAGTGGTATTTGAGGATGAAATGCCAGAGAAAAAATTAATGGGAGGCGTGGATCCTTTTCAATGCACGACCATTGCTGGGGTTTGCATGGAAGTGTTTAAAAGCAAATTTCTTCAAGAAGAATGGCATGTCAAAGTTAGAGGCAATGATGGAATAAGTGATTGGCTACAGGCCCGCCGACTGCAAGGGGACTTTTCCATTTTATTCAAGGAACATTGGGTTACGGGTGAAGAGTTACAGAATCAAGAATACGTAATAGAAGAATCTGAATTTGTTAGTTCACCTATTTCACAAATCCCTTCCACGGGTTATGCCCCTTTTCTCGGACAATATAGTTGCGTATCGATACAGTGGCTCTCATGGATACAAGAAGATCATTTCAAAAAGACAGGGCACCGCCTCTACATACAGCATGCCTTAAATGAGGGTGAATTTCAACTGCCGGGTACCAATTACTTATTAGATGGATACTGTCCTGAAACCAACACTGCATACGAATTTCACGGGTGTTACTGGCACGGATGTCCCATATGTTTTCCTACTCAGCGTCAGCAGCTTAAACATATAAGAACCAAACACTCCATGAACGAGTTACTGACCATGACCTTAAAAAAGAGAGACTACATTCAGTCTCTGGGTATGAAATATGTCTACATTTGGGAGCATGATTTTGAAAACTTACTGAAGCAGAACCAAGGCGCATCTGATTATGTTCATTCCCTAAACCTGCAAGAAAGGTTAGACCCTCGAAAATCTTTTTTTGGAGGAAGAACAAATGCTGTTAAAATGTACTACCAGGTCAAGGAAGGTGAAAAAATCCACTATCTTGATTTTTGTTCTCTTTACCCCTCGGTCAACAAGTATGGCAGATATCCCGTAAAAGAACCAAAAATCATTACAAGCAATTTTACGGAAATTACAGACTATTTTGGGTTGGCCAAAGTCAAAATTTTACCTCCTAGACAATTGTATCACCCCGTGTTGCCTCAAAAAATTAACGGAAAATTAACTTTTGCACTGTGTCGTACCTGCTCGGAGCAACAACAACAAAATTCAAGTCAGTGCAGAGACGAAGACCGGGCAATTACAGGAGTATTTTGTACACCAGAAATTGAAAAAGCCATAGAATGCGGTTACCAAATTCTACAGATATACGAGGTCTATCATTGGGATGAAACTTCACAGTACAATGCAGAGACGGAAAGCAATGGTCTGTTTGGCGAATATATCAACCTATTTTTAAAGATCAAACAAGAAGCCAGCGGCTGGCCTGAGTGGGTGCATACCGAGGAAGACGCAGTGAAGTACATGGAAGAATACGCTCTTCGAGAAGGTATTCAACTCGAACGAGAGAACATTACCAAAAACCCTGCTCTGAGATCGATTGCTAAACTACTGCTGAATTCGTTTTGGGGAAAGTTTGGCCAACGACTCAACATGCAGCAGACGACATTTTTTCAGGAAAGAGAGGCTGACAAATTTTTTCAGCTATTATCGGATCCTTCCAAAGAAGTCTCGAGTTTTCACATTGTCAGTAAAGAAATTATTCAAGTTTCGTGGCAGCAAAAAGAAAATTTTACTAAAGAAGATTACTAAACAAACGTATTTATTGCTACTTTTACAACTTGCTGGGCCCGCCTTAAACTGTATGAAGTGTTACAGATGCTGGATAGAAGAGTCTTATATTTCGATACGGATTCAGTCATTTTCGTCAGCAGACCTGGAGATCAGGAACCAAAAGTCGGGTCATTTCTTGGTCAACTTACCAGTGAGTTACAACCCAAAGAATACATTACAGAATTTGTTTCGGGAGGACCTAAAAATTACGCCTACAGGACTTCAGAAGGAAAAGAAGTATGCAAAATCAAAGGATTTACCCTAAACTATGTTAACAGTTTAAAACTTAATTTTGCTTCCATGCTGGATTTGGTACTCAGGCCGGATCAGGGTCAACATTCCGATTCAACAGGTTCATGTACAACGATTGTTAACCCACACAGAATTATGCGACATAAGCAACAGCAAATTATTTACAATCGAAATGAAGAAAAAAAATACAAAATTGTGTATGATAAAAGAGTGATTCAACGTAACACTTGGGACACCTTACCCTACGGATATTGATTGTTATTGTAGTAGTGAACAAAATCATGTGAACACTATAATTATATTGTTTAAAATTGATTTTTTTTCCCATCATATTGAAAAAAAATTGTAATTTGAATGAATTGATATTATTCAATTTGTTTTTTTAAAGAAATCTCTAAAAACGATTTTTTTATAAACGTTTATTAAAAAACATACAGTTGTCTTTACAACAATTTATTATCAAATGTACATTTGTAATTTTTTATTGATGCATTGTTTCATTAAAATTTTAACCACTTTATTTTTGTCTTGGCCAGTCTCTTTCTCTTTGGAGAATTGTAATTAGGAGGTGCTCCGTTCGTATGTTTTTTAACCACTAAGCCACTGCCAGTCTGTTCTCCAGAGTGCTTCATCATTTCTTTATTGTGGATGAATGAAGTAGGAGCTTGAATGTCCTTTAAGGTTTCATAAAATTGTCGATATCCGGTAGGAGTTCCTCTTGAATTATGAGTTAGTGCATGTTTGATCAAATCTGTAATATGCGAGCCTTCAATGACATTGTCTTTGTAAATCAAATTTCCATTATCTTTCCAAGAGAGTACGTCACCGCCATACTGAGATAAGAATTTAAGCAATCCTTTGGCTTTATTATGAAATTTATTTGGAATAACATGTTCCAAGATTTCGAGAACGTGCATCTGAGTAGGAATATCTTTGTCAGTGGGTGGGTCCTTCGTCGGCTCCAAGATTGTCTCCATGCTCTTCGGGGGATGATTCTCTGTTTGCGTCAGTTTTTGGTATTTTTCTTTTGGAACGAGAACTAGTTCTTGAGCCATTTTGAAAAAGATGTAGCGCAGGTTTGATCAGACGAGGTATGATGCTCTGATGCCTTAACAAAAACTTTTTACGTTGAGCCTTGTTTACTGTTCTGCTCACAAGGGTACTTATGACATTTTTGTACGGATACAGAGTTTTTATGTACTGCTTAGAGACCGGAATGGTCCCCTTGTAAACATTAAACATCACCTCACACAAAGTCTGCATTTGAGAGGGTGTCATGGTCGACAACAGTGCTCGTCGCTGTTTCATGTTCGTAGCGTTTAACAATTCTAGAAATGATAAATGCGTTTTTACTGTTCGGTTCATTGTGAAATAATGATAAAAAATCAAAAAAGACAATTTATTTATTTAGGCAGATAAACAATGGTATCTTCGTTAGGTAAGATGCGCGTGCGCAATCTGTACTTGTCCTCAGTCCTAGGACTCATGTCTACTATCAAATATCCAAAGGGTATAGATGTGGCCTTGTCGTAAGCCTCTTTAAAATATTTCAACCTTAAAGGAAAAACCTGAGATCCAAAAGTAAAGATCTGCCTAGAATCGCGTACATTACGAAAGAGAATGACATAATGACAATTTAAAGAAATAGTTCTGGCAAACTTTCCAGGCATGTATAGATTCTGAGCTAACATGAACACACTGACTCGACGATGGTGTGCCGTCACGCAAAATAAATTAAGAGATTCCTCGCTCTTGGCGACTTGCATCATCATGTCATCTAACACCAAGACAGTGTGTTGTACACCCTCGCTCCATTCATCGATCTGGTCTTTAGAGGGTAACCCTTGATGCAAAATCAATCTATCGATGTTTTTTTCCATTTCTTCGAACAAAGGTTGATATTCGGTATATGCAATTACTATTCGCTCGGGTGGCGTTTGAAACATACCATCGGCATGTTTTAATATTTCGTAAATAAGAGAAGTTTTACCACTCATGGTGGGTCCCACGATCATAGCTGTGGCGGGAGAATTAAAGGGTAAAAGTGATCTCTCTTTCCACCAAGCTTCCATGTTCATTGATTCCTCAGTTAAGACTGATTTTATTTTTACAATACATACTATTTTTATAGAATAAAAAAAATAGATTACATCATTTTTTATTCACAAAACGTATGCATATTTATGGTAAATACAAAGGTTAAATGCACTCCGTTTGTTGAGATATAGTTTGATACACAAAAACATCAGGATCATTCTGCATTTTAAGAATATGTACAATGTCATTCATTGTATAATTTTGACATTTCATCATTAAATAAAATAGTACATGATAACCACAAGTCAAGGCATTTTTTTTCTGAATTGGAATTTCATTACAATTTATTTTTTTCGAATTATGATTTAAAAAGTTTTTGATTCGTATATCGTAATGTTCAGGAAGTCGACCAAAACTGTCAAAAAATTCCGCTGTTCGGAAGCCGTCTATCCACATGACTATCCAGTGGGACCCTGGTAAATGAGAGGGATCTGTATTACAAACGTAGGCCGAAGGGTAGGCTTGGACTCTTTCTGGTAAGGTATCCGGTGAAAATACGCCTCTGAAAAATTTGCTAAGCAACTCGTGTCCTTTGGCAATGCACACAATGTCTGATGAATTCATACTTTAGTGTATTTGATGTCCCGTGATTGGTCCACTTCCAAAAGGGCCGGAAATTCTGCGTAAGCCAGACAGTTCAAGGTTTCCGTTGTATCGGCAGCAAATTTGACTTCAAGTCTAACGTTTCCTTGTCTCACCAGGTTTAAATACTCTTCACCCAGGTCACTTGGTGCCAAATTAAAGGCATATATGGCATATCCTTTGCCAAACTGGCTTCTTGTGACTTCCAAGCCGGCATCTTTGTTCCATTTCTCAGCCGCTTCAAATAAATTGACAAAAAGTGTCACGTAATTTTGATTGGTCCCTACGTCAATTTTCATGGGTCGGGCTGGCATGCTTTCCCCGTTTACGTAAAGTGCAATTTCTTCTGCCAAGTTCTGAAAGTTGAATGGGTTCTTCTCATAATTTCCATTAACGGCTTTCTGAGAAATGAAACAGAATGCAGCTTTGGCTGGTAAGGTGTTGGACCAAACGTTCTGCCAAATAAACGATCCAGAACCTTTAGGACAGGTGCTCATTTTTACTTCGGTTCTAGTCAGGGGGTATTTGGCCGTCTTCTCTTTCAAGATTTCAGCATGGTTGATCAAAATTCCACTGTCCACCTTAATCATGCATGCTTTAAAGGACACGTCTAGTAACTGCAACTTGTAGCTAGGGGAGGCTTCTTTGCTCATCAAGACAAAGGCAGCGGGGTTTCTAAACAGTTTCAAGTGTAAATCTACCCCATTGATCAAGTATTTATCAGTTCTGAATATATCCTCATACAGTGGACCTTCCATGTCAAATATTTGGCTGTTTTGAGTAAATGCATAGCGATTGTTAAGGCCCCCGTTGTTGCCTCCGTATGCGTCCGGATTGTCCATGTCGTCGTCGTCTGGATAGTACAGTTGGGATTGTAACTGGGATTGAGAGACATCACTGCCACTCGAAAGGAGAAGTTTTAGGTAGGCTTTCCAAGCATAGTAGCTAGTATTGAGGGACACAAGCTTTCCGTTCATATAAGTGTCTATCTGAGACCACATGGTTTGCAGTGGCAGATTAATGATCCCCGTTTTTTCCTGTGATGCCAAGGCTGCACCGTCGGTTTTAACAATCTTACATTTTACGTACAGGCGGCTTCTTCTTAAGTCTATGTACTCGTTACCCTGGCCAGGCACCGATATCTCGATCGGAGCGTCCTCCGTATCGAAGGAACTTACAGGTCTGCATTCACTGAAATAAATTTTATCCACCGCTACTTGATTGGGTGGAACGGTAAATAAAGCCAATTCTGCCGGAAGTCCAATGTCTGTAATTTTGTCGCTTAAAAAGGCCATTCTTATTGATGCTTGACTTTTTTCTTGGCTCCGCTAAAAATACTGTCTCCTGTGTCTCGTTTTCTCTTCAGTCCTTTCTGAGGTGTTTTCTTTTTGAGTGTTGGCTTAGGTTTGATAACAGGTAGCCTTTTTTGTGCTTTTATAGTCTTCTCCGACACGTGAGGAATCTTCTCTTTGATGGCTTCTTTCATTTCTTCTTTGGCTCTCTCTTCTACGGCTGCCATAGGCGTCACGTGTTTTCCCACAACTTGATCTGCCGGTTCCTTCCGGGATAGATGTGGGTTGACTGGAATCATGTACGGTTTCTTGGAAAACATACCCCCTATTCCACCACCTGTCTGCCGACCTCTGTATTTACTAGGTTTAAATCCTCCTTCGAACATATTTTGATAAAATGTTTTCCACACCCTAGGGTCTGACACATACGTAGAACCCATTACTGTATTTCAAATAAACGTTTTTTCAGCAGTAGTGTAATAGTGGTCGTACCTTTCAAATATGAAGCGGGTTGATTATTTGAGTCCCTTATATACACCCTCACGTCTTGAAATTCCCCCAATCGCAAAGGTATTTCGTAAGGAAAATTATAAATGATATTTTCCGCTTTTTTATAATTTACCAGTCGCAAGAGAGGTAATTCTCGCTCCCCCACTACAGTATCTTGGCATAAATTGCTACAGACGTATAATTCTGGTTGAGTGGATGCCGTAGACAAATTAAACTCCAACAGAGAAACGGTCCAATGTCCTTGTAGATACAATGGCTTGGGTAGATGAACTACAAAGTCGTAAGACGTATTACCACTATAAATCTGTTGACTATCAGTAGATCTTAGAACCAATCTGATGCTCATGTTTGAAAATAATGAATATCATAAAAGTGATCAGTCCTATTTATACGTTTTGCATGTCGGATTTTTTTATCCAAGAGTTAAATTTAGCAGGCCATTGGTGCCAGGACACCAGGATCTCTATTGTTCCTTTTCTTTTTCGTTCTTTTAGAATTTTATCGATCTTCCAGATAAAATTGTCACTTGTGCTTACTTTCTGAAGTTCCTGTGAATAAAAAGTTCCAGTTATAGATTCCTCAGCAAAGTCTTTTAATTTGTAGACAGGCAAACCTTGACTACGGTATCTTCGACAAACCTTAAAAATTTCTCCCGTCCATTTTTGGTCGTATTCTCTCTGAAATGTCCGCCGCAAATGAGATATTCTAACTTTATCACCTACTTTGAATTTATAAGGTTTCTTTTTTTCTGCTATTTTAGAGTTTTTACTTTTTCTGGATACAACACCTGGTCTTTTGTTCCTTTGTAAATAAGCTCTATAACGAACCTCCTCTTCGTTCTCTTTAGTCACAGATGCAGGAGTTATTCCCCCTAAAGGACGGGAAGGAGTGTTATTAATGTTATCAGTAACTGCTTGTAGCTTACTCAAAAATTCGTAAGACTGATTTTGAGTAAACATGCGTTGCAATCTGTTTTCTAAGTTTTGAATACTCCTTTCTGCAAAATTACTTTTTGTTTCATTTTCCGTAAAAGTTTGGTGTACGCCTTCTTTTTCCAAAAAAGAGGACACCCAACGATTTTTAAATTCACTTCCTTTATCGGTTCTGAATACTTTGGGTTTTCTTCCATTAGCAAAAATCCCTTTTAAAGCTTCTATTACATACGACGCCGTTTTTTGTTTCAAAGGAGCTGTAAATACATATCTTGAAAATATGTCTTGCAAAACCATAATATACTGTATGCCTTCATTTTCCTTGGATATGTTTCGCACGTCTTGTAAATCACCATCCCATATGGTGTCTATAGAATCGGTTAAAATGTGACGTCTGGGAAACTTTCTCTGAACTCTCTTTTGAAGTGAATACGGTTCTAAATTTGACAAAAAGTCTCTTATACCCTTTAAACCAATTTTTTGTTTCCCTTCTTTTTTTACAATTTGATACAATTTGTAAGGGCCTGCAAAAGAGGCAGCATGTTTCACATCAGTCCATATGTTTTCCAAGTACCGTCGTTGTTCATCAGTCAACACCATTTTGATTTATGAACCAAACACTGTTTAACATCTCTTTTTAAATTTAGACAAGATTTTAAAAAATTATAAGAATAATGCATAGTAAAACATTTTTTATTATAGTACAACATAAATGATTAAAATAGCAATACTATCATGATAATACAAAAAAAAGGTTTTGTACATGATCTAATAAAATATTTCTTTCATTATCTTTACATGTATTTAAAAAACTTTTAAGCATATTACATACATAAGTAACAAATATAATTACATAAATATATCACTGAACACAAATGGTACTTTGAACACACTGAAATGGGTTTTTTTTTCACAATCTAATAGTTATTACAGTCATTTGGATTGCAACGTGGACATTGCAAAAAGCCCATCTGATTCTGGTGACTTTCGGAATTCTCGCAAAACTCGATCTCCTTTAACTGGTCACCAATTTTCTTTTCGACTTCAGGCATCAGTTCCTTAAGAGTTTCCCACTGATCAAATGTAATGGCAGCTCCTTTCTTCGTCGGAACTATTTCATCATTCCCAGGCGGCATCCACCACTTCCTGATATTTACTACAGGGTAGTCGTTGTCAATCGTCATGTAGTAATTCTCCCCCAAGTGCTGATTATAAGCTACCTGCATCTCAGCATCATGCTGATCAATAGCGCTATCTACATCATCCTTGTAATAGGTAATCTTTTTCCATTTTTCTAAATCGAGTGCAATCCCTTTCCTAGTTGGGTAGTTGGATCCGTCTTCTTTTTCTTCATACACTCTTAAGTGTACTTTAGTGTCACTATGAAACTTTGACACCACGAGGAACATGTTTCGTCCTATGTCCTCCTTCAGAATTGGGGCCTTCTCTGTCTGTTCTTTGTCCATCTTGGGATGTTTAGCCATAGGAGCCTGGTCTTCAGTTCGGTCTAAGTCGATGAATAATCTTTTCCTAATCCGATTCGGTTCCCCAGAAGTCTCCACGTCTTGGCATTTCCAGTAGGTTGTCGGTTTAGTAGCCATATCTTCTAAATTGTGCCTGCTGCAGGGAAATGTAGATGCAATAGTAATGTAGCTCTTAATTCATCCTCAGTATTTATACTATGTACTTTACATCATCATCTATTTTTACTTTTTTATTTACCGTAAAACATTTCATAACGCACTGTAATATAACATTTTTTTTCTTTTGTTAAAAATTATATCATAAACTAAATTTAGTCCCCCCTTACATACTGTTTTTCTGCAAAATCATTTTTTTTTAATATATTCTTTCACCATCGTTGTGCAATATCTACTTTCTCCATGGTTTTCAACATGTTGTGCAATATCAGCACTTTAAACTTTTTACTTAAAAAAAACCTCATTATATCATATACTAAATTTAGCCCTCCTTACATACTGTTTTTCTGCAAAATCATTTTTTTAATATATTCTTTCACCATCGTTGTGCAATATCTACTTTCTCCATGGTTTTCAACATGTTGTGCAATATCAGCACTTTAAACTTTTTACTTAAAAAATCCTCTACCTTTGCAATTTTTTTCACCCGGGTTATGCTTGGTTACACTCCAATAATTTTATTTTCTTATTCAATATAGGCAACAAAATTATCTCTGCCTGTTGAATTCTTCTCCTAAAATGGGTTCTATCAATGGCATAATTCATCCATTCACCTTTCCTATCTTCGTATGGAACTAACAGAGTGTGAACGTTATCGTTAAACTGAACTTTTTTCATTGATAACTTTGTCTGTCTTGCATTCATCGTGTTTCATATCAGGCGCTCACTGGGGCATAACTCTACGTTTTAATAAAATTTCTTTAGTTCCCCAGCTGTCTGCAAAATCGTAACCGTTTCGGGTCACTTCTCTAAAATCTTTTATACAAGCTGTCTTATTGTCAAACCAACGACTCTCATTCAATGTCCACGTTTTGGGATTTTTCTCATCTTTTTTCAATGCACTCCAAGCTATAATTTTCCATTTGTACTGTACTCCTCGACAATCCATAATGAAATGATTGTTTTTACATAAATGAATAACTAAAAATCATTTTTTTTTGCGCATGCTCATTATCTGGTATAGTAATTAACTCTATAATGAATATGTTTCTATGCGAACTCTATAATGATACCTTTCTAAATATAATGGTGACGAACAAGCTCTGTACAGAACCTTTTCTATAAATAGCTACGCCATCACCTCTATATTCAATCCTCCAATGAGAACACGACCTCTATAAATTTACTGCTCTAAAAAGTCCCCCTCTATAGGGCCTCAATAGTAACTACGTCATCACCTCTATATACAGTCCACCAATGAGAACACGACCTCTATATTGCTACCTTTTCTAAAAATACCCTCTAGGTGGCCCTAATAATTACGTCATCACCTAAACCTCCACCTCTATATCACGGTATATGCTGCTTACGTTTCATATCCCTGATTGAGAACATATATAATGGCTTTACAGCGACGACACACGTATCTTCCTTGCAAAAAAATATTAGTAGCTATAACGCGCAGTATTCAATTTATCTGCACCGCATTGGTTTGTCATAGGACAGACTACTTCCAAAAATAAAAATTCAATGCTTAAATAAATACAATTTTAATGCAATAGTTTTCACTTGATGTCATATTTTTCCATCTTAAATCCATTTAAAACTAATTTGAACAACTATCACATATATTTGTATTTTAACAATGTTGCTCTCCATCACAAATCTGAAATAAAACTATACTCAGCCTCAAGTTTTTGCTTTTAACACGTTCTCCTTGATATTCAATAATCATAAGATACCTTTGTGCTTAAACTATGTTTATCCACTGAAATGAAAAAAGCCCATTTCATCTGTAATGAAACATCCCCTCTGTCGCTTAAGGTTTCAATACATAAAAAGAAAAGACTATACATGGGGATTTTGCATTCCATCAGCCATTATCTAGTCGGCATGATAATGTTGGGAAATAGTACAAATGTATGAGTGAGTATGAAATCTTATCCTGCACAAATTTTTTGGCCCTAGAGTTAAATTAACACAGTCTCTTAATAAATGTTCATCATTGTCATTCACGTTCAATTTAAAGTTTTTTGGTAACACTGAGGATTTCCAGTGGCTCTTTTTCAAACCCTTACAAGCAAATGAATGTTTTTGGCAAGGTCGGCCACATTCCCCGCGGTAGCAGGTGAGAATAGAGTCTACGACATAGGACATTGCGCGCGTCAACTTCCTGATATCACCACCATAGTGATCGTATGCATTTTCGTATTCACTTCTGCAACGCATTTTTAAATCCTGTGCAAAACAGTTTTTGTACAGATTCACGGTCAGTCTTGGTTCTGCCAGGAAACATCGAGGCGCTAAACGGCGCTTTGCTAGTCTGTTTCCTTTGCGATTCAAAGAAATGTCTCAAGTCCTTCAGGTTTTCTATAGGTTTTCCTTGTATTTCAGAAGCCCCTGTTGCGGCGGCGCTGTCTCCATCCGTTGTGAGGTGTGAAACGGTAAGAGAATGGGGGTCCCGCTGGATTTCACGGATGCACTCTCCCGCCCACCTTTTTTCGTTTCCGATGTTGGTATCTGCAGCTACGTTTGCAGTACAGTCTGGGTGGTCTGGACAGGTAACATTCGCCCCTCTCCTCCGCAGGACCTCTCCTTTTTTACACAGTTTGTTTCCACAAAACACTGCAATGACTTTTTTTTTACTGGTTGGATATTGGCTGAGCGGATCATTCCGCGCATCCCCTCGGTCGTCAGACAGGTGCCCATACGACCCACCGACATGGCTAAGTTGAGGCGTGCCGCTTTCCTCCCTGGACCTGGGGACTTTACCTCCTCATATAGCTTACATGGAGGACTATGGTACCCGCAGTGGAGAGATGTTATCCATACCAGACCTCGTTTTTGGTCGCGAGAGTAGTTCCAATCTAGACTTCCCTCACAGGTTGGTTTCAGGGATCGATGATCCTTAAATGAATCGTTCCATTACTCGAAAGGCTATTTATTGTGTAAAAGTCTATAAGTTTCACTTTCTGGGCTTCCTGCAGCTTCACTGTCACCGTATAAATAAATGGCCCTGGGCTCTCTCCCTCGGGGTCTCAGAATCATCATGGTGCTGTCCCTGCCCGCTGCGTCATTAATAGTCATTAACTGGCCATTGTTAGTAATTGTAACCAATTCATCAGTAGTGAGCTATATATAGCTCACTACTGAGCCTAACTGTCTGTGGTTTCTTCGATTCGGGATAATTGCTCCCTTGAGATTTCTTTCCCTTGTTGTGTGGCACACTCCCTTTTCCGAGTTCAAAATTGGACAGCCATTTAAGTTTTTTACCCATTTTACATATACTGTGAACAGTTATATCGATAATTACAGTATGGTTCTATGAACATTTAACCCCGAATAATACTCACCTAGACTCAGGTCTTATTTATTTGGTTTAACATGCACTTGACCTTTTCAAAGGACCAGAACTGGCTTTGAAGACAGTTTAAGGAACAACACCCCTAGCCGATAAAGAAGCCATTATCTTAATTACTAATTGCAAGTGGGTCCCGTCCGTGCTCAAACAGTAAAATGTAATAAATGGGTTTTTTTGGCACCAAATGCAGATGCAGATTCTATTAACACTTTCAAATTTCATTTTTTTTTGGTTAAAAATTTATGTTTCTCAGTACGTTTTTTCGAAGCAATTAGCAATACATTAATTTTTCTGATTCAATTCAGAATCAGTCTTTTTATTGAAATTATCGGAACAAATATCGATCTAACTAATGTAGGTAATTTCAAGTAAATATCTCCCACCGTTACCAACTTATGACAGAATCGAGAATCAAAACTTTGGTTGAATTAATTGTAAGCGTATACGATAAAAACTAAAATAAAATTGCTTGTAATAGATACAAACTAAATCTTATAGTATATACAACGCTTACCGTTTGAATTTTTATAGGAATGGTCCGAAGGAACAGAATCAGTATTCAAAGGTGTTACCCGTTCGGCGTCCTTAAAGAAAGTGAATTAGCGCGCCTTTCTAAACACGGAGAGTCGCTAGAATTCCCGCGTTTAATTCCATTGGTCAAATGATGACACCAACATTACGTGACCAAATAGTGCACTCTCTACTTGATAATACACATTAAAAAGTGCGATAACTCATAGGGCGAGACATTGTAAAAATTAATATGTATAAAGCAATTTAAGTAAACTTGAAATTAAAATTCCTTAATATAAAAAATCATAATATGATCTTATACGTTTTACGCTAAAATTATAGGTTTCATTGTCCTTTTAAGAAAGATGTGTTTGAGATTAAGGATACTCTTTCAAAACGTACATCGACATTTAAGCCATTAATGCTGACGTCTTCACCAGTGCTGGTTAGTTTGTTCATGTTGGGTTCCCACATTTTTAGATATATTGTTCCTCTTTGGTCTGAAATGGTCGATACGTTTTTTGGAAATCTTAGTTTCCAAAATGTTTGTTATTTAAAATCATTTGATACATTGTATCTGAATATTTACAAAGATTACAGATTTTAATAAATTATTTTCGGTATATTGGAACAACAGTTTTTCACTAGTACACAATGATTTGTAGTGGTGGTTTAATAATTGGGAGGGGGTTGTTTTTATTTTTGTCAAAAGTATTTTTGATAAATTTAATAAATTACAGAGCAGAATAAATAATTATGACATATCCCTCCCCCCTTTAACTATAACCCTTGCCTTACATAAAGGTGATATGTAATATACATGTAATAAAAAATGATAGCTTTATATTTTTTTGGCAGTTAATAATGGTCTCGCCCTAGGGTCTGAACCCCTGACCCAGGGTATGAGTTTCACAAATTTTGTTAAGAGCTTCATAAACATCATGCATACATTTTTATCCTCACACATATGGGAGTAGAGAAAAAGATTTTAAAATATTTGGCTTTTTAATGCACATTTGGCCCTGCCTACAATGTCCCGATGGTGAGACGTTTAACACCAAGAACAGTAACAATTGGCCCTGTCCTTTTCAGCAACAAATTAAAAATGTGAACGGGCGACATAGGATGACGGACAAAGACCAATGGCAACAGGTCACCTGAGTGACTCAGGTGACCTAAAAATGATATCAATTTGTTTTCTATAAGGTGATAGTACAATAGGATAAAAGGGTTTTTAAAATTGCAATTATTTTTACAGTTTCTACTCAAAATATATAATAGGAGTGGCATGAAAATGTCCTCGTTTAGATGCTTCACAACAATTTGATAATTGCAGAAAAAAAGATGAAAATGTTCAAAAGTTGTTGACAATAATGGACAAATATGTCACATGAGTGAAATCAAATTGCAAAAAAAACCCCAGAATTATACATAGTTTGGCATCTATATCTATTTGAAGTCACGGTTCCAAAATGAAATAATTCAATCCAAAGTAACTGTTGCGAAAAGAATAATCATAAAAATCAAACATCAGTAGTTGGAATGTCCTCAAGTTTCTCTAGAATGCAAAGGTTTAACTTATTGATGCAAGTGTAAGAGGTAGGTAGAAATGAAGTTGCAGACAAGACAAAACATAAAGATGGGGGCAGTGCATATCCAAGTATTGGTTCCTCATCTGCTCCGGTAACAAACTGCAATATACGGTTTAATGTTACATTGCCTCTACGACCACCTGAAAAATGAAGTTGTAATGCATCAAAACTGCCATTTCTGAAAAGCAAAAATATTTTTAAAATGGATAAAACAGTGAGCAAGCTCAAATGCAAAATAAAAACAAGAGGCCCATGTGCCATATTGCTCAACTATACAAACTATGACATCATGCTGCTTATTGTGATGTAATATCGATCAGAAGAATTTTACACAATCGCTTATCTAGAGTTGTCTGTTCATGCCCGCGAAGAATTAACTGAATTTCTAAAACACCTATTCTTTTTAGAAGATTTGGTAACTCTAAATTTTGGTAACTCTAAATTTTGGAAACTTTAGTAATATACTTATTACAGGCATATTACTGGGCCCAATATTTTTGTGTTTCCTTTGATATGGTCCACAAATTCAAACCTATCTCTATGATGAAATAAAATCATCTTCAAATAAAATAAAATTGTCATATCTTTCTTCACTGCTTTTCTGCCATTCAAACACCATCAAAAAACTCTACAAAAATATGTGCGGCTTGAGTGTCTCCTAAATCAATACAGAGCACTTAATTATATTTTTTTCTTACTTACCCAATCAGGAAAGGTGGATTTCTAAAAAATGAAGGAATTAAAAATGTTTTTGGTGTGCTTGATACTGGTACGCACTAGTATATGATAGTTAAATTTGTTATTGAGGGAAAAAATCCGGATAACTTTCCTTTTTTTCTTGTTTTGGCCACTTTTTCTTAAATTTTCATTGTAATTGTTACATGATGCCCTAAATTAATATCTTTGCAATCTTGTTGAAAAAAGAAAACTGTTTAATTGTAAGTTCTATGTTTTAATAGGAAAGATCACACTGAAATCACCTCAATTAAGTCTGCACTAAATCCAGACAACTAGGACACACTTATTCTTGGAATCAAAACGTTAGCTGGCCACGACGAAAAAGACAACTCTTACAAGACTCCCTCACAACACTTAAAACTGGGACACAGCCTAAGCATACGCGCCAAAATCTTGAAGTTAAATGCAATAATCGAAAAGAATGATGCTAAATGAAAATTGCAGACATTTTTGCATATTGACATATTCAAGAAGCCGATGTATGTTCCTTTGGCAGAGGATGTAGTGCCTATCTAAAACCGTTTTATCCCTCAAAGAAAGCTTGGGTCGCGGAATAAATTACTCGCGCAAAATTAGGAAACAACAGTAAATTTTGTACAAGTATTTTCTAAACATTATGCCTTCCTCGGAATGACAATTTGTTCCCATTGAGTGCGTTCTACTTTGATTTTACAACAGCTCACTTCATTAAAGACTGGACTCTAGGAAACAAAGTTCTACAAAGTAAGGCGGTGTATGAGTCTCAGACTGGATATACAATATCTTTGAAGATAAAGAAAATGTCTTATCTTATTTGGTAAAAAAGATAACGTAGTTGCCATTACGGAAGACAGTGCGGCTAACTTGGCAGGAGATGCAAATTTGCAATGTCTTGCGGGTTATTTGCTTTGTCCAGAACATGAATGTTTCTGCTGGAAAGTTATACAAGGAGACAGCAGATGGATTGCTCGCATAAAACAAGTAATTTTATTAAAACATGTCCCCATGGCTGGAGTTGCTTTTTCTCTTTCCATAGAGCTGCTTCACATTAAGAAAGAGTACCTTGAAGTTTCAAAGTAATGTAAAATTTTTAACGAACGACGCAAACCGACACTTCGCACATTTCTGCTTCGAAAGTAAAGAAATCGCTATTCTAGAAATTTCCGAATATTTCTGCTAAGACTAAGATTAAAAACCCTCTCTTTCGATTATTTTTTGATTCCCTTCTACTCAACGCTGCTAAGCACATTTATGAGGTATCGCCGAATAGGAAAACTTCCGGTGTACGATCTACTACTGAAAAAAAGATTCGTGGGAGACTCCGTGCTTTCCCCTGGTGCATAACTGCAACATTTAAGCATTATTTATAACTCATACCTGCAATGTGTTGAGTTTTAAGTTTTCAAGATAAAAACTTTGTTTGCATACCTGTGTTAAATTACTGATAAGGAATTTTATCAAAAGATAACAGCTCTCTAGAGTAAGGACAGATTTCAGTTGAAAAATAAGGCAACCGGCGTGCAACAGAATTGAAACGAAATGTACGTTGTGCCTTCTTGCAGGGTTAAAAGGTAAACTGAAAGATCGGAATGTTTTTCCATGGACCAAATATGAGGTAGTACATTAGACCAGAAAATTATGACAGGCAATATGAATAAACAACGGAGTTGGTCTGAGTAGGTGAAGAATTGAGTTAAAATGGTGTAAAAGATTGTAAAATCCAAAAATTCAGATGATTTCCGGAATCTTTTGAGGAATTTTCGTTGATTATTAATTAGCGAAGCTTGATTAAGAAAAAATAAAAACAAATTGGTAATCTCCAAGTTCCAATGATGTTGAGAATATATTAAACAAAAGACAGTACTCTTCCGATTTATCGGTATTAAAGCTAAAAAATTCGAGTCTATTATTTTAATATAGTAGTATAGATTTGGTTAACTGAAAATTGTAAAAGTACCGTTGTAAACATTTATCAGTGTAAACAAGTATGATATTGATAAACTAAGTATGAAATCACCTTCAGTTATCAAAAAATATGACACAGTATAATGAATAACCAATCATAGGAATGATATTTTGACAACATTGTATGGGTTTTGGTCATTGTAATGTTTGAGTCATAACCATGACTGCAACAATCATCATCATTAGATTATCTTAAAATAAAAGAATTGCCTGCTTTAATGTCTTTACCGGTATTATAAGAGAAGTTAGGATCAAAACATGGAACATGTAATCACTTCAAAGCTTCTGTAAACAAAGAATGCTAAGATCAAAACATTTAACATGTAAACACTCCAAATCTTCGGTCAACAAAATAAACTTGCTAAACTACAAAAAACCCTGTAAATATGTACTTGCGTATCAGACATTTTAACAAAATTGGTTGCATGGTTAATTAATATTCAATCACTTTGGGACTACAACTTTCCTATATAATGGAAAAATATCTACATGTGAGGATTGAACATGAACATGCAGGTTTATAAGCAAATCGTTTATCTTTGAGGGTGAAAATATATATTGCGGAAAGCTGCAAACATAGGCATTTTTAAGAATAGTGCACGTACAATTTTTAAATAACTGAGACATTTTTAAGCACTAATACTGATTGAATGCTATTTTGGCAAAAACAAAATGATTGAATTTTGTCAGTAAATAAAAAATACAGTTCCATAAATTTAAGCAATGTTTTCCATTAAAAATATTGCTGCACCAATGTTATAAAAGTTGTTAATTATATGATAATAATATTGATTATATATAATTTTGACCGTGTTATTAAGAATGGTACTGATTCATAAAATCTGCATTGTAATATCTGAGGTCATATAAATGGTAAACAACAAGGATGAAAATTATGACAATATCGTATCTTAGCACAATTGCATAGTTTATATTATTTTCTTGGCACAATTTTTAGAAAATCAAGGTAGGAATACCTACTGGTAATGCTTTATAAATGTAAGCAGTGACAACACAAGCATCATTATAAAAAGTTGTGAAACTGAGTTGTAACAATAATATAAACTGTTGGTTGATGAGCATCTTCAAAACATAGAGCACCAAATGAGACAAAGAAAAACTAGATGTCAATAAAAAAAAAAACTATTTTGTGTGACTTTAATGTTAAAATGGCAAAGGTTTTTTAATGTGAAGATGCCTATTGCACGATCATTCACTGGTCTTACTTTTCATTTTCATTCTGTCAAATGGTTTTAATAAAATACTAAGTTTCAGGAATTTTTTGTACCATACACCTATTCCAATTACTTTCAATGTAACTACATATGCAAAATCCAATGAAAAATTATATATACATATCAAGTAAAACTGATCAATAAAAATGCGGCTCCCTCAATATGTTAATATAATGGCAAAAATATTTACAAGGGGTGGAGATTTGTTGTTGTTACAATGATAGCAATGTAAACAATGTCACACTTACAATAATTAAACAAACCTGAATAGTAAATCACCTGAACACTGTAACTTAATAGAGGTCATGCATCTAATTCAAGTACATTTTTATTTTTCTTCTTACTATTCATGCAATGTTCATTTTACCAGAAAATGGGAATGCATTTCAAAATATTGAATTCAATATGACCTGTTTGAGTTCCTAATCCTAGTTTAAGTAAAATTTCTACATTTTAATTATATCTCACACATGCAAATTAGAATGAAAGATTTTTAAGTTTACCAGGTATTTTAACTTTACATACTAGGCAGACAAATATTAGTAACATATTGAAGCAATTCTGTTCCGATGAGAGAATTTCCCTTACAAAAATTGAATAGCGATGTTTTTGTTGTCCTTTGATGTCGTTTATACAGTTAAAGTTTGATTACATTTGTTAAGGAGGTGCTGCTCAATTTTGCAATTGTCTATTTGTGGTAGTGCAGACTCCACCATTTCTAATGGAGCAGTTACTATGTTGCCATTTTCCAGAAGGAATGTAACTTCTTGTCCCTCAATGCACACTGATATTGCGTTATGCGACAATATTTCTGGAGGACATTCTGACTTCTGCAAAAGAAATGTCTAATTCAATAATAATTTATATTACATGTAAACTTCACCACTTTGTTTTCATTGCATATGGAATATTAGTTTAATTACAGTACATGTATAACATATTTTTTTCCCATTTTTAATCAATGAATGCAAGCAACATTTTCATTAAGTTGGACTTTTTAATAAACTGTTTACTTTTCAAATTTTTCTAAAATCAATGTTAGAATAAAATAAATGTATTTGATTTGATTTTACAGACAACAAAATAGATGGGTTCAGTCTTTTATACCTAATGGAAGAGGATATATTAAGGATGCTTCCAAGAAAGGGTGGTCCTGCGCGGAAATTTTACAGAACATTAAAAAGGAGCAGCAAAAATCCAATGAACCTGAGGCGTCAAGGGACCACATTCAGGAAGACACTACGTCCAAAAATAGGAATACAGAGGAATTGTTGTAGATGAAGTCACAACGGATCGAGAACAAAACACTACAAACCAATGCTCTGAATATAGAGGAATAATAGTCGAAGAGGTGGAAACTCAAGCCCCTGAAGAAAAATCAACACATGACGCCAGTATTCAAGGCCATGTAAAACTAACTTAGTTTAATAAGTTTATTTTTTTTTAAATATCATAGTTATTAAACATATTTAAGTTTTAAAAAGAAATGGAAGTGTATTTAATGTTGACCTTATTTCAGGATTATACTGATGTATCTTCCTTCATCCCTACTTACTCTCATCTGATCAAGGAACTTCTAAGTAAAGAAGAGATCTTTAATGAATGGGACAAATTTGATAAGGAAACTGCATTTTTTTTATCTTGTCTAGTCCTGCTAAGTTTGAAAGTAGGGGAATGTATGCAGACTTCGTCAGGATGATGTACCAGCGCTATCCTTGCATTGGACAGAAGGCTTTTGGTGATCCATGGGTAATTCATATTTATTGATGTGATGCATCAAATTTTTTGCACATTTTTTAAAAATCCTTATATATATATATATATAATGTAATAAAATTTAATACTTTATTCAGAATCTAAAAGATCCGTTTCTTGACGTTTAATGTTTTTATTTTCCATCTGATAATTTGATAAGACATACATAGAACAAGTCGTGTTTCTTGATTGAAGCACTATTGGAACTTTTCTGGTATCCTTTTTAATTTCTTAATGAGGGGTACTAAGGCCAAAAAAAATTTCTTCTAGCCCTGGGCGCCGCCATCTTGGCAGCCATTTTGTTTTTCAAAAGTTAGTTCGATCATTGATTGATCGGTACTTATCGATGTCTGTTGCCCCTAAACTCGATTAAATAAGTTCCAGTGTTTTAATAGAAGGTAATTCGAATTAAAAGAAATTAAAAAGGAAACCAGATAATTTTCGATAGTGCTTCAATCAAGAAACACGACTTGTTCTATGTATGTCTTATCAAATTATCAGATGGAAAATAAAAACATTAAGGTCAATGAACTGATCTTTTAGATACCGAATAAAGTATTTAATTTTATTTCAGCGGCATTCATATGAATTAAATTGATGAACAATGAAAGAAGAAATTTTAAAAAATTCGGAATCACGCTACTCTCTTCGGCTATTTCGGAAGACAAAACTCGAACGTTTTACGTCTGAAATATGACGTCATAATGTAGACTGAGCACGCGACGTTTAGTTTAACTTTGACGAATGATTTGAGTAGGCAACCATGCTGGCGGATCCTATTAAATAGATTTTATTATATACAAAAATCAAACTGCACTGTGTTAAATCTGCGCTCGGTCCAACGGTATGAATGAATGTAACCAGGAAAACCAAGACAAATAATGGTATGAACTATTCTTCAGGATTGAAATATAGTGACTTTGTGTGTATTGTTAAATTGATAATAGTTGACAACATCGGACCTATCTCAATATTATTTATAATACTGTATAACAGAATCCATTTCACCATACTACTAAATAAAAATGTTATAAAATACTGAGATTCTGATTGTTCACTAGCCTAAATACATAACTAGCCTAACATCTGTCAGTACAATATATGCATTTTTAGCTATAAATAAGCATAAAGTAATAAAGTCTCTCGATTCAGGTATACGCATGTACATTTACATGTACAAAACAAAATAATGATTTCAATAGCAGCGCACACTCACTTCCTATGCATCAAATATGACACTTTTTTTTTAAATTGTGTCCGACTTTCTACGGTGTAACACACCGTTATTGGCCTTGCTTTTATTTATGGCTTCTCTACATTCATACATTCCTGGACATTTTTTTCCAGAAAACTTTTAAAGTAGAGCTTAATTTCTCGGATCTCTTCTTCCGTCCACTTAAGTCTTTCTGCTGTGAATTGCCAAGGTAAAATAAATATTCTTTAAATTTCCAATTATAAAGTCTCCAACTTCAGGTTCAAAGTTAGTTAATTACAAACAAGAGGCCCAAAGGCCACATTGCTCACCTGTGTAACATTGCGAATAACTCTAATCATCAAGCACTAGCATTTACAGTCGAGTCTTGTTAAGTCTAACATATGAACATTGAATCTATGTGCAGTGTCAATCTATTTGTTTCAGCTGCAAAGTGTCACGTGACCGATTCATGTGACGTCTAAAACAGAATTGTTTACTGTAACCATTTCCGGAAAACGTCGAGCGCATGATCGAGTTAAGAAAGTAATGGCAAACGTCAACAAATGTCAATCGAAAAGTTCAACTTCTGACCAGCCAAGAGTGAAAGGGAAATTTGTTTAAAAAAAGGTACAGAAAGCAGATCAAACCGTTTAAAATATTTAAATAAAGTTAATTATGACCTGAGTAAAACCAGAGAAACAGAGCACTCGTATTCACGCGAAGCAGACGATTGCTATAATACACAAACATCTGATCATGATGTTTACTACAATGCGGACATTGCGCTCGTGGAGACAGTGGCAGAAGACAGTGACATTTCATGGAGGGACGGGAGGAGGATAGTTGAACTGAAGCATATAGCTGACCAGATGTTTTGCGTCAAGTGTTCTCAACATCTTCATCTGTTTCATATCGTAGAGGAAAAGATCAGTGGCCTAGGAAGCTTCCTACATATTCAGTGCCCCATTGCTTTACATTAACACCGTAACCACCGGCAAAAGAAACGAGAAGGGTGTATTTGACATGAATAATAAAGCCACTGTATGTAAGTTTGATAATTTACAATCACAACTATCTGTAAAACCATGCAACCCACGAAGTCAGACACTGCTAAATTTATAAATGAAAATCCGATTTATTGAAATGTTTACAATACATATTACAATTTCAGTTATTGAGTTATCACTCAGTCATGAACAGATGAATGTAAAAAAGATGAAAAACAATCATGCATTGTACCACTGTGTAATGACACCCCTTCATTCTCATAGCAGACACATATACAATCTGGAGCAATACATGTAAATGACAAAAACTGCAGAACCATTTTTGTTGGCATTCAAGCAAGATTCATTTGGTCTGAGAAAGTGAAAGATTATGATTTTTTTTTTTTACATCAAACACAGCAAAGATTCATGTATATTAAGTATTAATATTTATTGGTATATATAACATTTATATATGAATGAATGTGTGCAATCCATTTGACTTGTTTGAAAGATACATACATTACTGTTGGGGTTCTTGCATCTTATTAGTTGCCATGCACACATATTTGCTGCCAAGGGGTCATGCCACTGATATTAATATTCGTTATTTAATCTTAACCTCCGTAATAAACTAAGGTTAATTTAAAGCTGACATGAATTCATTAAAGCATTCGGTCGCCATATTAGTTTTAATCGCTCCTCTACTGCCACTGGGGTATATATACCGGTTGAGAAAGTTACGGTCGATTGCTTTCCGATCGAGCCATTCAGGTTGCACGGACTTCTAAATGCATGAACTACACATGGTAGTAAAATGTTGTAATAAAGATTATAAAAAATAACAATCAATGAAACACAAAATATATAGATTGTTTGAAAGGATTTCCGAGGTATCCGTATTATTTTGCACAGACAGTGTTGCATTACTTCGCATGCACATCGAACACGTGTGTTGTTCATACAGAATGCGTAGCGTCTGCATCTTCTTGAAAAAACCCGGCGGTACTACATCCAACACAGTAGATAAATGATCGTAAATCGAAGAAAATAACAGCGTAACTTCGTTTCTATCCGTTCCTACAAAAACGCACCGTTTCTAAAATCCATGCGATAATTCACATTGCTCGATCTGCCACAGTGTGTAGTTTGCGCATGTGCGATGTTATAATATACACAGGAAAACGGTCTACAATTATCAGCGAAGTTTTGAAGTATCTGTGCCTAGCTGGATTTCTGTCTGTCTTGTTTCACCGTTTATTGGATATATCTTGCCAGTGCAGTGGTTGTCATATTTTTCTTCAAAACGCGTTTCTCCATGTCTTTTAGTCCAAGGTAACGTGTTCGGGTGTACGAAATTCCTGAATGCGGTGAAGCATGAATAGTGCTTTCGGCCTTATATAGGGGGTGTGTAGCGATGAGCAGAACAATAGAAATCGACAACTAATATGGCAGTAGATGGTGATAAAAGGGAAATAATGCGTATTTATGAACTCATGTCAGCTTTAAGGACCATTTTTAAAAATATATTTGTTCTCATAAAAATCAGTAAATAAATATTTCACTAGCTCTTCTTTTTTTAGCCATGATTCACTCTGGAATGGGACCAACCCACTTTGTTTAGCTGCATGCAATATTCCACCACCAAACCAATCAACAATCATTAGGCGAAAAAATGAAATGTCCAAATCCTTATTAAGTCGGGGTTAAAATTGATTTAGATTGTAATATTTTGGTTTTTATAATTAAGAAATCTTAGAATTATATAAATACTAGCAGTCACAGTGGTTTTTTGAATGTTTCCTGAATACCAATTTTCGTGGATTTCATTGTTAAGTTTATTCATGAAATTAAATGTGATTTTCACTTTATCCCCTAAAAATTGTAGCTGCAGGTCTGTACTCCCGGTCTGAAAAAAATCAAATGGATGACCTTGGATTTACCTATTCTATAAAGAAGATTCAGCCTAAAACAAAACATAAAAAATCAAGACACATTGGTGCACCCACCAAATTTATGGGCCGTACAAAATTCCAGGAGTAGGATTGCTTCTATCGAGTAAGGTTTCTAAAAACTATGATTAGACAATATCAAGTGTCCATAAACCTTTCAATCTTCAGTAGCTATTGATGACAAAGATCATGTCCATAATGGAAAATTCTCTGTAAATTGAGTGGATTAATTTTTAAGAGCAGTATGGCATCAACTTTAACTTCTGTGACATCAAAATGGTCTACAAGTTATTCAGCTCCGTGGATGTTGCAACTTCGATGAATATTTTCTAGATCTTTTGAAGATTAAAACAAGAGTTTACAAAAAAACACCCCAAAAACCAGACACATACTCAGAGATATCAAGATAGAAACGGCCTTTATCATTCACAGACTTATATTCCTTTAACAACAACTCAAGATTTTCTTTATCATACTTGGAAAATCTACAATAGAATTTAGTATTTCCAATTTTTCATGCATGTTTTCTAATTAAGCAAACCAATTAAATATACATTTCATTGAATACATATAAATTAAAGTTTTATATAAATTTTCTGAATTATATACAATTCTGAATATACATGACCTAACCTTGTTTGATTTTTGTAGGAATCCATCACAAATCTGATGTCCTTATCTAATGGATAGAAGCGTCTATTCTGGGTAGATGTCTCTCCAAGATCTTTAGTACTAAAGTTCTAAATGTGACGCTTCATTTAAGCCACTTTTATTCACCCTTATCCATTAGACATTGTATTTTCTTTTTAATTATAATCACCTCATAATAGTCATGTTCAAAGAATGAGTCCGTATTACGTAAATAAATACATCAATGCTAAATAAAACAAGCATAAATAGCGGAAAGAACTCTGCACAAACCATATACTAAACACAGACGTCATGTTCGTGAAATAACAAGAATGTATAATTATTAATATGAGAAATAATGAGCAACATTCGTTAATGTATCTTTTAAGCTTCAATAAAAACATTACCCCCTTTTGTGCTATTAAAGAAGCTTGCTATTTCTTCACTCGTCTCATATATCAACTCCTGAAACTCTCTTTGGCTAGTTTTTTGGTCTCACTTTGATTTGAACTCTGAAATTAGTAATAAGCAACTAGAGCACAGCTCGTGGCAAAACGACGAGTAAGTCTTCCGTTGTTGCTGGATGTTGAAAATATATATGATATGGTGTCAAACGACTATAATGACTAAACATTCAGTTCTGCTTTTGTTATAAAAACGTGTTGTGATTGAAAGCCAGTGTATAAAACGTGTTTTGCAAAAGACATGAAGAAAATGTTTTAGGAAAACTATTTATCGAACACAGTTTCTGTAATCGTTTCAATATTTCTTTAAACAATGAGATGTTTATTGGCGAGTTAAATTTTCGTTAAAACAGTATGTACTCATGATTCAGGACAGGAATTGTATTTTTTTAAACACCGAACCCGCCTACAAAACACATAACCTTTTCTCTAAGATTACTTCTTTATCTAAATCTTCCAAAATTTTTGAAGACTACGTGTAAGTTTAGAATTCCCGATTTTCGATAGTCAAATCATGCAAGAGTTATCCTTTGTGAGTGCAGGTATTGTTTACTTCCGGTTATAAACAATAACATGGGGAAAAATTACTGTGCCGTTAAAGACTGTCACAATGTCTCTGGGCGTATTGGTAGATTTGGTAAATCGGTAAAACTGCATGAATTACCAAAGAAACAACACCTTCGCACTGCGTGGCTTAGAGCTATAAGCCGTAAACACTTTAATCCCAAGCGAACTCGGGGAAGAATTTCTCTCAGTAAATTAGAGGCACATATAAATCGCCGCCACCTTACATGTTATAAAAACGCACTTTCCTCAACAAATCAGGACCCTCTCCCTTGCCTCCCCCTCTCTCTTTCTCTCTCTCTCTCTCCCCGAAAGCTTATTGATGATGAACTTTTTTCATTGGAGGCACGTACAAATCGCCGCCACCTTACAAGTTATAAAAAACGCACTTTCTTCAACAAATCAGACCCACTTCCGTGCCTCTCCCCTCTCTCTCTCCGAATGCTTATTGATTATGAACTTTTTCATTGAATTCAGGTGTGTTCTGACCACTTCCCTGAAGGAAATGGAAGGACTTGGAACAATCAAGTTCCAACCCTTTTCCTTCCTCACAAGACAGTGAAATCATTTAAAGTAAGACTGTCAACGAACAGTAATAAGATGAACATAGAAAGCCCAGCCCAGGCAGTAGATGTTAATGACCACAAGTGAGTTCTGTAACACTTTGTATCATAATAACATGTTATACTTTATCATGTATATAAAAAAATATTCTATTTAAAAAATCAAGTACACATATTTGTAACCATTACAACCTGAATTAACATTTTAACAGTGTTATTTAATTATATTTATTATTTATTATAAAAGTCAGATAATGAGCATAACTATATATGCAACTAGACACGATCTCGTTGCGAGCAACGAATGGGTCTTCCGTCCGATTTTTGAATAGATTAGATTAAACTTATCACTTCAAAGATAAAATCGTAGATCTAAGCGAAAAATAGTAAAAAAGATTGCGGCAATCGGGGCTTGAACCCGGCTCATCTGGGCCATGTCCACGACTCTTTCGACTGAGCTACTCAGACTCTCGCTTCAGAATTTTGACGCTTAATTTCTCGAGAATGCCTGAATTACCCGAAAGCACCTTGTTGCGAGCAACAAGTGGGTCTTTCGTTTGATTTTGAATTGATAGGGTTCAATTAAACTGTTGACATTTGGTACGATTTACTATCATATTAACTTCCTTTTAAACTAATTTTACAACCTACACTGCGAAATGCAGATTTCCGTAAAACGTCATTTTTAAACTTCAATATCTCCGCAATGCGTTGTCTGATTTTAAAACGGTTTTTAGTTTTGTATTCAGTACTAAAATGTCAACAAAACGCATATGCTTTAAAATTCCAAAAATCGAAATATTAGAATCACTTCCGGTGACGACCGGAAGTGACGGACGACCTGCTCATATTCAAATTTGATAAGTTTAAAACATATTCTGATGGGAAAAAAATGTAGATTATTTGATTTAAAATATTTTTAAAACACAATTTTCCAAAAATGCTGTTTGGGCGGACCAGAAGTGACGGACGATCGTAGTTTTACCTGATCGGCCCTAGAAATTTAAAAATCTATCATTCCTGAAACTTTCAATTTTCTATCTTTAATCGTTTTTGCGAAAAAGGGAGGACAAGATCACTTTTTACAAAGAGAAAAACGAATATAACGGCCGACCGGAAGTGACGTCATCAACAAAAATGTACATGATAAAAGACCTTGATATTTTGTATTATTCGTGAAATTTTCATAAAAATCCATTGTAGCATATTTGAGATATTTGAGTGTTAAGAAAAATGTTAAGAAAAAAAAGAATGATAATAGTGAAAAATAGAGAAAAAGAAACCTAACAAAAACAATAGGGTCTTCCGTTGGATACGGAAGACCCTAATTATTCTGAGAATGTCAGAAATATGATCCTTTGACTATGGTAGTTGAAAAGTTTACACAAAATCAAGTGTTTGCTACTATTGGACAAAATTGAATTGTAAATTTAAACATTAATAATCTTATTTTTTCAGTTATTCTGTACATCAAATAGTGCAAGGACCATCCCCCCCCCAACATCGAAATTTAGATATCGATCCTACTGATAGCAAAGCTAGCAAGGATATTCTGCCATCCTCTTTGGACAACTTCTCGAACTGTGAACTCCCAGGGATAACCATTGACGATATTAAGGACAATAATGACAAAATGTTGTTTTATACTGGACTCCCTGATTATGGCACATACAAAGCATTATTTGAAAGCCTAATACAACAAGGAGCAGACAAGCTTGTGTTGGATTCTTCAGCTATGAAAACAGAAACTGATGCAAAGAAAGGGGGAGCCAAAAGGAAGCTTAGAATTGAGGATATGCTGCACTGCTTTTAGACAAATCCTTGGCATTCCCTCTTCAACATTTTACGCAGTCCGAAAAATGTTTTTGAGTACGTATAAAAAAGTTGTTTTTTATGAAATGCATGGTTTTTAATTAAATTGATCTCCCTTAATGGTTGGTGTTTTGTTGTTGTTGTTTTTATTGTTGTCTTATTAGATATTCGAGGACATACATGGTCCCATATACACAGCTCCGGATCAGGGATGGGGTTGATTACTTTCAAAAGTAATCGATTAAATTACAATTACTTTGGGTTTTAAAAGTAATCGATTACAGGCTAATTACATCCATTTTTAAAAGTAATTGATTACATTAGATTACTTTTCCTCATTGTAATCATGATTACTTGTGATTACTTTAGATTACATTATTTGTTTTTCAGTTTTTTTTCATAGTTTAAATGTTTCATTTAAAAAAACAGTGCATTTTTTGACAGGACTCTTTATTCTGGTATCAATGTACAAATGTAATTTGTTGCATTATTTACTATTTGAAGTAGTTTTTGCATTCTCCGATATGTATGCAGAACAGTATCTACATTTGGCTTTCACAATACCCGATGATGGTTGATCATCAGAAAACTCAAAATGTTGTACAGCAGACTTCTTTCTCTAAACAAAGTCTAACTAAAAGTGACCCTTTAAATAATTTTCCCAATTAAATAAGCACAGTATGTGGACTGTTTTCTAATGCGCCTAAAAGCAAGGACTGTTGAATAGCAAACTCATTGTATCATGACTGGACATGAATTTAAACATGCCCAGGGGAAATAAAGGAATACTGACCAACTTTAAAACTGAACCTTATTCACTAAATATAAGATCCAATGAATAATGATTTCAACCTATTGAATTTTGCCATTGTAATCATAAAAGTAATCAAAAATTAATCATGATTACAGGACTTTTTCACAGAGTAATCGATTAAATTACGATTACTTGTAATCAGAAAAATGGATGATTACTGATTACTCATGATTACTCAGCAACCTGTAATCGATTACAGCTGATTACGATTACTGATTATGATTACCCCATCCCTGCTCCGGATGTAATCATATCTATCAAAAAAATTTCACAGCATCACCAATTCAAAAATTAATATGTTGTGTTTCATGTTTACACATATTAGTTAATAATTTAATTCTGGTTGTAACGCAGCATTTAATTGGATAGAAAAATTTTGCTAAATTTGTATAACATGACTGCGTTTTACAAAAACACTTACGACAAAGTCATGAACGCAGTTCGCAACTCAAAACTTAGAATTCATATTTGGGGTCCGAAATTTTCAGGGGCATCTACTAGTGGTATTTCACTACCACTGTGAAAATATGGTGATGCAGTTATTAATGGTTTTTGAGATTCGGGCTTATCACTATTCAATTGTTTAAGCCCGATTCACAAAAACCATTGAAAAGTGCATCACCATATTTTTACAATGGTAGTGAAAAACCACTAGTAGATGCCCCTGAAAATTTCGGGCCCCAAATATGAATTCTAAAGAACATGGGTGGATAAGGCTTATAAAGTGCCCATACACGGTCGGACAAGTTACTGAAAATTAAAATATCAATAAATCTGATTTTTGTTTTGAAAAATTATTTAAAACAATATATATAGATTTAACATATAATTGATTTGTAACCTAAAAATATGTTCAATACTTGGAATATGTTGACTCAAACAGGCGTATACGTATCAAAACCTGCAAATAGTGTCATTTCTTAGACCTCCAGGGCATTTTCTATCATAGAGTGGGTTTATGCTCCATATTTTTCTCATAGTCTAAATAAAGTCTAATGGAAAGCAAACAGATTTCAATCAACAGAAACGTGGAGAGATGACCCACGATACTTTAAAATATAATTCTTGTATTCCAACAATTGAACGTTTTGAAAAAAATAATACAAGTCCGTAAATTCGTGGCCAAAGTCACACATAGTATTTAAACAACCTACTCTCTTGTGTCTGAAATGGCTCAGTGGTTAGAGCACCTGACATAAACTAATCTTATAAATCTAGGGTTTTATATATTTAAAACTGAATATAGTTAGAAATTGCACTTTTGCAAACTTGTATAATGATATATTTGAATGGATTTAATTGGGAAAAAATAAATTCAAAATTGTTTTTTCACGACAGAATCGAATTGACAGAATGTTCGCTATCTTATCCCCCCATCTTCTTTTGAATTGCGAACTGCTTTCTAGAACACAGTTCACTATTCAATTGCGAAAAGGCCAAAATTTCAAAAACCAGAGAAGACCACCTCACCAAATGTTCATGGTGGCAGTGGTATACCACCAGTAAATGCCCCTGAAAATTTCGAGCCCCAAATATGAATTTTAAATTTTGAATTGCAAACTGCGTTCTAGAACGCAGTTCACTTTTCAATCGCATATAAGCCCGATTCACAAAAACCATTGATAACTGCATCACCATATTTTCACAGTGGTAGTGAAATACCACTAGTAGATGCCCCTGAAAATTTCGGACCCCAAATATGAATTATAAATTTTGAAAAATATTTCTCTACCTACTTTATTGAAATAGAACAATGCTTCCATCATGCTTGTGACTCCCAAATAAATTCAAGTAATAATCGAAATGAATGACTTTCACTCGTCACTTACACAAACATTAATTTACATAACACTTTTCTAGATAAACAAAGATTAATAATCAACAGGAAGGAGAGACAAAGGATGACAAAATCAAAGTTGGCTGTCGAGTGGTTGAAATATTACGCAACCAGCTTCGGGGAGAAATTACCAAACACTTGTCAGATACATTTGCCCCCATGTTCAACCAAATTACATGTGTATGAAAGGATGGTATCAGAATCTCAAGTGGATTTTCCTGAACCTATTTCATATTCTCATTTCTTGAGATTGTGGAGGGAAGAGGCTTCATATATAGCCATTCCCAAGGTATACAGCATAGCATAACATAAACTCATATTAACTTCTCTAATCAAGATTACATGTACATGCAAACAATCTTTCATTAGATTGAAAAAGCTTTCTATTAAATGGAAAAGATAAAGATTTTTATATACAAAATACAATATATTAGTAGTGCCAGCAAAAAGACTGAAAATATCAAAATTTTAACAGACGACCCAGAAAGACAAAAATATCAATAGTTAAAAATGCTGTATATTATGTTTTAGCACAACAGATTTTCGAAATGCGACACAAGTACTTTAATAAAGACTAAACTAGGAGAAACACGAGATCCTGCAAAGAGAGCAATTCTGATTGAAAAAAGAGAAAAACATCTTCGATTACAAAAGTAAGACGAGCATCATTATCATACACGAACATTACACATGTAAATAAATGTATGATAAAAAATTCTTTCATAATTTCATTTTACATGATATAAGACTGTAATTATACTTTAGAAAAACAGAGGAAAAAAATAGCATTGGCATTAATTTTTAGCTCACCTGAGCTGAAAGCTCAAGTGAGCTTTTCTGATCTCATTTTGTCCGTCGTTCGTCTGTCTGTATGTCCGTTTTAACCTTTTCACAATTTCAACATCTTCCTCAGGTGGGATAAATTCAACGGGGGGGGGGGGGGGGGGTGGGGGTGCAATTTGTTTACATAGGATTATATAGAGAAAAACTTTAAAATCTTCTAAAGCCAATAGCCTATAAAAGCTGTAACTTTAGTGAAAGCAATTTTAGATAGTGTAGAATCGAAGGGTTTATTTACCAGGCTCCGTCGTCACCAACTTTCCTCAAGTCAACACTCGCCTCAAATTTTTCTCCCCCAGACCAACCAGCATCCGAACCTCTGATGTGTACAACATCACAGAATGGCTGACCCCACACATTAATACAATAAAGAATCACTCTCGACCCCATGGCTTTAAGATAACATCGGACGAGTCTGGCAAGGCTAGACTCTTTTGGAAAGAATGGTCCACGGACAAGGTGACAATTCATTGAATATGTCACTCTTAACGTTTTAACTGGGTGGGAGGTGGAGGGGTTTTGAAAATTAAAGATAAATAATATTAAATTTTGGGATTGTCCATAATCCTTTTATTCCCTAGAATATAAGACTTTTTCATAATTGTAATTTAACATGTTTTAGATATGGAATGAGACTACTGAATACATCCTTAAATCTGATGTGGAGGGTGAACCTGACATCGTTGTCCCCTCCTTTGACGGAATACATGACAATATCGACAGACTTGAAAACGATGTCAAGACCAGTACAAGAGTTTCGCAAAGGAGGAGGACAAGAATGGTGGAATTGCTTTTTCCGAAATTATGATGCCAATGGTAATTAGACTGCCAATTGCAATCAAAATTAAGAATTAAAATTATGATTACTTTTTTACAAGTGAACTTTTTGTTATTCTAGACACCAATCCATCATGGCCATTAGAGGACCTTGCTGCAGAAAAACGAAGTAAGCTGAAATTTTACATTGATATTAGATATATTTAGTTTAAATTTGTGCTGCAAATTAGATTTACACTTGTAATTGAAAACCTATTTTACTTGCCTTTTTTGTTTTCATTTGAAAAACAAATAAATTTAAAAACTGATCTTACATTACAGAGAAACACTCACATGCAAGTGAAGAAGAGTTAGGGGATCCCTTCACATTTCATTTACAAGAAGAAACCCCCATATTGCCAGTAAGTTTATTTGTTAAGAACCTAATATTTATTTATTATTCATGATAATTGCTAAAATTCATTTTAGATTTTTCTAAAAAAAAATGTTTTGTTAACATAGGTTATATCGGCAAAGGCAGTTCCGCTTCAAAACCCAGGGCTGTCAGAAATGACGACTTTGTCCTGGTGGACATACCGAAATATGCCGGCGAGTGGCCCCAGCTGTGTCAAGTAATCAATGTGGCTGGAGACCAATTCACAGTATATTGGTATAGAGGTTCAAGAACTACCGCCTGGACTCCATGCAAGAGAAGAATTCAAGGAACCCGAGGAAAGCAAGAGGCATAGACAGAGAAAATTAACAAACAACAGATATGGTCCTCAGCTTTCAAACTTACACCTTCGGGACATATTCCCAAAAAGATAAGAGACGAACTAGAGTCGTATGAACATTATTAATACATGTTCATGTATCATCCGTAGTTGTATACATATTATTGTATATTAATATTTCATAAATATCAGAAGTGTTTCTATCGGGGGCAGAAATTTGACCATTCCATGTACATATTATATTGTGTAGTAATATTTCATAAACTATATCAGGAGTGTTTCTATCGGGGGCGGAAATGTGGCCGCTCCATGTACATATTACATTGTGTAGAAATAATTCATTAATTATATCAGGAGTGTTTCTATCGGGGGCGGAAATTTGACCATTCCATATACATATTATATTGTGTAGTAATATTTCATAAATTATATCAGGAGTGTTTCTATCAGGGGCGGAAATTTGACCACTCCATGTACATATTGTGTAGTAATATTTCATAAATTATATCTGGAGTGTTTCTATCGGGGGCGGAAATTTGGCCGCTCCATGAACATATTACATGTGTAGTAATATTTCATAAATTATATCAGGAGTGTTTCTTTTTGGGGGCGGAAATGTGATCACTCCATGTACTGTTTGTAAAATTGTTTAGTAATATTTCATAAATTATATCAGGAGTGTTTCAATCGGGGGCGGAAATGGCACCGCTCCATATAATATAGTAAAGTTTATCATATAAAATGATATAACAATGTAAAATAAATTGGTGTTAAATATTTTATTGGATTTTAAACAGAAGTGTATAAAAAAATCACATTACGTATAAATGTAAAACATCTGCGTTTGATTTATAAACATATACATGTATACGCATTCTATTCTGATGTTCAAAAAGTGTTTGTCTTAAACACGAGTGTTCAAATACCATTAATCAGCAATTACATGTTGATGAGTATTGATTCTACTGGAGGCAGTTGCTAATTTTGTTCTACAAAACTAAAAAAAACCTGACACAATCTTAGATATTTATAGCAGAGAATAAATATGCATACCCAAACAAGAAGTTCACTCAAGATGGTATAAAAAACGGTGACCATTACAATTATTGAGTATCCTACCCCTTTTTTAACCATGATTATCATTTTCTACTTGTAAAAAAAAATTGGATATCGGCAGGGCCTCTGGCATTTATTCTTAAAGACCGAGCTGCTGACGTTATTTTGGAACAAACCATATGATTTCTATTCATTCAGAAATTATAATTAAGGTCATGTGCTATAATTGTAAATGAGGTGTGCACACACACACACACAGAGAGAGAGAGAGAGAGAGAGAGAGAGGAGAGAGAGAGAGAGATTATATTAACATTCAATTTGTTATATTTACATTACACATTTATTCTGACGCGCGTGACTGAATTTGAAAGCATACACCGCTACATCTTTCATAAAATAATGATTCAATGCATCAGGCCACACCAATTTAATTTTTTGTGCGTCGGACATCCAATAAAAAAAAATAGCGGCGGACGAGCTATTAAATAATCACTGATTAAATTATATTTTTAATTTAGTTATATTTATAAATTAATTTTTATTATAGTCAAAATGTTATAGAAAACATCTTAATGTTGATCTGTTTAAAAGAGCAAAAAAAAAAAAATAATAATTGACACACGCATATATATATATATATATATATATATATATATATATATATATATATATATATATATATTATTATATAGACTACGTGTAAATATTACACTGCAACGTTCTGTACTGATCTCCCTTACTTAATATGACGTCATAATCACGGTGCTTGCATCACCAGCCAAACGACACCCCTTCAATTTGGTGCAATACTATATAGTAGCGTAAAAATGTCTTGGAGTTTCTTAGAGGAAAATGAGAGTGTATTCGTGATATTAAATGATCGGAAGGTTGTAGATTTAGACAGTGGGGAAGAGTATGGACCCGTGGAGACAATTGACCATGGATGAGTTGTGGGTGAGTTTTTTTATTCAATCATCATTGCCATCTTTTGCATAATATGCACTAACGCAAATTTTTGATATCAATAAATAAAATCAACATTTAAAAGACAAAAGGGTAAAAATTGACATAAGCGTCGAAACCGGGGGGGGGGGGGGGGCTTAGCCATCTCCCCCCCCCCCCCCCCCCGCCACTTTTTTTGCAACGTTATAGACCTAGCCGCCAGGATTAGAAATTTCGTGATTCTGGGAATTAGCGGTGTTTTTTTTCTGTTTTGCTTGTAAAGATTCCTGATGATTAGTCTAGCACCCCCCTCCCCGTTTCCAATTTGCCTCCGACGGCACTGCTTGAAAATTAATTTCATCATATAGGCATGAGATATTTGCATACGTGTACATCCTCTCTCTCTCTCTCTCTCTCTCTCTCTCTCTCTCTCTCTCTCTCTCTCATATATTTTAGGGAAGTAAACAAGTGGAGTTTTCACACTTAGAAATAATCATATAGCCTATATAAACACTACGAAATGGTTTGGTTTCCATTGGATTTCCGGTATTGAATCACCTAACAAATTTGTCCACAATATGTAGACAGTCCCCTGATCCTGTTGCTTTTCACTTGTAAAAGGGAAAAATATTCTATTTAATTCTTTCCTAACAGTTTGCCCTCCATACAAAGGATAAACAGATCTTACTGGTCTGTTTAAAACGTTGGCAAGAGCTGCCATCTGCCATGCTCCCATGTAAGTGCCTGATTTTCGGATAGAAAAGACTTCTTTTTCAAAGATTCTTTGTACTGCTAGGTCTGTTAAGTTCTCTCCACTGAAGAATTCAGAGAACATTGCAAATGTACGCGCATCATTTGTGGACTTCTGTCTGTCATTTCTAATAAAGTCTGCATTCAGATAAATTTCCTTATATTTCACCAAGTGTAACACAATTCTTGCTCGAATATCTAAATGTTTATTCTCCGTTCCATATGCAAAAAGGCTACCACATCTAGGAAGGCAGTTTCCATCTCCATATATTAGACATGGGAAAAGATTCTCCAGGCCATCATCGTTTGGTACAAGTGACATCGATGCCTTATCAACAGTTCTCTTGTGTGTAGTTATCGTCATGTCAGGAGTTTTTTCTGAAATGGGTGATAGCTGTAATTGATCTGCTACAATTTCTAGATCTTCACAACTCTGGCATGCCATTATAGACAAATAGGCTGAAATTCAGATGTTCCTTCACTGTCCTTGCACACATTTATCTGTTTTTTGTTTCCCTCCTTCACATCCTCCAGAGGACCTCGTCTGATTTCCTGATTAGATAAACTAACCTTTGGATTTTTTTCTTTTTTCTTGACAACCCTTCCAGACCTTTTCCTTTTTAAATTTGATGCTTTGATTTCCGTTTGGGTCTTCTTAGTTTTCTTGCAGTCTCCCAGTTCTGTTTCGCTGTTTTCTTTACCATCCTTATCAGCATTTAATTGCTTTCTTAAGTTCTTTGCATCAACAGTTTCGCTTTTTTTGTCAACATTGTCTCTATGTGTTCCTTTGTTGCCTCTTTATTCTCGTTTGTTACAGTCTCTTTTCCTTTATTTGCATCTTGTTTCATTTTCAACAAAGTAATCTTCTTTGACTGGTAAGCAGATACATAATCCGAATTCAGGCAATTTTCAAATATTCCTTTCACACAGTTAACACAAAAACAAGATAGGTTCCTTACTTTGATCAAGTATGGTTCAGTTGTGTTTTCAATATTATGCAGTTTTCTTGTATTTGGGATCGTTTTGACATTTGTCTCTGGTCGATTTCTCGAAATTTCATCTGCTTTCACATAGAAAAAGTTCCTTTTTGTGTAAGGTTCATCTAAAATAAACTTTTCTTGACTGAATTCAAAGAGATCTTTGGTGTTATTAATAACAACTTTCTTCCCTATTATTGCTCGATCCACAGCTCTATTCAAAACACCTATCTCAGCGTCACATGCATTTTTTCAATGTTCAGAACCAAAAAAAATTCTGGATATTTGTATTTCTTTAAGAGACAAGTCTGCAAAAGGTCCCTTGGACTTGTACTGGGCAGAACATCCATCAGAGAAAATAACTTGTTTCAAAGGTGCTGCATTCAGCTGATCCTTGATGTGATTATCCACTAAGGATTTGTAGAAGTCTACAGCATGGTAGTCATGGCAGAGGTCCTCAGATAGTATAATACAGACATCTTTGACCAGGCCATCTCGATCCCTTTTGATAATAGTTAACAATAGGATGCATTGTTATTTGGGAATTTAAAAAAAAAGCTGCTTTGATTTCTTCTTGGTAGTTAATGCCTCTATTTTTAGCAAAATCCATCACCTGAAGAATCCAATTCTCAGGCAGATTGTCCTTTATTAGAGAGAATTGGGTTTGCTGCCACTGGGCTGTGTGTAGGTGTTTAAAGAATGTTGTTCCTTGTGCTGGATGCAAGATATCAGTTTCTACCAGTTCAAGGATCAACTCTTGTTTTCTACCAGTTTTTGCTACCAATACTGCTTTGCCTTCAAATCTTTCCCATCGATTCCATGTCAGCTCTTTGTCTTCGGGTATATCATTGTATCTTTCTTCTAAGGTTTTACTATAGTCACTGCATTTAGAACATTTTCCTTCAATGCATTGTGGAGCAAAGAACTTCTGACTGGATGGCCTTTCAATCACCTTTTAGCATATATAAAAGGCGTTTTTTCGTGCAGTATGACGAATACTGAAATCAGCCACTAATTTCTCGTCGTCTTCTGAAATATTGCGTATAAACTTGACTTGATCTTGTAAAAATTCGTAAGCGGGTTGCCATTCTCGGTAACACCATATGATTTTTTCGGGGGGAGGGTAAATCCAATGTCTATTTTCTACTAACTTTTTAACAAAATGTGTTTTTCCCGATTTTGAAGGACCCGCCACAACCATGGTAAATTCATGTTTCAATTTAAAAGGGTCTAGTGTATCGTAAGAATACATCTTCACTTATGAAATAAAAAACCTTAACCTTTTCTATTTAGGTGTGTGCATGTAAGTGACCACTGGTTTTTTTTTTGTACACATATTTTTCTATTTGCTCGTAATAGAGACATCTTTTCTAAAGATGTGGGGGTGGTCCTGAAAAGGGCCGGTTTTTTGTGTTTTTCTTCTTTTGTAGTTTTTTTCTTTTTTTTCTGTATTTTGGTTTCTGGGAAAATAAATTAATAATTAAAAAAAACAAACACCTCACTGCTCTCTAAATGAGCGACAAAGAGGGCAGGGGTTCAGATTCCTGCAAATGCCTGGAATGCATTTGCAGCAAACACGCTGCTGCCCACAGTCCCTGCACTTGATCTAAAAATATAAAAAAAACCAATCATAATTATTTTTTAAAAAGTATTTTATAATTACAAAGCATTTTATAATCAAATTATAAAAAAAAATTCATATTTTATTTACCTGCATGTGCCCGTTCTCCCTATAGCATAAAACACATTCTTCTCTCTTCTCCTCTTTTACGATTACTTTTTCACCCCAGCTGGGGACAATAGAAAAATGCCTCGTAGGGTCCTCAGGTCTTCTGGTATGCAGACACAAGGGAGGGTTGGCCGCTCTCAAGATGGTCCTCAGCTGTGTGGAAGCATCCCGCGTGGCAACAGGCCTCCGAATAAATCCGGATGGTAGCTTGGGTGTAGGCCTGTTGGGAGGTGGAGACACCAGCCTATGGGGGACGGGCTGCACCGGGGATCCTGGTGGAGAGGGGGCAGGACTGTAGCCCGGACTGATTGGGCTGAAACCCCCCCCCCCCCCCCGGACTGCCTGGTGGAGAGGGATTCGGACTTTCGGGTGAGTCCGGAATCACTATAGGCTCCCTGGAAACCTAAAATTAAATAAAAATGTTAAATACTAAACAGCCACTTACATTATTAAAATGTTACAAAAAGTACAGTATAAAAATTACTTACAGTGAGGGCTGGCGCCGGTGGTCGAATGGGTGGCACTCTCCTCGGAGGCGAGGGGGGCAGCTCCGGTGCTGGGGGGGGGGGGAGGAAAAATCGAATCCCCGTTCCGCTTCTCCGGTAGAGCATAGCCCTTGTGGCAACATTCCTCATTTGTCGGAATAAGGAAACCGGTCCCCTGGGTACTGGATCCGCTGGAGGAGGCGGTGGCGGCGGAGGTGACGGTGTTAAGGGCCCAGGCAGCACTGGAGCGGCTGGAGGAGGCGGCGGAGGTGACGGTGTTAAAGGCCCAGGCAGCACTGGAGCGGCTGGAGGAGGCGGTGGCTGCTGAGGTGATGAGGCGACAGATGACTCTCTTCTTCTCCTCTCTAGCATCTGTACAATACTTTCCAAATCAGGAACAGGTCCGGGAGGGGGCGGCGGCGGAGGCAACGAGGGACCATGGGTCGTCTGGCTTACAAAACCCCTAGTCCTGGAATCCACAGGATTGGTACTGGACTCCAAACAAGCAATTGGAACGCTAGACTGTGTTCCATTCCATCTGTACGTTTCTATTGTCACAACTCTTCTCACCAACGAAATGTCAGTGTTAAACTGCGGCACGGAGTAGATATTCATTGCGTCGATTTAGAAAAATCAAGCAGACGAATGAGAGCTGGGCGGAAGTGCGCTGCTATTTATCAATAGATATGACGTCATTTTCATTTATGACGTCAGAATCTTGTACTCGAATCCGCGCCAAGTCTTAAGCAAGGCTCTACAAGCCAGGCTACCATGACAACCGGGTTTCAAGCAATGCAAACTCGCTATAGAGTCTTATAGAGTGCAAAACATTTATTTTAAATGGTAGAAATTAAAAAAAAACTATGTAATAAAATGTCAAATTTTATTATTTTTTAGCAAACAAACATTTGAACAAACATTTATACGTTATTTTAAATGGTAGAATTTATATGTAATAAAATTATTTTTATTATTTTCAAGCAAACAAATTATACATTTAAACAATTGTCTTTTTTAAACACAAATTAATTATTTAACAAATGTCTTTTTAATATAGGCTCTAAAATAATTGCAGTCTGTTGAATTCTTCTTTGAAAACGAAATTGATCATCTGCCAAAGTCATCCATTCACTTGTCCTATCTTCGTACGGTATTTCCAACACTTGAATGTCCATATTAAACTTTACACTCCGTTTTCTTCGTCTATGGCTTGAATTTCAATTTCAGGTATAGAAATTCCAAAGTCATCATCTTCATATTGTCTACTTGTGAAATAACTCGACGACAAGCTCTCCCCTGATGGGTGAACATGCATCTCAGATACCCGAAGTTCTGATAATCCTTGTAGGAGACGCCTGTTAATTTCTCGAGTAATTGAATCTTGGCCCCCTCGCAAATCCAATAAATTGTGGCAAGTCTTCCGGGGAAAGGATTTTCTAATGCTAATATCAACAGTATGTGGGCAAGAAAATCCAAACTGGTGATGTTCCGAGCCAAAGCTAAAACCCTCAATATTTTTTTCTGTTTTTCCTCGTTCATAGCTGCGTTCCATTTTGTTACTAATTGATAACCCTCAAAGGTAAGACTCAATATTTCGCTCATCATCAATTTTTTTTGCTTGACAGAATTATAAAAAATATTAAAAAGCAGTTCAATATATACCCATATTTCGCGCCCCACCAATACCTTCTGGGACACGTGAGAAACAAGAAAAAACCGGTTTTCAACAGAACCCAAGGTCAAACTTAGCGCGTGACATTGTTTTTTTTTCCCTCGCGTGAAAATTAAACTGGAAAAAAACAGCTAAAGGGGGGGATTTCTACACCTGGAAATCACCGCCCGAGGTCTATAAAACAGGGCCCCCCTTAGGACTTGTGCACATTGCAAATCATGACGTCTAAAAACTTCCTCGATGGCCAAGATCCTATGTCTAGTGGAATGGGCTATTACGATCCATCACTAGTGACAGAGACCCAGGACCCAGTCAACTTAGAGATGGCTGCTTACAATTCAGTGATCAGTAAGGAAGACTTTGAGATCATTACCACGACCCAGGAAGGAATTCTCAACAGTCTCCATCTGATGAGTGACGAAATAGGAAAACATACTACCTTGATCTTAAACAAACTGGACGAAATGAACAAAACTACGCAGCCAAAAACTACGCAGGGGAAAAAACCCGGCTCATGCTACACCTGTGGAAAACCAGGTCACTATTCGCCGGATTGCCCTACAAAGGAAAACAACCGGGGCTCGACTTCCCAGCAGAGTACTAACTACAGTAAACCTTCAAACAACAATTGTTTCATCTGCAAAAAGGAAGGCCACTGGATGAAAGATTGCCCAGAAAATCTCAAAAACAAATACTAGGCAGACCAAGAACACGAGGCTCAGGATTGTTCAGAAAAAGAAAATCACCCTCCCACCAACAAAGGGAAAGGAGTCAAAGACAAGAAAAAAGCAAAAACCAAGAAATCCAATGAAGATTGGGACGAGGAAATGAAAACGGAGCAGAAAAAACCTGGCCGTATGATGAAAGTCAAGAAAGAACATGTGTTCGTGGATTCTCCCACTCGAATGAACTTTATCTGACAAAATTGCACGAGAATTTCTGAACAATGTAATTTCCAGAGAGTCATACTATGTTTTCTCATTTTTTGTGCTTATTTCTTCACTTGTTTCATGATTTTTGATGTTCTTGTTCAATAAAACTCATTTCAACCTTAAACCCGGGTTTTTTTTTTTACCTCATTTGCATAAAAAGTGCACTCAGTTGAACCCCCCCCCCCCCCCAGCTAGGCGCCTTATACTACTGATGTTTTTCGTTGAGATGTCGCGTCGGTGAGTTTTCTTTTCGATTAGTTGACTTTCGATGAGTTGCCGCATTCGGGGAGTTGTCGTTCGATGAGATGTTCGGCACCGCTCTTGTAGAAATCATCTAATCTGCAATTTTTTGTAGCAATATATTTTAGAGTCAATATATGTCTTTCAATATCTATTATTAATTCATGAATTGATAGTATTTCCTTAAGACATCTTTTCCAATAGATATGGGATTTCATAATCAAGAAGATATAATAAATGTCTGTAGAAATAGGCTCAGGGTGTAGCCCGAATATAAAAGTTATTTTAATCTTATATGCCAAAATATCTGCACACAGTAGGAATAAATAGGGGGAGATTGGGTCGCCTTGGTGACATCCTCTGCTATGTTTGAAATATTTTGAAGGTTTCCAGCTTGTGTGACTGATGATTCTATATTACTTTGACAAGTATAGATATCTAAGATTGAATGGATGCTCCAAAGTTGAAAAAATCTTAACATTTGTGAATAAATTTCCATGAAACTGTATCAAATGCTTTCTTTTTTTAAAAATCAATTATGAATAATACACCAGAAATGTCTCACCCCCCCCCCCCCCCATATGTTGCATAAGATCATATGTCAGCTTAGTATTTTCACCAATATATCTTCCTGGAATGAAACCTGTTTGATCGGGACTACTAATTATATCAAGCATATTTTTAATTCTCTGAGCATTACACCCATAACTTATTTTATAAGCAATGTTTAGAAGTGTTATTGCATGGTCTCCAATTGTTTAAATACCATCTTTTGGGATACAGGTAATTATTCCTTGTTTCTGTTTGACTGAGAGTTCCCGAACTTTGCATGTACCCATATAAAAAATATGGCAAATGATAAGAGTCCAGGCAGTGATGGATTTACAACAGAATTCTATAAAGTTTTTGGAACAAGATAGGACATTTTGTGGTTCGATCATTAAATTTAATAGAATTCTGTTGTAAATCCATCACTGCCTGGACTCTTATTATTTGCCATATTTTTTACAACTGTTGTAGCTTCTTTAAAGGAAATTTCACCTTCTTAGAGGTCTCTTTGTTTACTATTATTAAGTGTTTTATTTCAATGTATGTTAAAATTTTATTTCGATTATAGATAATGTTTTCATTTTTATAAATTCTTATAAAAACTTTTTAATTTCATTCATTCAGAATTTCCTTTTGGTTTGTAATTTCTTACAAATTGTCAAGTTCTCATGTGTCGTGTGTATATAGTGCTTTGCTCTGTTGATTGTAGCATTATGAGAACAATAGGGTGGTAAAAAGGTATACACAGAATGTGCCCATTACAAAGACACGTAAGAATTCTTAGTTAATTGCAAGGTCTATGAAAGAACAATAGGTGCTAATGAGGTATACACAGTGTGTCTCCTTGGTTCATCTAAGGCCAGCCCAGCACTCTCATTTTCTAAGTTACAAAAACACACAGGGCTACATTCTAGTAATTAAATTATTCATTAAAACACAATATTAGAAGACAAATGTAAAAATGTTAAAACATACATGCTGCATTTTCCTTAATTTGGGAAGGGTTTATGGATTTTTTTTTTAACTTTCATACTCTTATTTAGACATATATAATATTATGTACAAACACCAAATTTTACAGATTAATTTCACCTAGGTTCACTTTTCAATGATAGAAAATCGTACAGTATTAGAATATTGGATTATTTAATCTCTAATTGAATGTACAATGTATCTATACATGTACATATTATGGGTACATACATGTATTTACATGGATGTCAAGTTTCATTTATATCAATATCATCCTGGTCTCAATCAATTTAATTCAATTTATACATCCTGAAAAAATTATCATGATATGCAAACAAATTACATTGTTTCTTCAATGAAGTGTTTCTAAAAATACGCAAACCCATTGTGCATTTCTTGAATCTCCTAGAACAATGTCCAGTCTTTGATAAATGCTATCAATATATACAATGCATTATTTTGTAGTAATGAGGTTATTTCTTAAAATTATTGATATTTTCATAATCTCATTATTAGTCAAGCTCTGTAACTTGATACATTAATATGTTATCCTATTGGGAATGCATAACATTAAACTAAACAAGTTAAAATTTCAAAAGACTACTCAGTCAGCTATAACTAACTACATGTAATTTGCATGTATCTCTGGTATTCATTGAGTGCTCAGATGATTAGTCTTATTTGGGTCACAAAAAATTGTAGATCATAATTAACACATAATTTTTGCAATAAAACAAACACTGCTATATGCTACTATGCCAGATAATCAGTAACCTAATGGCGAATATGGATTGTACATGTAGATGTACATGTAATATCAAAATACAATTTTATATTCAACTGAATAGCGCGTACTTGTCACTGAGATTTATAAAATTGATATTATGGAATCATACCAGCAGGATTTTTTGATAATGAAATTCAAATTATGAATGCATTCTTTTATCCATTAAGTAAACATACATGTAAATGTCAAGGAGGAGAAAAATACATTCAATGACTTAGTGGCTAATTTTCTTATCAATTTGTTTGTATTAGTGAAGATCAATTTAAGGTTCTAATATTTTTTTTAAATATGAAGATTGAGATAACAATTATTTGCTCTAATTAATATTTATATTGACAATCAGGGAAAATGAGCTGCCAATGCACTAGCTGTATTAGAAGTTCTTGATCAGTTATCAGTTGTATTCGATACCTTATTACACCTCATAATATATATTCAAGAATAAGGGTTGTCTGCCGAAATTTACATGTAACTATATATATAGAACTAGTTAAACCCCAGGCAGCGGTAGTTACTACCGCATTTTCTATGGGAGGAGCTTATCAAGATAAGATAAAGCAGCTAAGTTATATTTAGCATCACTTCTCCTCACCAGCTGATAAGCACATGGTTTATCTGATAACACAGATTACTGACCACTCATTTTCGATAGCCTAAGACTTTACAACCAATGTTTGGAGTGTAAGAAAACAAATTGTTGATGGAAAATTTCATACTGTTTATATGTACATGTTTTAAAGGTAAACAAATCATTATAAATAAATATTAATTTGTGTATAATTTACAGTTTTAATAAAATTGCTTACATTTTATAGACATATCATCCAAGTAAAATGATTTATCACTGAAAAAAAATTAACTAAGTTACTTGTCATAAAAAGTTTCAATAATTCTGTCCCACAAAGTGAATGCAAATTTGTTTGTATTCGGTACAAGATTTTTGTGGCCAGATCGAGATCTTGGTCGCCGTGCATCTTCAAAGTTACTAATTGATGTGTATTCTCGGTCCACATTTTCATTCCAGTCTAGGACAGCCATGTTTGACCTCCGTTTATACTCCTCATCACCAAATTTTATTCTTGTATCATGATAGACGAGAAGGGCATTGTTAAAAGATTCAACACAATGCGTGTCAATACAGTTCACATAATCCTATGGTGTCTTGTATATTTGTAGTTTATGAATCTCTGTCTTAAGAATTCTTTCTGCCTCAGAATCACTTAGGATGTTCTTTGATGGTTCATAATTTGGGTCTCTTCTGCATCTTGATTCCTCAGAACAATTCTGGTGGTTGTTTTTATAGTGCTCAAAAATATTATCTAGACATTGTCGCAACTTTACAGGGGAACCTTGCCAATTTTTCATTGCATAATATGTATGCGTTTTAACTGATGCAACCTTATCTGAAAGATCAGGATGCCAAGTAACACCCATATATTTTTTAGGACCGCTTGCAATTTTTTTCATTTCTTTGGTGACTCCTTTACTTGCATGCCACGTATCATTTGCGTTGGTTACCTGTGGTTGATGTACTGCAAGATATTTGTTAACACTTGCATTTCTGTCATGTCCATGGATGTTGATTGATGTGTCATTTTCATCAAAATGTTGGTACAAATTTTCAACTCCCCTGATTTCATGACGCTGGCTAACAGAATCATCTTGTCTAGTTACCACAGCCAAACCAACAACACGATGATGTGTTTGACCAATAGCAACGACGTCTGATTGGGCTGCATTTCTCCTCCAACCATGGGGGCATCTGTAATAATGTTTATCCCATAAAAAGGGACATCATTTTCTTCTGCCTTTAAAACTTCAGCTGTTACTTCTTCATTGATGGCATCTTTTATTGACTCCTTAGCCAGGTCTTCTGTCATAGAGCAGTACAAATTATGGTGACTTTTAAATGCACTCTCCGGAACGATACCTATATTAGCAGAGTCACAAATACGCTTTTATTGACTGTAACGAACACCTGTTGCATAAACAGAATGGATCATTCTGAGATTTGCAAGAAATAATCCACCAGGTAAATGCTGGGAGGAATCTGCTGTGACCAGGTGATTGTCTTTACAAGTGAAAGTTACTTTGGCTGTATGACCAAATCTTTGCAATTTTTTAACATCCAAAAGTTCAGTGCATGTTTGATTGTGATGCTGAATTCCGGAGCAAATATTTCTCATCGCTGAATAGGTTGTCAGAAACATATCTTCATCTGTGCTTTTTTAATCACATGGTAAATATGGTTGAAAGTTAAAATTTCTCTCATCATTTGCATCATCAACCAGTCCATTCAATTGCAAGTAAAAGTCAAATACTGCATTCAGCACTTGTTCGTTCGTCACAGAAGACACTCAGCCATGCATAGTTTGATTTTATCCATTTTGTTGTAAACTGATACCTTATCATCTTCTGATTTAACATAAAATCGAATACATCCTGTAACAAGGGGTTTTTCCTGAAGTTTACGTTTTTCATTCCGTGCTTTCATTTTCTCTCTGCAGTCTGATCTTCGTTTCTTTCTTCCATGTTGTTCTCTATTTTCATCACGAATTCTCTCTGTACTTTCTCCATCCATTTTACTTACTTCTGATTTTACAACTGATGAGTTTGATATGTATGTGTGTTTGTTATTATGCTGAGTCTGCAGAGCCTTATGCCAGTGCGGGGTACTCCAGGGTTATAAATAATTTTTTTTTTTAATATAATCATTAAATTGAGTATTTCTGATAGGTATTTTGATTGTTATATGACTTTTTTTATTGATAATTCATAGCTATTTTTGCTCAATTAAATCTAAAGCTTTAAAGATACAAAAACCAATACATATGACAAACTGCATCCCCCCCCCCCCCCCCCCACTCAGTATGTTACTGCAGGGATTGTTTCTTATTGACCAGTGAGAAACTTTCCCGCCAAACTTCACAGCATGGTCTGTTGGAAGAGTTTATTGTCTTTGGGTAGGGGTATAGTAGTGGCACTAAACTTTGATATGTATAATTAATACGTAATCATTACCATTGAACAATGAATCATTTTTTTCATTCTGTTGGATATATGTTTTGTTCTTTCTTTTGTTAGTAAAAATAAGTTGCTTTATATTTAAAAATGTGATAAATTAGTCTGGTATCCCTGGTGTAGTGAAATAGTATTTCTTGGAATCAGTCTGGCCATTCTACAGGAAATCATCAGTGAATGTAACTCTATTGTTTTCTTTGTTCTTTGCTTTACCATGTAAATGTCACAACCAAGAAGGCAAGTTTGTTTGAACATTACAGAAGTTGAATTTCATTCAATCAGAGATCTATTTTCACACAGTGAATGGGATTTTGACTCGTGTGTTGTTTTTAACAACTGGAAAGAAGAAAATACAAATGAAGAGATAAGAGCTGGTCAGAATGTGAGCTGGTCAGAATGTAAGTGCTACCAGTGATAACAATCCTGACATCAACGAGCAGCAAGCGGCAGGTGGTGATCCTGGACATGAAGGGGATGATGCAATGCCAGAGATCAATGACCAGGAATGTATGTATTGTTTTTGCCACCCATGCGTGACCTCAAACCAACAGAAGTGGCTCGGAAATGGTGCACCACCCCATACTAGGAATTCTACTATTAGGAAAACAAAGTATAAAAAGGTTTGGACTATGATGTCACGTAGATATGAATGGAACCATCCCAGATATCAAGCGAAAAAAGCTGCACATTTTAATCGTGATGAAGAAGTAGAAAACATTGTATGGACACAGAGAGAAATAATGCCAGAATGTGTTTTATCTCTAGTGAGGGATTTATACCCTGACCCCGCTTGTCGACCTTACATGGGACACAAGTGGGCTTGATTCGTGGACAAAATAAATGTGCAATATAAATTACAATTAAATTATTTTTTTCAGTAAACACTTCATCATATAACTTTTTAGTGAAACATTTGGATTATAAACATAATATATCATTGCTGCAAGGCATATCAATAAAGTAAGTCACTTATTTCATTTGTTTCTCTGTTCACATGGTTCTATTTGTTGACATTTCTGATGTGGTAATTAGGATTCCGTTTGACCTAGGGTCAAGCTTCCTTATGAAGAGCAGTGGAAATTTGAAATCTTATCACTTCAGATGAAAATATTATGAATTTTGGTATTAAAATAATTTTTCAAAGCTTCATTTTTAATGTATAGATGTATAAGATGGAGAGGTACAACCATGCAAAATTTTATTATATTAAAAAAATTGAACATGAAACTTTTCAAAATTTCTCTGCTCTGGTCAACATGTCAAGAAATAAGTGATTTTCAAAATTTAGCTCCTCCCATTTCCTTTTATACTCCTGCCTGGGGTTTAAAGAGACGGTACAGCTGAAAACACATGCGTGAATAATTTTAGATTTACCTATTATATTGTTAGGAAATAAGATATATCGTTTATTGTAATAGTTAAAATATGTAAAAAAAAAATCCCTTTCACATACCCAATTAACGTAATTATAAGCTTTTGGAAATTTAATGGACGTACAAACCGGAATAATCTTATCTCATTGATTTGCACGTGGACTTTGATTGCCAGTAATTAACACATGCTGAACACTACAAGATCTTCGTCCGACTACGGTCATCATGTTAGAGGTTAAAGGGACTCGCTAAACGGAACATAATATCACTTTCTCAATAATTTATTAATGGTGTACCAATTTCGGTTCATTGTAAAATAAACAGACATAAATATGTCAAATAACATCTCAAGAGGCCTCATTTACAAAATTTAATTGAGGTTGTAGCAACTTGTTTTATAAAAACGCAAAATTCATGCTTACAAAACAATAACTGTGGTTATTTTTTGCACTTTGCACAATTATTACCTAGGAGAAGTAGAGGGTACATATTTTTATCAACAAAAATGTCCACAAGCATCTTCGCGAGCCCTGCATGTGTTTTGTTACTGTCAATACTTATGCCTAATAGTATAGAAGGCTGAACCCCGTAACATATTGTGATGCAAATATGTATGGGTAATACGTAGTTACCAATTTTGATGATTTTTTTCAAGTCGTTTTTTTTAATAAAATGCGCTGTACTGTCTCTTTAAAGTGGGTCCTTAGGACATCTGTCATTTTAACAATTGAATAGTCTATCTAAGTCGGCTGTAGCTAAAACAAATGCATTTAACTTGCAATGGGAAAATGAAAGACAAGTGGACATTCAGTCATTATGATCAATTGCAGCAAATTTGACTTGGTAACTGTTAATTTGATAAAACGATGAGACTAATTTAAGAGCTCAAAAATGTTACCATGTAAGGAAGGTGCTTTCAAATCATCTACAAATGTAATTGAGTAGTGCAATCATTTTATGATTCAAAGAATTAAATGAAAATTAAATATGAAGGTTAATTTATCAAATGAAGTAATGTTGAAAAAAGGCAACAGAAGTAAGTAAAAATATATTATACAAGCGTATATTTCAAAAAAGATAGGTGAACTAGTGCTGTTGCAATTTTTATACACACAGAGGGAGGTTTCGTTATCGATTGAATTATTTTGTAAACTTTTCTCACTTGAAACTATAATGTTTCTTAATTAACTTTAATTTTTTGTATGATATTCTCAAGCCAAATTGACCAATGAGAAATTATCTTTCTTTATGCTTTGAAGCCCCTGTGACGTAAAATTTTCCCGCTTTCATGTTGTGTCAGTGTTTATAACAATCAGGCCTTTCCATCAAAAAAAGGAGAAAACAATTATATTTTCATACTGGTGTGGTACTGCATAATTTGTATCAATCGCTTCTAATGTCTTTCCAACATACTATGAAAAGATATCCTGGGTGGGGGTTTTTTTCATGAGCTTGCCAGAAGTATCTATAAAGGATCTGTCCCCTCCTTTTTAATTATGTATCCTCTTCTTTCTCAGAAAATTATATTTCTGTAATTTATTAATATATAAAAAGCTGCATTTCATCTTAGTTTTAAAGATTTATTTCATTTTTGCTTGTTACAGCTCAAATACGAAGAAAAAGGGTAAATCCCTTTGAAGAATCCCAGCTTTGGGTAAAAACAGATCCACCAGGATTTGAAATTGATGTGTTTGAAAACAAAGGTTAGAATTATTCAATTTCTTAGAATGTGATGAAGATATATGCTGATAAAATTTACACATATATACTGTATGTTTCATCTTGACTTTTACTTACACTAAATAGCAGTTATTTTATGATTTTGTGATTCAGATTATTGCATATTAAAACAGTTGACTATATATCTCTATGACTGAGTACTTTCTAAATGAAGCAAGAAATCAAGATGAATGTGCCCATGGAGTTTCTAGCTGTCAATCTGCTAAAACTATGCTCCATATAATCTTGTCACGCATGATTGCAAGTGTTCTTAAATACCATGATAAAAATTATTTCTATGTATGTACATGTTGAGCTGTATTAAAATGAATATTATGATAAACATTCATATAGGAAGAGGAGTTAGGGGTACTATTCCCAGACAAAGCGGAAACTTTTTACTAGTGTATTCAGGACAAATTATATTCCAAATAAATAGAGGGCGAGGGAAAAAATTCTTCAGGATACCGATATTTTTACAGTCTTATGGTAGGATGTGTCAGGTACTTTATTTCTTTTAAAAAGCTTAAGCCCAAGTGTTGTTCAATAATTATAATACATTTAATATATGATGCAACATTAATATATTGTTTAGCATTGATGCAACAAAAGACGATAAAAGGGTTATGTAGACTCATCAATCATGGGCCTAAAAAAGATAAAAACTGCAAAATGAAACCCTGTGGGGATTGTCTTTCTTTTTGTTACAAGGTATTTGAGAGAGAGAGAGAGAGAGAGAGTGAGTTTGCATTTCGGCATTTCATGTGTAAATAATTAAATAACAGTTCAATTATTTTATAGAGACATCCAGCAAGGAAAAGAACTATTGTACGATTATGGATTAAATCTTATCCATGGAATTCCAATTTGAATTTAGTAAGTTTTTTTTAAGTTTCACATACACAATTTGGCTATTTCATGTCAACATCTTTCAAAAATATATATTTCTAAAATGAACTTCTTGTATAGAAGGGCAAAAGTTCAGGTAAGTTAAATAACATTTCAAATAATTGGTTTATTTTGGTTGCATAAAAGTCAATTTCAGGTTGTTAATACACATACTTCTTTTTGTTGCCATTCTTGAATTTTATCAAGATGTGTTTTTTTTAATTTTTTTTGGTTACTTTGTGTAGTTGATATTTTACCTTTAAGGTTAGAAAAAATATTGCTAACTTCTTTGTAATGGTGAGTTATCAAAGATTTTTTAGGCAAAATAAATTAACTTGTAATGCTTACATATGTAATGATTTGCTTGTTTTAAAAGTTTTTAGTTGTCTCTCAATTTCTTCAGTCCAGAAAAAGCACATGGCAAAATTCATTGAAAACATCAATTGATACATATATTTGATGGTCAAATTAACTTCTTGAAAAAGAATTAGCTGCTCCCAAAGAAGCAATAAAAATTAAAACATCCATTTAAAGTTTCTTATCTCGCTGGTTTTCTTATACATGTATATAATTTGTTACCATTAAAGGGGAAGGGAACGAAAAAAATGTTGTACAATAAATCAATTAATTATCATCTACTATAATTGTAAATAGTATTTATTTTCATTAAAACCCCCGGAACAATGAATAAATCAAGAAAGTCGATCGCTTAACTTAAATTTCCCGCTGCCATGGGGGCTGCCATTGAACTTTAATCTATGACGTCACACCATCTATTCCGGTTTGTCTTATCAACATAACATCATGATATTCGCTCTAAATGACAAGTTCTGGAAAATTTGAATCAATATTGATTTGAGACCGTTCTTTTACCTTTGCAAACTACAAACCTACGTTAAATGGAGCATGTTCGTTGAAATCTAAAAGCGGAGGTTAGTTTCGGAGAAATCTACGCGTAAATGTGGAAATTGACAACAGATGCCAAGTATCATAGAAAATGTCTGCCGTCGTTATTTCGACATGGTAATTCCGACTTACAATTATAACATTTATTCAGTTAGCGAAGAACTTGACTTGGAATAAAAGATTTAATCGAGGTCGTTTTCAACTTTGAATGATAGCAGATTAACAGTTGTCATTTACTTGTAAAAATGCATATATTTATGCATACATTGATACATGTATTTATTTTTTTAGATTGACGTGTGAACTCAAACATTTTCAATTTTGTTTAGTCGATTATTTGAGTAACAGAAAGGTATACACCAGCGTTAATTATAGTCAGAGCACTGTGTACATTCATTTGTATATGTAAACCAAACCGGAATAGATGGTGTGACGTCAAAATAATTTTTTTTTTTGGTTTTTAATACAAAAGAGTTCTACATCATGTCAGCCTCCAGTAAATACGATTTCTCCAACTTCAAACGTTTATTAAAGCTTTATTACGTTTTTTTTTTTCAAAACTGCATGACCACATGTGATAATTTACACCACTTTATTAAAATAGATAAATTATGTTTTTGACTGTCCTTCCCCTTTAAGCCTTACTGCATTTGTTATAAATATAACACGTTCATTTTGTTTGTCTGTCTATAAACTGGAATGTCCCAAGCAAGATCAATCATATCATAACAAACTCTATGCTTAAGAAAAACTATTTTGGTTTTGATCATTGTAAAGATAAAAAGCCCAGCCATTGGGTTTATTTTTATTAATTATGGTATTTTATTTTATTATATGATATTTATTGTAAGTAGGATAGGATGCAATATTGTAATTTATATTATTGTGTTGATAAACATTGTATCTTACAATACCGTATGAAATGAACATAAATATGATTATCATACATTTTTTTACAGATAATATACGATATTGTGTCAAAACAATATCCATGAATATCCAAGGTCACCTTTACTACTATATTTAAATAATACGCGGCTATGTTAAGGCTGCCCGATTAATTTCACAGCGATATGTAGAAAGTCACTTGTCTGTACTTCATAAGATATGACGTCATAGTTAACTTTGACGTCACGATCTGCATTCCTTTCGATCGTTCTTAGGGAATGTAATGTAACGTAATAAGTGATATTCATTGTGCATAATAAAACCGCTTCATTCCGTTGTAAATACTAGTGATACTAAATTCAATATCACCGATATGGAGTATAAAATAATCAACAGTTTTAAAGCTTCGTAATAGGTAAAAAACTATTCATAAACTAATGGTTTTGAGACTCCCCCTGCTACGTGTAAATTAATGAATGGTGATTTGTATGTGCATATAAAAAACGGCTTTGCACATATGTAAATTTCTTTACCTTCTGGTGTACTCGTTCATCAGCCAGGGAGATGGACACTACTCGTTGCACTCTTGAAAGGGAATTACATCTCCTCTTCATGAGAATGCCATACATCAGTCCTACTTCTTTTACCACATGCATGTAGTGTTCATCATCCTCAGATTTGTTAGTGCTTGTACAAACATTCAGCAAGACCTGGAGAAGCTGCCTCTGCTGAACATACATTTCTTCAATAATTTTTTCCCACTGAAAACTCCTCAAAGCTTCAAAATCAAGTTGACTTAAATAACTGTGTCCTTTGATACACATATATTTGGTATTTTCATGAATTTCTGCTAAGAAGAGTTTCCATAAGCACATTTTAAATGCTTTTACTTCAAGGATTGCCCTACAAATGTCTAATACATTACAACTACAAAAAAGTAGGGTGATGAGGTTAAGAATTTCTTTCCCTTGAAAGTCTGAGTAGATATCTGTTTCTAAGGGTCTTGTCTGGTTTAAAGCACATTTTAAAAGTCTTTGGGGTGTAGCCCCTTCCTCCAACAAATGATCACCATCAGCAATAACTTCAGCTGGTCGGGTAGAAGTAGTTCTAAAACAGTCAAGTTCAAAAGATAATAGGGGCATAACACTCATCTTTAAATGGAAGCAATTTCATTTATTTCTTAAAACTGTAAATTCACCAATAGAGTGTTCACTGCTTAATTCAATATTACATGTACATGTTTTTGTTTATTTTACAGCCAACCTATTAAGGTTATTTAAATGCACTATGTCTTTATACAAGTAATTATCAACCCAACTGAACAACCTAACTTTATACTGTTTGCAACACATACAACATGGAAAAAAAACCTCATAACTGGAAATGAAAGATCAGTTTGACAGTATCGGTCAATTTCCTGCTCTATTGGTTTAGCCAAAATTTCTTTCTCGACTTCAGATATACTGGTATGTAAGGTGTCCGAGGCAATGAATCTCCGGTAAAAACTTTTACAGGAAGCACCTGTCATTATAAATTGCATTCATAAGAATATGTTAATAAAAAAAAACTTTAAGAGAGCAACAGTAGGGAATCAATTTCTGGAACTGCCTCTTATGAATTTCCAGTAGCCCTTTTTCACAATACATTTGTAAATCTTAAGATTTTAACTGTAATAAAGAATCTCTTACAACAAATTGTTATTCATTATCAGGATTTGGTTAATGTTTCTTTAGCTCTTATATTTTGAAACCTTTTAATCATATTTTTAACACAGTACTTTCATATATTTTACAACCTCACCAGTTCGGTTTGTGCCCAAGTCTGCATTCATATCTTGAGCACAGTTTTTCCAATATTCATTGGAAATAGGGTAATCAGGAACTTTTTCCTGCATATAACTGGCCACATAATTTTTCTCTTTATCATTCCATCTGGAAGACTATTTGAAAGAGAACCTAATGGACATTGTGATATTCGTTCTGTGGCTAAGTGAATACTTTAAATCATAATACCACAGTTTATTCTTTTCTTATCTGAAAGTAGCAAGATAGCAGAAAGAAGAACACCTGACTAGAGATTCAAATTGCCCTGATAAGAATCCTAATTGGCTTTGTCCTACTTTCTTTTCTTTCACAAGTGCATGAAATTTATATATATATTGATTCATACATAACTAAGTATATACATGCAGTATTTAAAATTTAAATATATTAATATAGCAAATCATCCTACAATTGGGGCTTTTTTGGAAGCTTGAACGGGGGTCTTTCCAGTAGGTGTCCCTCTACATCTCTTTCTGCTGTTACTTGACGTGTAGGAATGTTCGACATGCATAAACGAGGGCATCTTTTCCTGACATGGATGGAAATGATTGTGTATTTCCTCCTGTGTATTGTAATGAAACAGAAAAACTCTGCTGTATAAATTTGCTGCAGTGCTCAAAGAAACACAAGTGCATGAACTTGCATGTGTTAGTGTTTCTATCAGTATATGAGGTATTTAATATCAAAATATGTTACAACTTGTCCTACCAGTACCACTGGGGCTTTTTTTGATGCTTGGCCGTAGGTCTTCCCCTTGAGTGTCCCTTTGCATCTCTTTCTGCTGTTACATGTACTATTGTATGAATGTTCCATATGCATGAATGAGGGCAACTTTTCCTGACATTGGTGGATATAATTTTCCTCTGTCTAAGATTGAAACACACAACAAACTATACTGAACAGCAATGCACATGGACATCATAACTAACTAATCAGCCATATCGGGGGCTTGACATACACTAAGTAAAGTGGAATACCTCCAGGATTTGAACCTGGACCTCTTCAAATGCCATAATAAACTTCTGAAGCATGAAGTGTGCTAATCAATTACAACAAGGCATTCCACTGAATCTATGCATTGTATGTTGTTTTGTATGTTATTATCAGCCATAATCAGCCAGATCGGAGGCTTGACATACACTAAAGCGGAATACCCCCAGGATTTGAACCTGGACCTCTTCAAATGCCATGATAAACTTCTGAAGCATGAAGTGTGCTAACCAATTACACCAAGGCATTCCATTGAATCTATGCATTGTATGTTGTTTTGTATGTTATCATGACCTGTAAATAACTTTTGAAATGTTTGTCTACCTAAAAAATGAGTAGATATATGAGCAAAAGTGTCGATATGTATCACTGTTTATATTGTGCGATATACAGGGCTCGCTTATTACTCCCGTTCGGACATTCAATCGACGGTTCAGGGCCGTATAAAGCTAAATAAGCGAAGAAAATGTTGTATCAAGTCTAACCATGTTAATGATTCGCATATGAACCAGCAAGAAAAGGCCAAACAGGTCTAACTATAAGTGTGTCTATGTGATTTTACCTTTCTAGTCGCCATGTTGGATTCACCATAGAGCGCAGCCATTGGACGGGGGATTCCAGGCCTTCGTGCTTGCACTCGGAAGGCCTCGGGTACTAGGCTATCTGGCAATATTGCCGCAATCTCATTTGCATACGAAAAACGCTACTGCAGCAACATTGCCGCAATGTATTACCAGAAAGGTGTTGTTGCGGCAACATCTTTCTGGCAATATTGCCGCAATCTCATTTGCATACGAAAAACGCTACTGCAGCAACATTGCCGCAATGTGTTGCCAGAATGTTGCTGCAGTATTGCTGCAATAATGCCAGAATGTGTTGCCAGAAGGTCAATATTTTGGTAAGGGCAACTACCATTGTGAAAAAAAACCTACACAATATATGTCCATTAAAAGTATAAACTAGCTGTTATGAACTGTCTTCAATTTTGCACTTTGAAGCTCTTAGATGGATACCTGAATATCAATACAGTCAAACTAGTATAAAGCAGTCACCTATAACCTAAAGGAGCGATTGAAACTAATATGGCGACCAAATGCTTTTATGAATTCATGTCAGCTTTAAGCTATGCCACTGATCTACCATATTTACTACTTAGAAACAACAGTGAAAAGCAATTAGCTTTCCCTACAACTTTGGTTATATTGAACTTTTCTCACATTTAGATATCAAATATAATTGACACTCCTTCAACATAAGCTAGCTAGGATCAAAACAGTTTAACTTCATCATTCACTGTCAGCCAATTTTTCTTTTCACCAAGATCTGTTATAAATGGCCATATAGATTTAGACAAACAAAAAACATTGTTTAAATTTAACCTAATAGATCAATGGACATACATGATATACAATAGACTTAATGTTCAGAAGAACTAAATAAATATAATGATCTTTCAGATCAGATAATTAACTGAAAAATGTAAAAATTTAAGAGAATCATACTTTCATTTACCTTATGGATCACCCCCTTGATGGAGACCCTTTCGCCCTTGGATTTAGTTTTAATTGTAGCTATGTCCTCGGGTTCTGGCTGAAGAAAATGGACTACAGTTGTGGAATGACTTTTATCATCAAAAGTGTCCATTATCTGGTTCAAAATTTGCCAAATGAAAATGTATATTCAATTCTCACTTCTATACTTGTGTACAGAAATACGTACATGTATTACAAAATCTATTATATGATTATTAGCAAATATAATATCACTTTAATATGTACTTTTGATGGATTAATTACCTTTGAAGAATCTGTCAGGTTCATTTGGCCGTTGTCTCTCAGACTGTATCCGTTTAGAATCACAGACCGCCTCACTGACTCATTCAATTTGGCAATAAACTTCTCCGGAAAGAACAGATCATGCACTTTGTTATAATTGGTGGCTTTGCACAACACAGTAGCAATTCCAAACGACAATCCATTGGAATTCGTCCTTATTTCTGTTGGCTCTAAAACATACACTTTCTGCTGTGCTCCCTGCATTATATTTGAAACATGTTTTTAAATATGATTTTCAATACTGAAGTAAAATTCCTCTCATTGAATCTATAATACATGATTTTAAATAATGACTGTTGGAGGCATATTGACCATACCATCCAAGATATACACCTTAGTCCACTTATATTGAACTAGCTTATTTTGAAATACAAATAAATCCCCAGTTAAATTGTACCATGTCATATTCTTTGCACCAAATTAATGGTTATTTATAATCAAATCGGCTCTTTTGAAGTATCGCTTATATTCAACTCACTGATCGGTCCCCCATACTTGCCAACTCACCCGATTTCGTCGGGTCACACCCGATTTTTCAACCCTTCACCCAATTATCTTTTATGACCCGGCGGGTCATGCTTTTCACCCGATTTTTGTTGAACAACCCGAAAATCTCCCGATTTCCGGGTTTGGTTCGTAAATTACGTTGCGCGTTTGACTTCCAGTTAGGAACCCAAGCTGAGCTTTATGTACATGTAAACAATGCCGATGGCTGTAACAGACACATTAAGTGTAATTATTATCGTGAGTTGTTTTGACTAAGCGAAGGTTTAAATCACTAAGTGTGATGGCTTCCAATAAGAAAAGGTCTTCATCGGGGCCAGCGGAATCAAAACCAACAAAAAGAAAACGATATTTTTGTACCTATCAACATATCTGGGAAAATGAATTCCGTTAGGTAAAACAAAGTAATCGAGTACAAAACGAGGCTTTTGTGTTCTATGTAACGCACATTTGAATATTGGATTTTGAAGTCACTTACAACTTTCATGCCATCATTTACAGAGTTCAAAAGCAAGGTTATTGTAGCAGACACTCTTTTTGCATTTTTTTTGCGGAACACAATCTACCTTTTTCTGTGTCAGATCACTTTTCAAAATTCAAAATCAGCAACTGTTAGTTAAAAGCTTCTTTGCAATAAAGTATTACACATAAGTTTTAACACATATTTCTATTGTATGTACCTATGAAACGCATGGTAAATATGACGTGAATGTCGTTAGGCGCGATGACCAGATTTTTTACTTTCCAAATCTGGTCATGACCAGAATTTCACATGTTGGAGGTTGGCAAGTATGGTCCCCGAGGTGATAATGAATTGTTTTCATAGTGGTTATATATAACTCCCTGACAGCCGTCGTCACGATTCATGACTAAGTTAATTATGCGAGACTGACCGGTTGATAAAAACAAAGGTGTAATTTGATATGTGTTCACCTTATGTCTTCTTATACTTCTTTTAAAAAAAAAAAAATTATTGACCGTTATGGCTAGGCATATTAATATGGAAAATCCATAGAAAAAGACCAGTATATTTGAACACTAAATTAGGAACTAGTAAGGGTATAATATTGATAAAAGGCCAAAACCTGAAAAAGAAATTATAGCTAAGGATTTTGACATTAACCCGAGTACACTTAATAAATCTTGATAAAGAAGCAGAGTTAAGCAATAATTAATTAAAGCATTTGAGTCTAATGATTTCTCATTAAAAAATACAATTGGGCATTTTGATGATTGTAACAAAATAAAACTTACAAAACTGAATGATATTTAAATTAAACTTTTAAGGACTAATATTCCATGTACCGTAATATCTTCACTGTAATAGATAAACATGTAATGACCAAATAATTTGTTCGGGTTTGTTTTTCTTTATTTTAAATCGGGATTAAACATTTCAAAATGGTGATTTCACATCTGTCAATTTCATTTATAATGAATTACGAATACATATATATTGAAATAATTATTGGTTCCCTAAATTTCAATAAACCCAGTCTACAATTAAACGCAATACAATTTTGTATCAACTGAAGCAGTAATTAAATAACTGTCACATTATCAGCAAATTTTTAATGTTTAGCTGTAAAAACATTTAAATGTGATATTTCAACAAGAGGCCCATGGGCCACATCGCTCACCTGAGGAACAATAGGTATGATAAAATCAGCTTAATGGAGTCTTAATACAAACTATCTGGACAATTTGCAATTATAATAGACATGTAGATCCTGTTCAAATAAAATCCATTTTCCCCCCTGGATATTCTTATTTTTATAATCATTAATCCTTTTTTCTAACAGGCTGATTTTAGAGTGATATCACATTATGAGTATTGCACTGTTCTCAAAAAGATCTTTAATAATTGTTTATATATGGGATATAAAGCTACATCAAACTCTGAACTTCTTGTAAGGCTAAGAAATTGTCCTGGAGCCAAAGTCTTAACAATTATAAAGAATCATGTGGCTGATTTGTTTCTGAGAAGAAGACTTTTAAAGATTTACTCTATATATTCCTATGTAAAACTTCGACCCCCAGGTTTTTTTTAGGCGTCGTAGGGGGCCTGTATCCGGCCCCTTTCCCAACGGTAAAAAGTATGTGTTTTTCCAAATTTCATCACAGAAAATTCCCAAAATTTAAAAACAAATATCGTTTAAGAAAAAAAAAAACGTGTCCCGAAGTTCGTGAAACGTAAATCGGTATCTTGGTTTTAAATATATCTAAACCGCATGCTCCAAATGAGGGCGGCCATATTGTGACTGCCAACCATGTCACACAATTCAAAGTATTACAGAAAAAAATTAAACTGGATCGATGATGCAAAACTGGTTGAACCTATTTACACATACTTTTCTAACAATATGGTTATGTCTTATTTGAAATATTTAGAGAAATGTGTCACCGAGGGGAAAGGGCACTATAAAATAAGGGGAATTAACTTGTATAGGCCCAACCCAAGAGACAGGGGGTCAGCCTAGTCAATAGGCTTAAATTGACCTCTAAGTCGAATAACTTGAAGGCAGGTTTCACAATTTATTGATCAAGTGATTTTAATTACTTATAAAATATTAACAATAATCAAATAAAAAAAAGTCAAAATAGAACAGGATAAAAATTATTTTTTAAAAGGCCAAATGGGTCAGAATGAAATTTAACTCAATGTTGCTTAGTCTTACTGACAGACTGCTGGACAGTCAACTTATAAGATAGTCAGTATGAAGACATAAGCAACATGAGGTATTGGCCAAAACTGTCTGACTGAATTGAATAAATTTCTAACTGTATTTATAATCTAAAAGATAATTAATAAAAGTGATGTACATTACTTGTGATAATTACTCAAAAAGCTTAGAACAACTCAGAACAATTATATAGACTAATTGGGGATAATTAGCAGACCAGACTGACCCTAGCTAATTACTTGTCATTTAACATGAGTAAACTCTTAAACATATTCACACAAAATGACACACCAGGACATATGTAAGGTATGATCGACATTTTTCCCAATTTCATCCAAATTTCACTATTTTTTCCAAATGGTTAAAAATGTAAAAGAACTTTGAGGAACAAGGGTTTTTGTACAAAAAAAAAACATTTACTAGCAATTATCAGACCCCCAATACAACCAGAGAATTTTTGACACCCCAAATAAAACTCCCAGATTTCAGTTTGCTGCTTTATAAGATGTAACAGCAGTTTAACATAGTTAAAAGTCGTGACCAATAGATGTGACAGACAGACAGAACAGAATAACAACAATTAATATACCCTAACTTTCTTTAGAAAGTGCAGGTATAATTATACACAGGCAAAAGTGGCTCGCATGAATCTCATATGAAATTCGCATGAAGTTCATGCGAATTCTTCGCATGAGAAAGAGACGAAAAGTAACACGCATGAATTTCATGCGAAAACTTCATGCGATTTTGACATAATTTTCATGCGAATATCATATGATAAAAATTTCGCACGATATTCATGCGAAAATGTATATCTTATGTTTCACTGTTGTTTCATGCGAATATCATGCAATTTTCATACAAAATACTATGCAGCTTTTAAATTCAATAATCTTGAAATCTTGATCTCTTTTTATCTAAATTTGAGAATATAATCTTTTATATTTTGAAAAGAAAACTGAAGTCCTAATTAATTTGCTTTATATAGAATTAACATTAACAGAAAACAATGACAATAATCTTCTTAGGAAAATCTTCTTTATTTAGATAAGAACATAATTCATATTTCTCTTTCTTCCACTTCTCGAAAAGGCTTGTTAGTTCATCAATCTACAAGAAAATATACATAATGCAGTGTTCATGAAATTTTCCTATTGCTGAATGGCATACTGGTATCTATTTTGAATGTGAATTATTAATATTGGAAGATAAAAACAAAATTAATTGATATATGACATGCAGTTGGTAACATGATAAATGCTCGTTAAAGCAGATTTGATCAAATACAATAAATTTATGTTTGTCATATCCGAATACTACGATTCTCACTTTATCACTCTGATCCATGTCCTTATGTTATTTTAAGCTCTCAGTTTGTGAGTTTATTACATAAGCCAAATCGCTCACCTGAGCATCAATAGCCATAACTTATCAAATCTACTTTATGCTGCCAAATACAAAACATTTGGACAACTTTGAAGAGTACTGTACATAAGCCTGTTGTCAGAATCTCTTAAATGAGCTTCAATGTGAAACATTGATCCAAATTATCATACAATTCTTAAAAAGTAGAAGTATTACTTACCACTGCATCCATGAATTCTTCCGGAATGTTGTTGGTTGTCATGCTTTTAAAATCTTTTCCAAAGAGTCTTTGCAAATCTGCAAACTTAAGGTTCTCTGCAAATATTATTGTTGTATAATTATTAAATGATTTCATTCCTGTTTGATCTTATAAATATCTAGATATAATTAAGTATATAAGTTATACAGCTATTGTAATCTTGATATTCATTAATAGATTTCTTATTTAATATTTTTCACATCTCCTATACAAATTCTTAACAAAACTACATGTACATGTAAGTTGTTGTGCTTACTCAATTACGAACCTGCTATTCATGGCGGAAAGACACTCTGGAAAAATATGGAAGGATCTTTCCTTCTCTTCTTTTGACTTTTGGAAGAAACAAGCTATGTAATGAACAATTTTCAGGCTTTGGATTGGCTCGAGTAGGCCTATAGAATCTCAGTATATTTAGTACTTTGATTTATCCTCACCTTTTATACAGCCAACAGGCATGTCATCATGTTCACACCTCCATCCAAATAGTACCAACTCCTTATCCGTGTAGGGATGTTTTTGTCATGCTTCAATGAAAAAGATATCAGATATTTTATTGCATAAGCCCATAACATTACGCTAAGGATATCAGCAAAGTTTGCTCAGCTCTGTTCATCATCACAATACACTTCATCTTTATTATGCAGTTATAAATAACTGTAACGAATTCTTTACAATAATTTGCAAAAATTTCGAATGATGGTTTTTATTTATCAAAACGGGAAGCAGAGATCTTCCGATAATACATAAAAATTTCATTTAGGCCTATGTTTCTTACCTCTGTCATTCACTTTGTACTCGAGTCTCGTTCCCGCTGACGTCACATATTGCGTAAATTTTTGGTACTGAGAACCGTCAGGATGGTGTTTGATTTTACATAGAGCAATATACCAAAAATCAGTAGATCAGATCAGATTTTGTAATTTAGATATGATTAGAACAATTGTCATTAATAATTTAAAGCGCTACAGGTTGATGTGCATCTTTTTTGTAAGCCCTTGCAAACATTTTTTTCGTTTCCGAAATCCCGTTCGAGTCATCTCCCGCGATAACTCATATGCAGACAGACTGAATTTTCTCTAGCTGCAAAGTTATGTACATCGGCACTGGCTGATCAGTGATGCAAGCCAGCAGAAACTTTACATCAACATCATCAAGATGTGTCCGATCTAACGTACTATTATATACTCAGCGATTGAAAAGTTCGTGATCCTGGATAGGAGAGGAGCGGATCGATCGATCGTCAACATGCAGGTACCCTAGAACTACGATGTTTCAAGTGTGTGCATATTCTATGTTTACATGTTATATGTTAACTAACGTTTCCAGATACGTGTTTAAACACTAAAAAATCTACTGTTATTATTAAACTTAGATGCAGGTCTTTACATGTAACTATACAATCTACGGGGAAATTCGGGATGACAGAGGGTCTGTCAATTTTCTCCGAAGAGCTTCGGATAAATTTCTATCTATTGTGTATTTCTTAAACAAGAATGAATGAACACAGTGTAACCGTAATGATTACGAAATAAATCTGCAGATATATATTTTAAACATGCGGTTGCAAGCATGCAATCTGATTTCAAGCGCGGATCCAGAAAAAAAAATGCGGACGGGGGGGGGGGGGGGATATTGATTGAGTAACAAGGTTGGGAGGGGGAGTAAGCCATATTTTTATGAATTTTATAATTTAAATTTAAACAGTTTTTTAGGGGGTCTGGATCCCCTTGACCCCTCCTAGATCTGGTCTACATGTATAATTTTTGTGCATATTGTCACGGTGAATCCATTTATAGGTTGAAAATGTTCATAACATTTTTTTATTTTTTTTACAGGGTTGATTTAAGATCCGAAGCAATGTTACACAGACATAAGAATAGGTGAATGCCTCTCCAGTATATGTTGTATATATGATGGCTATAACAATAACATACATGTATATCACTTGGGAAATCATGCACAACAAACTGTCCATATGATGATACCATGTAAGTATTTATTTGGTGAAATATGCCTATGCCTTGCGTTTTGAATATTTCTAAAGTTTGTAATTACATGTATATAAAATCAGACATGGATTAACATATATTTGATAAAAGAGGTTGGACATACCTCTTGATCTCATTTGCTTTTGATCAATAAAACATACTGTAAGTTATTTCAATACAGAGATACATTATGATTGTTTTGTTTTTTTAAATTTTATCTGAGTGTATAAATCTTGTGCTTTTACTCTGTTATACATGTACTCAATACATGTACATTTGTTTGCATGTTTTATTATGAATTATATTTTGTTTTGCATATACACAAGGTTGACAAAGATATTTAAATATGGAGAGGGATAAAGAGACATGCTACAAAAGAAGGAAGATAAAGGCACATGATACAGACACCAGAGTGATTACATCAACATCAGTCCAATAACATAGGTACACACTGAAACTTGAGACCACAAAGGCCTGGATTCTTTTGAAATATACTGTCATCTGTGCAATATCACTTGGAATCATGGAAAACTTGTATCACAGTGTTAACAATTTTCAGTGAATTTTCATTGTCTAGCATAGAAATAATTAATTGTATGTTTGAATATATAGCTGGAAATTTTCCTATATGTAATTCACTTACTGCGTTCAACAGGTTTGGTACACGCAAACTCATAAATTGTATCTCAAAAACATAAGACTTAAAGTATGTATCCTAAATAATGACCAATGCAATCAGCACAGTATTACACATGTAATAAAATCTTAATGTTTACTGACCTTCTAAGAAGAGAGATATAACTCTCAGTTGGTGTGAATGACTATTGTAAAGGCAAAGTTTTACATGTTTATATAAACAAAGACTTTAAAAGTTTTGAAAACATTTATATTTTGATAAAATGTAAACTCTATTCTAATTTTTATTTATACATGTATTAATTCCAACACATGTAGAAATTGTTTAGTTGTCTTAATGTCAAATTTGTTAAACAAAAAAAAAAGACACTAGTATGTCAACATATGAATGAAAGAATGTTTTTAAAGTGTTATAAATTGATTTGTCATAATTAAATTTTTATATGAAAAACATGCAATTTTCATGTGAATTTTGCATGAATTTTATATGAATATGACACAAATATCTAATCGCATGAAAAACATACGAAAAATTATTCGCATGAAAATTGTTCATTTTTCATGCGAATATCATGCGAACATATTTGCATGATATTTGCATGAGAAACTTTTCATCTGATTTTCGCATGATTAGCGCATGATTTTCATGCGAAAAGGAAATCGCATGAAAATTATGCGAGCCACTTTTCCCTGTGTATATGTATACCCATTAATGTCTTTATTATACAGTAAATAACTGGAATATATAATTGGAAAATGGATATTCATTGCATAGTTTGAAAATCATGAAATCAACATGCTTGAACTTGAACCCTCTGATATTGTAAACACATGCAATCAAAATTCTTTTTAATTGTTACATCTATATGTATCGTTAATAAAAAATTTCTAATTATATTGATTTCTCTTTTCATTAGTCTATTTTGATTTTTCTTTTCAATAGTTACTTTGTTAAAGTAAGAAATCATTATTGTCGTTGTAAGAGTTAATTATCATTCTCAGGTCCACAACAATCTCCCCATTTACCATTATAGATTGAAAAAGTTACCGTATACAGCTTAATAAAGCTATTCAGAATAGCTTCATTTAGTTATTGTGTCATACAATTTTCATAAACATGTATTTTCTTCAAAATGTAAACAAATTAAATAACACTTTCGTGCAGAGAGCTCGTTTCAAAATACAGCCGATTTTCCCATTTGGTGACAGCCAATGTTTACGTCAGCCACTCGCTAGACTCAAAACCATACTGCCGTCACAACAACGCATGCGTTAGAAACAGTGCAATAGCACTACAGATAGTACATTGCTGGTCGAAAAAACAATTGTTTTCATGCTTATTTATTGTCATATTAAGCATTATTAATATGCATCTTTGAAATGACTTTATAAAAATGAAGGTTAAACATACACAGACACTCAGAGAGAGAGAGAGAGAGAGAGAGAGAGAGAGAGAGAGAGAGCATGATTCAAACGTGCAACTGCATGTAAAATACATGTAGTGTACCGCAGATCGAAAAACAACTGATTCTTTTATATATACTGATATTTGAAATTATTCTTTTGTTTGGAATGACTTTATTCAAATATATGGAGAGAGAGAGAGACACAGACAGAGAGAGAGAGAGAGAGAACTTAGCTCACAGGCTAAGCGAGATAGGGCCTCATCAGACCCCACCATCACCAACTTTTCTGAAACCAAATGAATATAATACTCAGTTTCAAGTCTGAGTATTGATCTCATATTCATGGTTTTTTTTTTTTAAAGATTTGAGTTGGGGAATAAGTTGACTGCATGGTTTTTAAGATTTTGGTGATGGTAGAGCCAGATTTTCAAAAGAAAAATTCTCCTTATTTTTTGTTCTTTTCATAGCAGACTGAAAAGTTTATGCCTTTATTTATAGTTGCAGCCAATTGAGCCCATTAGAATGCACTAGCTATTCAGCATCGACCCCTGAACCCCATACAGTTAGTAATTAAAGCTTGTAAGGTTTGCTGTACCTTCTTCCCTTATTAAAAGATGTTTACTGAACCCTTCTCCAATCGGATCGTAGTTAAGGCAGAGTTAAGAATTTACCGCTCATAACTTGAATGACAGAAGACAGAAAGAAACTGAATGCATTAATTGATCGATACAATTTAAACTTGTAAAAAAAATCTGTGACCTACAGTGTTCAAGAAATCAATATACAAGCAACATTTGTCAGTAAACACATGTATATATGCATGCATGCATTATATAAATCTATGTGAATGAAAAATAAACAGTCCTTATTATTAAGATAGCGATATTTCTTTGATGCCAACAAAGCAACCCAGCCAGCTCTAATGCTGTCATACTGCGTGGGAGTTTTGGCGGCATGTCTTTGATGCCGGCAAAGCAACGGGTATCTGGATTTAGCCAGCTCCTGACGAAAACAAGACTGTCAACAAGTGGGAAAATCGATGGTATTTTGAAAGGACCTCTATAGTCTGTCCCAAGTTATTGCTTCCATCAATTTTTGATGATTTTTAATGAAAATATATACACATACATGTGAAAGAAATACAATTGAAATCGATGAAAGGGAATATATCCAAGATATCTTCAATGAACAATTATCCCTTTTCACTCAAACAATTTCACAGCAACGAGAACAATTTTCTTACGGATATTTGTAATGGGAAATGTTTACATTTTTTCTCCATTCGGAATACACTCTGAATACATCGCGCAATTTTTTAACATTATCATCCGGGCTTATTAATGGCTAATGCAATGCAAAATCTCCATCGACTTTCAATTTTTGGATGTGTATAATGAAACCTGAAGTGGTAGAGGGGGTAGAGATGGACATTTTTCATATTAGTAGATGAACGTAGTTTGAGCACAAAGGTATTTACTATTATCAAAATATCAAGCAAAAAGTGGTGGAAGCAAAAACTCGGAAAAAAGTATAATAGTTTTTTACTTTCAACTGTTCTGTAAACAATACATGACTATACAGATTACTCATCAGCCATACAAAATCCTGGATGATAACATTCACAAATTATGCGAGGTATTCTGAGTGAGTTTGAAATGGCTAAAAGATGCAAATTAACATCTCCCACTATAAATCTCCGCAAGAAATTTGTGTTCATTCCTGTGAACTTTTATAAGTGCAAATTAAATCATAATGTGTCAATAAAGATATCGTGGATATTTTCCTGTTCATCTGCAATTTCAACTGTATTTCTTTAACAGATATGCATAATTTAATTAAAAATCATCAAAAAGTGATGGATTCAATAACTTGGGACAGACTATAAATGAAGGCGTTTTTTACCCAAACCTCCTGAAACTATTTAAAACATCACAACCTGACCATGATTAGAACAAACTTGACTTTAAAATATCTGAGGATGCTTCGAATTAAACCACACAAGTTTCAGCTCTTCTGGCCAAATGGTTTTTGAGAATATGATTTTTAAACATATACTCTACATGTATATATTCCTATGTAAAATTTGACCCCCCCCCCCCCCCCCCCCATTGTGATCCTACCATACTCCCCATTACCATAATTTGAACAAACTTGAATCTACACTATCTGCATGAGGATGCTTACACACAACTTTCATCTTTTCTGGCCAAATTTTAATGGATTTTGAGAAGAAGATTTTTGAAAAATATCAAATTTTCAATAAATTTTAATTATCCCCCATTCAAAGGGGCGATGACCCTTCATTTCAACAAATTTGAATCCGTCCTTTAACCAATGATGCTTTCTGCCAAGTTTGCTTGAAATTGGCCCAGAGGTTCTGGAGAAGATGTCGAAAGTGTAAAAAGTTTACAGACAGACATGTGGACGGACAGATGCACGCCAGACAAAATGTGATCAGAAAAGCTCACTTGAGGTTTCAGCTCAGGGGTGAGCTAAAAAGCTTTTGTAGTATTTTTTCTGCTTCTAACTGCGGAAAATGACAATACTTCATATATATTCCTCAGAGACATAAATAGCAGAGATTAGCAACTGATCGAAATCTCGAAGTCCCTATTGTAAAGTATTCCCAGATTAAATAAGTATATTTTTGAAATTAACAATTATATTGAAATATAATCAGATAAAACCTATTACCAAAACATTCAAAATATGATATTTTCATAAATTGATGTCTTATAAACAATATTAAAAGATAAGTTTTAGGAGGCAGTTGGCTACCCGTCGTCCGATATTTCGCCGATCCTTTATAGCTGGTCAATATATTTTCTATATATATTAATCTTTCTTTTCAATTTTTTGTTTCAAAAGTGTCTAAAACCTTCACCCATTTTTTCATTTAAACAATATATTATTGGTTTAAGATGATTATCTCAGTTTACTAAAATTTGAGTAATTCTCAAAGTAAGGTCGGTCCCATAACATTTTTCAAAAACGAACACGCTAATAGCGAAGTTCCCAATCTCTGTTATTTACATGTACATGTATGTCTCTGCTAAAAACAACCTGATGAAACTTTGCGAATAAATTAGAGTTGGTGTAAATTACATACGGTTAAACAAAGACTTTTGCTATTGTAGATTTTCCATTTAAAATAACTAAATCGGCCTGCATGTGTCAAACCTTTTTATAGTTGCGTGTTCGCCTTGAAATCCTACGCAATCCTATATAATTTTGACAACAAGATTAACTTACAAATGTTGATGAAGATTTCATTTTTTTGGACGGTCCAGCTTCGTCTGTCATCTTGTTTGCACCTGTGTTCGTGGGAAAGTGACTGTGGCGGGAATTTCTTCTGAGTAGCTCGCTAAATTTAGACGCTCGTCGCTTTGCCGGCATCAAAGACATGCCGCCGAAGTACCCCTCGCCGACTTGGAGCTCGCTAGGTCGCTTTGTCGGCATCAAAGAACATTAAACGGGAAATAACCGTTCTGGTAAAAAATAAGGCCATCTTTCAATTATTCTAAATGAGGACTGTTAAATTACTTTATTTATTCACAAATGAAATATAAATAAATACATGCATGTATACATGAGTTTATTGGTATATGTCGTATAATTTATATATTAATTTCCTGAACATTATAAAACATCAAAATCTCTCTCTCTCTCTCTCTGCCAGAAACTCTGGTATTATATTTTTTTCTGTCACGTTTTCAGAAAAACGCTTCAGACGATTTTGGTGAAATTTGCAGAATATAAAAACTGTAGTTTTTTTTTTCGTTTCCTCTTAAATTGAAGGATGTACATCAGGAAATATTATCGTCGCAAGCCATCGGCTACATTACATGTATTTCCAAAAAACAACAAATGGACACATGTACAAAATCCGTGGTTTGGAACGATAGCACCGGAACAGTTAAAGACGTCAAGAAAAAATGGCAGGACATTCAGAGCCACACAAAGAAAAAGGAGGCCAACAGGTATAAGAGAATGATTAAGCACTTATTATGACATATCTAGACGGATTCACGGTGTTTTGTTGCACATGAATTTTTACTGTACATATAACACAAATTATAAAGCAATTAATGTATAATACTTATTTTCATTCCGAATCAAATTGCATGCCTGTAATCCTACAAACAGCATTGTGATATAAATAATGCATATATACCAATTATTGTACCACAGTTAACATTATAATCTGATTTACTCATTTATAATGATAGCCTTTTATTGGCTTTTAATGATCAAAGAAATAAAAGAAAATACAAAATATAATGTTGACATTATGAAAAGATTAATGTAGTTATTATACATTTTATAGGAAATTTGAGCTCAGAAAGACAGGTTGAGGACCATCACCTCAAGGCCTGAAGTGTTTGGAGGAAAAGGTAATTGACTATAGTATAATTGTATTTAGGAAAATTGAATAAAAGCTATCCTTTATATGTATTAGTGAGTTTGCATGTAAGTATCCTGAAATGCATTCTTTTTGCAAAATGAAAACTTAAATTACCTAGAGTTTTGAGATCAATATACTTGTATATATATATGTAACAAAATATTAGATAACTATAAAAGTGATCTTGAACAAATGAAATATGTAGATGGTAATGAATATTTTGACATATCTCTTCAATAGGGTAAATGTGCTTTTAAAAATCCCTTTTTTTTAATGAAGATTGTGTCTAGTATCCTCTCCAATGATATCATCTCTGGTGTTGAGGGGGGTTTTGACTCATTAGACACAGCAAATTTGCCAACAGGTAAAACATGCATGCATACACACACATACAAAATCTTATTAATCAATCTGGGTATAAATTAAATTCATGTTCATACAATTTTTTTAATCAACCTTGGTTTTTTAAAGATACTCAGCCAAGAAAACCTCTACCAGTGTCAAATAGAAGATATGGTATTGATTATATTTTATGAGAAAACTGGCTCAAAAGCATTGAATATTTACATTTGCATAATAGTTTCCATTTATAAACCTATTGTACACATGAAAACCCACTTATGTAAAATGTGCCTTTTTCATGCATAAATACATGTGTTAGTGATACACAGCAATTATGTTTAAAAGGCATATAAACTTAGTAGGTATGCGATCATGCATGCATGCATGCATGCATTTCTTCAGACTAGTCTTTCAGTTCATATTCCAGTTAGCTAAATTCTTAACATTGCTGTTTCTTTCTAAAATAATTTAGTGGATAACACTGACTCTACAATGACTAGCTATGAAATGTAGGGTTTTAATTGTTGTCTGATAGAACATAAAATTTTCAGATGATGTTGAAATTGAGCCACAAGTGGGGATGGAAGCACCATTGTCTTCTGGTAAGTTAATTACTTTTATCCCCCCTTTCACACAAGGTATGGGAATACATGTAATTAAATACCAATGTTTATTAATTTTGTTAATACATGTGATATCAAGTCATGTTTACATCCTTAGATTTATTCACACAGGTTTCTGTATGTCAGGAAAGGCTTCAAGGAGATTAAGTCCAAGTGAGTAAATAATTTTGTAGCAATTGATTAATGTTCATTACATTTAGAATACATGTAATAATATTTTTCTTGATAGAAACATTGATTCAAACACAAATTTACAGAAAGTTTATTTCAAAAGAATTAAAATACCAAAACAGTAATTCATTAATAAAGAAAGATAGCATTAAAAAGGTCTATGAAGATTGGAGTTTTTATTTTTATTTTAAAAAAATATGTGTAGATATACTGTTATCGAAAATGGTGTTTTATATAATACATTCATGTATTGTTTTCGTTGTTATTTACCATTTACATATATATCTAATAATACCAGTAATTATTAAAATTTTAGATGAAGAAGAAGATTTTCAGTCCACTATGGTATGCGAAGGTATACCATCAACTGCATCAAGTAAGAACCAAATTGAGAATTATAGCTGAATAATGAAGAAACTCTATCATATCTGAACTTAAGAGTAAAACTAAAATGAAGTTTTTCAACTCCTCATTGCCATACATTCATTATGTTACATTTAAAGGACTGAATGTGCATTTCACAAAAGTATGCAATAACAAAAATGATGTTTTAAAGTCATGTTATATTTATTTTTTAGGGGGGGGGGATTGGGGGAGGGGGATGCATGTATGAGATTCTCTGACAGGTCTGTGTATGGGCTATGGTACTTAGGTGGGTCCATTCTTTCAATGAGTAAAACATTTACTTTTTAAGATTTTGAAATGCTAATGATTCTGTAAATGTGTATAGGTGACAGTACTAGTGCTAACAAGAGAAAGAAAGTACCAGTAAACAGAACTTCGTCAGAAAACAGTAAGAAATTAAACTAAATGATTGATACTTAATGCTACAGTAAAACATGGTTATACATCTAGCAAACACACTTATACTGAATTGATGCTTATAGTAAAGTGATTGTCACTACCAGTGACTTTATTGCAATTGCTGTAATCTTGACGGATATAACAAATTACACTTATAGAGAAATAAAATTGCCCATCCCTGGCACTTTGTTATAAACATGCTTTATTGTACCCTCTTCTTTGTATGGCACATTTAATGTCTAAATCTTCTTTTCTTACTATGCATTTCAGTTTCACTCCAACAGAGAATAGTACAGATTGAGGAGGAAAAGCTGGAAGTCATGAGATGCAATTTGCAAGTTGAGAAGCACAAGCTGGAGCTCCTTGAGCAGTATGTCTCTTGGACGATGGAGTCAAGGGCAGAATACAGTAGACCATCAGTGTCATCAGTCATAGGAGGACTTTTTACATCTTGATTTTAAATATTTAAAACATAAATGTCTGCCATATTTTAAATTTTAAGTATATATTCATAATTGGGTGGGTGTAAATACAACATTTACAATGTGGTCTTATATTTTAGCATTGAATGCATATTTTTGGATATCATTGATTCGATATAACACACCAGGCTATGCTGACAAATTGAATACCAAGCTGTATTCAATTTGTCTGCACTGCGTTTTACAAAAGAACTTACGACTTATGACCAAATTAATGAATGTTTATTAATCGCAAACTAATCAATGTTTTATTGTAATATCTGTAAAATATAATTATGGAAATCAAAATAGATGTGAATTAACGGTTTGATATAAATTTTGTTCATTAAAGACTGTTTTATGGGACTGAAAATATTTACGACTTTGTCGTAAGTTTTTTTGTAAAATGCAGCCCAGGTGTGTTATAGGACTGAGGAAACTTTCCTGGTAAAATTCTTAAAATGTTTACTTCCTCTCCAGAACCACTGGGCCAAAATTGCCAATCTACATTGACATTCAATTTGTTTTTATGTATTCTCAAACCTATATTATGGAATTTTTGCAAGTTTACCTCCCCCTGGCTGGAGCCAACATGAACCAATATGAATTTTGCTGATCACATTTTGTCTGGTCTTTGTTTGTCTGTCTGTCTGTACATTTTTCAAATTTTTTGCTGCTTTTCTAGAAGCACAGTACTCGGTCAATTTCAACCACACTTGGCATCTGCTTTTTTCATAAATTTGAACACAAACACTATGTAACAATTTAACTTTGTATTACCAATAGGTATTCATTAAAATCAAATATGCAATTAATTTTTTACAAACATATCAGTGTTATTAAATTGTATATACTCCTGGGCTGCATTTTACAAAAGAACTTACGACAAAGTCGTAAATATTAACAGTCTCGTAAAATGATCTTTAAAGAACAAAATTGACATAAAATCCATTTTTTTACAAATATTTTAATTCCCATAATTATATTTTCCAGCCATAAGAATAAATCATTGATTAGTTGATGATAAAATAGCATTCATTATTTTGGTCTTAAGTCGTAAGTTCTTTTGTAAAACGCAGCCCTGTATTGAAATTGTACATATTGAGCGAGTCATACCGATAATTTAGTCATACATGTATTTCAGATACTTGTGCATAAAACTTTTTTTCATGTGCTTCAAAGTTGGAATATGTTTTGTTAAAGAAGCATATGTACAACATCTCATCATGTTTACATACATTGATTATGTACCTGTATTCATTCGTTGTTATGTTTGACATTAGATATTTATTGTTAAGAATGTTTTTAATTTACCTACTCAAAAGACAGTCATTATGTAGATAAAATACACTATTTGATAAAATTGACACTAGCTAATACTCCGATTTCATGCACATTTGCAAACTTATGTGCAATTCAATATACATGCTTTCTCTTAAATGTAAACAATGATATAATTATAGTTGTAGGCATATCCATACTTATTTTCATTTACATGTATTTAAGTCAATATGTATTAAAAGAAATATATTTATACATATTTGTCAAAAGTCAATGTTACATGTATGAAATGTATATGTGTTTAATTTAATTATTATTTATCACAACTGAAAATTACATATTTGTTAAATTTCCATGTTTTGAACATTGGTCTGTGTTAACTTTATAATTTAATTACATTCATTGATATCACAAATAGAAATATCTAACTGTCTTTTTTTCTGGCAAGTAGACTGTAAATGCAAAAAACTACTTATAGAGCAAATCTCTGGATGAGCCTTTGTCGTATAGTCAGGCCAGCAGCGTCAGCATTTGCTCCAGGCTGAGGAACCCCCTGATCTGGATGGAAATTGAGCTCCATGTCATCTACTGGCAGCTTGATGTCCATACACAGGTCGTGCAGCTTGAACACAGCTGTGATTATTTGAACACTTTTGGCAGGTCTAAATAAAAGCATCCCTCCAGATTTATGTATGCACCTGAAAGTAAACAAAGTAGGTTTCCTCACTGATTCTTGGGTTTGACCCCGTTGAAAATCGTATGATTGTATAAGGAAAAAAAGTATGGATATTTTTAAATCCCGTAGGTCATCGTTGTTCATGAGTAATCATTAACTAAATCTGGTTTGCAAACAACAAGAGCCCGTTCAACAACAACGCTTGTTTTGCTGTGGGCGGAGTTGTAATTTTCCTCTGCCTTGCTGCTCGGGTTAGCTTTTGGGGTCATCGTGTAACTTCGCAATGCATATGCCGAGTCTCCAAGAAGCCAACCGTCAACTCTGTGGAAAGATGGGAATATAGGATCTCTTATGATTTGCTATGGTATAGGGTTTTTATCCAACGAGCCACCGACATGGTTAAAATATAGTAAATTTTTAATTGATCATGTGGCAGTAAAAACAGAATTTACAACAAGACAATTGATTTTGTATTTACCTCCAACCGGTAAATTCGATATTTATAACATATACGTGCAAATTGATAACATTTATTTATTTTATTAATTTTGTTGAGATTAAATTCCAATACCTTGTTTCCATATGGGTTTTCAGTGCGGAGTTTGAAAACATGAACGCATCGTGGGTTGACCCAGGCCATTTGCAAACTAGATTGGTAAACCTTGAAATTAAAAATAATGCGAATTTCAATTACAGATTTTCTCGGTATTCATTTAACGTAATATAATATTGTAGTTCTGTTGAATGAAAGAAAGAAAGAAAAGAGAAGAATGATCACCTTAAAGAAGCGTCAGCAACCACTTGTACGTTCATAGCGTGGAAGCCCTTCCGACAGACGTACTCTGGTTCATTGTCTTTGGGTGCTATGATAGGAATTTAAGTCCCATCAACGGCACCGAGGACGTTTGGAAATCCCGCAATCTGATAAAATTCATGTTTTGTACGAATTGCATCATTACCTACAACAGTAAACATGCTGATTTTAAAGAGCGTCCCATTCATGTAGATGTATATATACAAAGATGTACTAAAATTCAATAGATGTAATAATTATATTTAATACATCTGAAATCAATGATATCTATACATGTATAGCGGAACATGTACTAGAAATTTAACTTGTACACACCAGTTGGAAAATTGATGTTATGGAGCCTATTGCAAATGCTTTTGGTCACGTTATGAATTGCTCTAGAAACACTAGCTCTAGAAATCCCGTGTAGGTCGCCGCACTCAGAGAAAAAAGCTGCCTTCGACAACTATCTTACTGTCACTAGAACCTGAAAAAAGTGTACGTACCATAAATAATTGAACCTCTATTTCATCCGTGTGTCTGAGAGAGAGGAGAGAGAGAGAGAGAGAGAGGAGAGAGAGAGAGAGAGAGAGAGAGAGAGAGAACTTGCCATACATTTACATGTAGATGTAGATAGGGGTGGGGTGTTGGAAGAAAATCAAGACCTTGGTTTCGTTGTAATTACTATTCAAACATAGATTCACTTACAGCAAATATTCTCAATGTCTTTTATGTATAATAATAAGCCCGGTATTTACATTATTTTCAGTACAAACTTGAAAGACGGCATTCAACCAAAATGAATGAATTCATTTTTGTTGTGCACTACGATACTTTATAACATATAGTATACAATAATTTTTCATGGGGTTATGGTTTATAATGGTTCAAATATACTTATATTTATACGTATGTAACTTTCTATTGTATTCTCATCAATTTACTATATGCATCTTTAAACACCAGAAGATGCCAAGTTAATGCTGTCGTTTTATACTATTTTTTTTAAAAAGCAAGTTACTTATTTGTTACCGGTGTAATTTGCATTTTACTTGATATATATTTACAAAATGTTACATAATATTAAAATGTTCTTATATTTAAAAAGATGCTATATCGTTTGCGAAATCGTATCTAGGCCTACATAAACTCTCTTTCTCTCTCTCTCTCTCTCTCTCATCTCTCTCTCTCTCTCTCTCTCTCTCTCTCTCTCTCTCTCTCTCTCTCTCTCTCTCTCTCTCTACTGCACACCTAATCATAGAGCGAACATTGTCAATGTGTAATTTAATAAAAAAGGTGGAAAAAAGTTAAAAGTATATAGATTTTATAGTATAAAAGTTATAAAGTAAGGTCTTTGTATTATAGTAGTTGACACTAACACATTTTCTGTGACTGCATGTTGCATTTTCCCTCCGTGTGTACATGTACCATTCATTAAATGAAATATATAACGGCAGATAACTCTAAATAAACATAGTTCATTCAAAAGGTCTAAGGGGTTTGTTCTGTCTCGAAAAACACGTTCTCTTCTTATTAGTTTTCTCTGCTCGTCGTCTGCTAATAAAAACACGGCGGCCATTTTTATTTGTTTACATGCACGTAAATCAATTTAAGAGTGCCCCTGACTGCTCGTAGACTTAAGAGCAACTTCCATCGTAACTCGCAACTCTTAGTGAAACGCACTTACGTGCAACGTTCACGTTTACGTCTACGTTACGATCTACGATACGTTAGTGAAA